>NW_027468663.1:10899594-11287094 GCF_046254945.1 Alosa pseudoharengus | reverse complement strand
GACACGACAGACACAGACACAGCGTAAAAAGACTGGAGCCTCACAGGGGTCAGAGACCAAAGGCTAAAGGTCAAACAGGCCACTGACCAGGTGATAGGGCAGGTGGGCAAGGGCATCAGAGTCACAGTGCAGGAAGGTGTCCTTCCCCTGAGGGTCTGCCTGCACCCACAGGTGAGCTGAGCAATGTCACAGGCGTGTGCGCGCGTGACAGACAGACAGACACGAACACACACAGACACACACACATACATACACACGGCAATAGAGACACAATCATTTTACCCTTTAGGTACAATACATTTTATATTTCACTAATTCAGGGTTTTGCAACATCTACTAACTTACATACTGTAGCAATCATTGATTTAAGTATTAATAAAGTAAAATTAAATGGTGTGTGAATGGATGGCTGCAGTGCAAGGGCCTCTTTGGGTACCTGAGAGCAGGAGATGAGCTCTACTTCGGTCCTCCTCTTTTGAAAGGAATAGCTCCTCAAAGGCAGACATCACATCGGGATTGTACAGCGTCAGTAAGTCGTCCGGGTTGTGAGTGTTGGAGGGATCAAGAAGACTGTGGAAGAGAAGACCAGAGAAGTCCAGCGAGAGTTTTTTTTGTCATTCCAACACCATTAATGTAAAAAGACATTCAACTCAAGAAAGTTTAGGAAAGTTGACTGACTGACTTGACTGAATAAATGGATTGCACACTGTGATGGAATTTGTCCTTCTATTTTTCTATTTTCCATGTATTCTTTCTATTTCACCTCTATTCCCCTGGGTCTGACACTGTATCAAATCTCATATTCAATACCTCTGCAAGCACCGGGCCATTTGAGTGAAGGTTGCCATGGGAATGCGGTCTTGTGAGTGTCTGGCCTGTTGAAGTGCTTCCTGCCAGGTCACCTGGCCCCCCTTGCGAGACAGGTCATTGCACATGCTCACTACAGCATACAGGTTCCTCTCCCTCAGTCCTATACAAGAGCCAGATGGTGATGTCATATGGATGAAAGTCGTAATTTCTTCAGAGTATGATAACAGGAAGGTTAGTGGACAATTGGAGATTAACTATTTAAAAAAGAAAATAATGAAAGAAATAACATATAATTTGGCTCAGAATACAATTAAAGTATTTGTCTTAAACAGTGAGAAGTTTGTGGGGGAAAAGACTATGAGCCTAAAGCCCAGCGCACACCAAGCTGACTTCTACTGCACTTCTTGACAACAGGTAGGCAAACTAAACAGCCCATCAGAGTGACTGATCTTTTGGCAATGACTCCAACGCTAATTCAACATACAAACTGATTTGGGCCACAGACATTCATCGACCGGGCCAGCGTTTACCAGACCTTTGACCAGGGGCTTAGTATGCTCTAGGTTTAGGAGTAAAGAATATACAGGGATGGCGCACCTTTGGTGCTGACTGCCAGAACCTCCAGTGCCCAGCGCAGGGCCCAGTCTGAATACTGGGAGAGCAGCCGGACCAGACTGTGCTCAATCAGCTGAGGCAGAGTCGCAGGAAGGCTCTGCAGGCTGTCCTTCATCTGACAGAAAACAATAAACAACAACAACAACAGACTATTAGGCATAGCATCACAGCCAAGAGAACAAGCATGTCTCAAAGCTGAAGCCCAAAATATTAAATATTTAAAAAGGAGACCATTTTAAAAATGCATCTGCTATAATTTTCTGCATCAGCTTCACTTATGTGCATTCCATAAGTCAAGATATATGATTATCTCCATAATTCCATTTGTTTGAGAAAATAATATTTCATACAGATATGTCAGCCTAGGTGTAAGTAAAGTTTTGCCCATTTAATTGTACGCTAGTATATGTGAGTACAGGGCGTCATCTGACCTTCTCGAAGGAGGCGTAGCTCCTCAGCTCCTCACAGGCGTGGTGCAGGTAGAGCGGGCTGACCGCACCCTTCTTCATTAGCAGGGTCTGGAGCTGGACACAGGAAACAACAAGCACACACATCCAAGAAGACGTATTGAAGTCTATGATTCTGGTCAAAATTACATCCCTTTCTTTCCATGCTTTCTGTGAAGCAAGGTGATGATTGGGTTGAATCTGACACTATGTTTTGTTTCCCATTTGCTGAGCCCAGACTGTTTATGAGCACATAATGTTTTATGTCATTTTGAGGAACAGAGATTACTTTTTAAGGGTGTAATCAACTTCTGGCGGTATGGGTTTAGGTTTTTATTGTTGTGGCCATTTTCATCCAACTTAGATGGGTCATTGTAGAGAACCAGGAAGTGAGATGAAGCATGATTGGGAGTAGGAACAGGGAAATGACTATGGGTCTGACTCAAAGCCAGATCAAATGACCAAGCAAATTACCTGATTGTTGAATGCAGTCACAGAGCTTCTTTACCTGATTGTTGAATGCAGAGTCACTGAGTTTCTTTCCATAGACACTGAGCTCCTTCTGAACAATCTCCTTCCGGTCTGGCAGGGACAGTTGTCCCAGGGGAAGAGAGATGGAACCCTTTTTTTTGAGCAGAGGTTGCTGGAGATCCGAGTTAGTGGTAACACTCAGAACCAGAGACACACCCTAAAAAAACATCCAGACAGTTTGATTGAAAAGTGATTGCTTGGAGAATGCATGAATGATGCAAGCAAAGAATGTGTTCTTGTCTATTCAACCAGGAATATGTTATGCCTGGTTCAGCACTAACCTGAGGTAAATTCTGAGGTATCCAATCAGAAACAAATCGGCCTTGAGA
Organism: Alosa pseudoharengus; assembly: GCF_046254945.1. Taxonomy (NCBI): domain Eukaryota; kingdom Metazoa; phylum Chordata; class Actinopteri; order Clupeiformes; family Clupeidae; genus Alosa; species Alosa pseudoharengus. Next base: position 11,284,363 of record NW_027468663.1, on the reverse strand, counting down.
ATCCTGCACAAGATCCGCCCCATCAACCAACAAGGCGAGTAATTGGCTGCTCTTCACATCACTCAGAAGAGTGTCAAATTCTGCCAGTAATTCTCTTTTACAAAAGACCAGAGACAGATCAGTAAGTTTGACTTGAACTACATAATGTAGAATATCATCACTCACACATTTCTTAGATATACATATATTCATGTTGCATTTCATGTTGTGATAAATATCAACAATGTTTTTGGTTGTGAACTAGTGGACTGGTCCCTGTGTGAGGCTGTTGTCTTATTATCCTGATACTTACTTATAGGATGAAGAGGAGGAGAGCTTCTCCTCTTCATTTCCTTCTCTTTGCTTTCTCAACCAATAAATGAGACATCTCAGCAGGTTCTCCACACTGCATGCTGACTGGCTGGCAGCAGTGGAGTATGATATGACCTCACACCTCTGGGACTTGTTAAGAGTCTGCAGTGCATTTGCTAAACCAGCCTGAATCAAGGTGGGGGCAAGAGGAGATTAACTTCAAACATTATAGTACCAGTGGAGAGTATGGTGTATGTGTGTGTGTGTGTGTGTGTGTGTGTGTGTGTGTGTGTGTGTGTGTGTGTGTATTTACCATGAAGACAGTCTTGCCCTCTCCAGGATTTCCTTCCACCATCACCACTCCTCCTTTCTTCTGAGTCTCTTTCACTTTCTCCATCGCCATGGAAACAAGCTTGCCACGCCCATAAAACTGCCTCTGCAAGGCAGCCTGGTACACTTCCTGTTCCTTAACCTCAGAACTGACATCAGTCTCAACCACTTCCTGTGAAAGTAGCGATACATGAAACATAAGTCACACATCTGGTCCGACAACTGGTATATTTCCTAGAGCCTTTATTTCCCCATGGAGATTTTCATTACAATTTTCATTAAGTTTAGAACTAGTCTAGCCTTAATCCACTGATTGGGTAAGTGGCCATAAGTATCTGATAGTATGGTCTTCAAAAACAGTAAAAAAAATAGTTTAACCTCTATAAACAGCTTCTGCAATGTGTCCCACAAATCCTCCACTGCAGCTTTCCCAAAGTCTTCAAGACCCTTCACATATGGCCTTCCATCCACAACACCTCCCCACTCACACGGATAACTGAGGATAAGAAAGCCCAGTGGTTACAAGTTATTTACTGGGCACATAAGGGTGCAACATCATGAAAGACTATGAAGAACAGAAGGCCACTGAGTAGTAAGATATCGCTCACTTTTCCATAACTTTAGCTCCACTGCTGAGGATCCTGCTCTTCAGGTCAGCCATCTTGGATTCGGCCTCTTTAGACTCAGCCACAAAGTCTGATCTCCACGCCACAGGCACAGACCTGAGCACGACGAGGTTCAGGGACAGAGTCAGTGCATTGCTGCTATTAACTATTGTTTGCTATGCCATGGTGTTCTCATCATTATGAAGAGCAACATGGAGATAGATAGTGACAGCAAAAGTCAAACACAACAGGGACAATGTAAATGTGGGGGCTCAGAACAAAAAAATGTCAGTCTAAACTTTTATGCTCCAAACACACTGACCTGAAAGATGGGCTTGTCATTCTAAATATATACAGCGGGGAAAATAAGTATTGAACACGTCAAAAAAAATTTCAGTAAGTATACTTCCAATGAGGCTATTTGCATGACATTTTCACTGGACATTAGTATTAACTCAGATAATCCACCCATATAAAAAAAATCCAAACGTTAAAGTCCATAGGTAGAGTTATGTGTAATAAAGTGGAATGACACAGGAAAAAAGTATTGAACACGCCTGCTGAAATTTCTTAAATACTTTGTAGAAAAGCCTTTATTTGTAATGACAGCTTCAAGGCATTTCCTGTATGATGAAACTAATCAGTCACAGTATTCTGGTGTGAGTTTGGCCCATTCTTTTAAACAGATAGTCCTTTAATATTGAAGATTCCAGGGGTCTCTCTTGTGAATCCTGATCTTTAGTTAACTTCCAAAACTGTTCAATTGGAATTGAAGTCAGGGCCTTGATTTCCTCTCTCTCAAAAACAATTGAGAGTTTCCTTTGCTGAATGGTTTGGATCATTGTCCTGCTGGAAGGTCTAGCCATGTCTCATTCTCATCATCCTGGTGGATGTAAAGATTCTCCCGGAACAAAATGACTCCATTCATCATTCCTTCAATTGTATGAAGTCTGCTAGTATCATGAGATGAAAAACAGCCCACACCATGATGCCACCACCTCCAAACCTCACTGTTGGTAGGGTATTTTAAGGGTGATGCACAGTGCCATTTCTCCTCCAAATATGGTGTGTAGTATGACATCCGAAAAGTTACATTTTGCTCTTGCCTGACCAGGATACATTCTCTCAGTATTTCATAGGATTGTACAAATGTTGTGTAGCAAACTTTCAACAAGCTTTGACATGTTCTTCAGCAATAGAGTCATGCGGGATTAGCGTGCATAGAGGCCATGGCGGTTCTGTGCATTACCTATGATTTTCTCTGTAACAATTGTACCTGCTGCCTCTAAGTCTTTCTGGAGCTTTCTCCGAGTGGTCCTTGGCTCTTGGGCTACTCTTCTGACTTTCTGGTCAGAAATCTTGCAAGGAGATCCTGTGCATGGCCAGTTGATGTTGGTGATGTTCCTTCCACTTGCAGATAATGGCTACAATACTGCTTGCTGGATGATTCTGAAGTTTTGAAGTGCATCTGTAACCAGTCCCATTGATATGTTTTGCAACAATAAGGTTGCAAAGGTCTTGGGAGAGCTCTTTACTTTTACCCATCATGAAATGTTTCTTGTGTGACACCTTGGTAACAAAAAACCTTTATAGCCTACCAGTATGTACTAACCCAGCTAATATAAATTTGCACAGATAGGAGGGATAATTTCTCTAACTACTTATAGATTCCAGTTTGCCATTCCTTGTCTTTGTGTACTGCTTTTTCTTAGTGTGTTCAATACTTTTTCCCTGTGCCATTCCACTTTTTTACTCATAACTCTACTTTTAGACATTAATGTTTGGATTTTTATATATGTGTGGATTACCTAAGTTAATACTAATGTCCGGTGAAAATTTCATGCGAATAGCCTCACTGGAAGTATACTTACTGAAAAAAATGTTGACGTGTTCAATACTTATTTTCCCCGCTGTATATTCAAAAAAGATAAATTGGTCATTTCATATTTACTTGGACAGGTGTGGTGATCTGAAGTAAAGGAGCATGCGGCTGGTGGCCGAGTCTGGCCACATTGCCTGAAACTGACGGATTTCCATCTCTGTGATTGACAGGCCAGACGGAGCGGAGTTAATCTGTGGAAAGGGAGTTTCCGCTCATGAACACACATGCATACAAACATCAATAAAAACATATGCGCAGATACAGTACATGCACACACACACACACACAGACAGTATGCTTGCGGCATACCACACCCACTCACCCCCGTATGGGTTTTCCTCTTACCCAGTGGTACTGCGGGCTGTCTGGTAGGGAGGGCCGAGGGGGCACCATGCCATATCGCTCCCCCAGGAGGCCCAGCAGCAGCTGGCTACGGCACACCTCTCCCAGGCAGTGCTGGAGGGTGCGGGCCGCTTCCTCCTCGGTGACGCCCCAGCGCAGCTCCACCTCCTGCAGGTGGAGGCCGTGGGGGGCGGCGCGGCGGCGAAGCTCGGGGAAAACGCTGCGTACCAGCACGTCCCGCTCGGCGTGCATGTCCCGGAAGGTGGAGGAGACGAAGACACGCACCCCACGCCATCTGACCAGAGAAAAATCATTTAGAAATTATTTTGCTTTCCATTTTTTTATACCCATCCATTCCTTTTTTTATATCTATTCATTTTTTTTTATCAGCATCTCTTGTTTGCCCTTTCACAAGCGGTGGTACCTGAGCTTAGGTGTTGCAGGCAGAGGGAGGACATCCACTGTTCGTTCCTGCTCCGCCTTTGTTTGGGGTGGGGCAGGAACACCATGCAGCTTGTCCATGTGCTCCACATGGTCCAGGAGCCTAGAGGAGCCCCTCTCCGAGATAAACCTATGAAGAGAAAAGAATACGGGGAGAATATTAACATTACTTTTCTAACCACCAAGAGGTTTGTGTAAATATTAACATTACTTTCTTAACCACCAAGAGGTTTGTGTAAATATTAACATTACTTTCTTAACCACCAAGAGGTTTGTGTAAATATTAACATTACTTTCTTAACCACCAAGAGGTTTGTGTAAATATTAACATGACTTTTCTAACCACCAAGAGGTTTGTGTAATTATTAACATGACTTTTTTAACCACCAAGAGGTTTGTGTAATTGTTCAGTGCCCTCACCATACACAGACAGAAGGTTTTCTTACTTAAGGATTTGCTCACTGAAGCCAACAACCTGCAATGAGTTCCGATCTGAGGACAAGTCATCCCCAGAATCACTACAAAAGAAAACAACTTGGTTGAATAATAAATTATAATGGCAAATAAGGTTTCCTTTGGAAATCGTTCTAACGGGCCAGGTGATATTAACATAACTGTGAACCAAGTGATATTGTACGTATGAGGTTGTTCTAAACAAGTCAAATGCAGTCCATATTTTTTTACAACTCAAAAAACAGTGTAGGACCAACCTGGTCAACAGGACAGACACCATTAAGACATTCTTGTTGACTTCCTTTTTGTACAAGCCAATGTCTGATGAACAAGAGTCATAAGACAATGATGAAAGAGTAATGATATTGTCAACCTGTTGGAAAAAAAAGAAAGTATTTAAATACTGTATTTCCAGGTCAAGTCATAATGGTTGTGTGTTTATTGTTCAAATAAACACAAGTAAGCAACTGCATCTCATTCTAGATGTACAGGATAGTATGGTGACGCAGTCTTCCCCTGGAGAGTTATGCATTAAAGGTGCAGTCAGGGATTTTGCAGGAAGTCACGTTTGTTTGTGTTTATGTTTATTTATTTGTTTGTGTTTAAAAAACGTACATTATATTTTAACCAAGGACCAAACAAAAAAAGGCCAGAGAGGTAGCTAACCTCTACCTTCAATATTCTCCGCAGAAATTCCACGCAAGGTTTCGTTTTTGTTTAGGGGACAGGCTGCCCCAACTTTGTTTGTTTCCAATTGTCGGAGCCTGGACTGCCTACAGACACTGTTTTTTATTACAGTGTACTCACGGAATGGGCAGCTAGCGGTCGTAAGGAGATGATTGCTGAATGTGACAAAAAAAAAATGTATGGGCTTGAAGTCACGTAAAATCCCTGACTGCACCTTTAAGGTCTCTCTTCATGGCCACTCCTTTATGTTTCACGGAAAAAAGCTAATGACCACTATGCCTGACCTGAGTCTTAAAGTACAGCATCACCAACACCACCATATAAAACAGCACATCTGTTCAGAGCTGTGTCCACAGTGATTAGTACTCAGCTGTGTCCGGTGTCCACAGTGATTAGTACTCGGAGAAATCACTCACGTGGGTCCTGTCTGCAATCATGTCATTGAATATATTGAACGATGAACACGCCTCCCTCTCAGACCAGTCCATGTTGTTTAACTCCTAAACAAAACCAAACACAGTCAGTTCCAACTACAGAACAAGTGCAGATCCCTAGAAGGCATGCATTCATTGATTGTATTGGTAAAGTGTTTGTGAGTGAAAACAGCTGTGAAGTTTTCGTGACTAAAGCACAGCAGACATGAATTTGGGTCCGCCGTGGTGAGAGCATGTCTCGTGTCCGCTCCCTACACCACACACAGACCCAATGCCCATAAGGACCCAAGTTTAAGTCTGACCTGAGGCCATTTCTTGAACCCACACCCCATTTCTCTCCCAGCCACCTGCTGTCATGTCTTCACTATCCTGTCAACAAAAGGCTGAAAAAGTCATGTCTGAACATGACTGAGCCCAATGTTAACTAAATGCTCTAATCCGGCTCAGCCAGAACCTAAAGGGACACCAGGCAACGTTTTCGTGTTAATTACTCATCTTCGTAGGTCGGTATATTGTGACTCATTACAGGGTGAATGAAGACTCTCTCGCCCGCCCCTACTGCCTGTAGGAAGAATATCCCGCTTGCAAGTTCAGTGTATCGTACCCGCCGACCGAAGCAGGATCAGTTTACATCCTGCATACAGCACAGAGGCAGGCTAACGAAACGCTAGCGATTGTTGCAAACGTGTGTATAATGGCAGAGCCAGCGAAGAAGCAACGAAAACCCTTGACGGAAGATGCAAAGAAAAGAAAAAGAGCTTCAGACCGAGCGAGGGGGAGTTTCGTAGAGAAAAAGCATCAAGCTTGCCTGGTGTCCCTTTAACACACTTCACCACTCCTTTGCTGTAAATGTGAACATGCATGAATTAATTCCCACTGAGATTATTTTCAACATACTGAACATACTAGACAGTATTTATGATAATGTATTTAAAATACATATTTCAAATACAAAATAGTATTTTGTAATTTGTATTTCATTGGATTGAAGAAAATGGCTGTGTATTTTGTATCAAAATATTTTATAGGTGTGTATTATTGTAGTTTAAAAATACTGCCAAAATATTTTTGGTAAAACCAATACTTTTGGTGATGTTAGTAATTTGCCCAGATTTGTGTTGATCAGAATATTGACATTCATTGACATTCAGGAAGATGATCCAGTGCAAGATGAGTAATATGTAGGTTGATCACACACACACACACACACACACACACACACACACACACACACACACACAATACACTCCCTCTCTCACACCAACCCACTCACTCAACCACATGGTTACTTGCTCACCCACATGTATAAGTTTGCCTGTTTATGGTAGAACTTTGAAACAACAACTGTGATGTGCATGTGTCCTCCAAAGCTGATGATACACTAGGCATCTTTCTGGGCAATATTCCTGAGTATTGTGGTTCTGGCACATTCCCTTTGCTATTGGGCAAGTTATTTTTCTTGGGCTACTGTGGCTACTGTATTTTGTAGTTTATTTTGATACACTTAAAATTAGTGTATTTTTTTATTGTTATTATTTTCTATAATTTTATTTTATGTATCTGTACCCATCCTTGAGTACACATCCCATTACATTCACTCTATAAACCCAATAGTGAAACAAAGATTGCAGGTCATGGACTGATGGAATGTCCATGACCTGCGATGATTCTTGTCCAATGGTGTAATGCTAGTGTTCCTCACACACGCAGAGAGACCTGCTCAAGAATTGTACACGGCACACATGAAGGACGTGTCTCATTACCATCACTCTACAAACCGTATGGTATATAAAAGTATAAATTACAGATGATTCCTGAATTCCTGACGCATGTCACATTTGTAATGGGTGAATGAAATATAAACGCATTAGCGGATTTCTCCATTGCCACATGGCTTTGTGCAGTGGGCAGGCTAGCGTGTGAGTCTTCTCTACACCACACTCCTTGGTTTCTCCACCAGCTGCGCCTACATAATCCTTAACCTGAATGCATCGTGTTCTTTTTTTAATTTATTGATCTATTTTCAAGCTTTTGTTGACAGGACAGTGGAAAGTACACAGGAAATGAGTAAGAGAGATAAGGCGTATGGAATCAAGAAATGACCTCAGACCGAACTCCAAGCAGGGTCCTCACGGGCACTGAGCCTGTATGTGTTATAGGATGCTGCCACAGCTCCCCCTGCTGGTCATGTTCCAAGCCACACAGTAGTTAGTGGTGTAATAGTGTAAGGTGCTGGTGTTCCTATGAATTCCTCTGTGCCATCGCTCCATTTACTAGAAGCAGCTCTGAGGAGGTAAGAAGCCTTACCGTTACTTGCTTCAGGACTGGTCGGACGTTATCCAACAGTACGTCTGACTGGAGCGTCACCTCCTTGAAACATTGCTCAGAATAGTGGAGGACAAACTGGGCATGCTCACAGCAGTTCACAATCATCAGCGACATTAGCACTGCCAGTTCTTGGACCTGTGCAGGGCATATATGTGCACGCATAAACATACACACAAACATACACATAGATTTGCATTAAAAAATACACACAGACAAATATACACATAGAGAAACACACACACACACACACACACACACACGCACACACACACACACACACACACACACACACACACACACACACACACACACTGATGGGGTCAGCAACAACCAAGTGACACATTTGCTGAGACGGACTCATGTGAGGATCTCTTACAGAGGTCGCAGTCCTCTCCTCCTCGTCCTGCTTCTTTTCGGGGTCAGGGGGAAGGCAGAAGTCGTATTTCTTCTGGTTGCGTCTAGCCACCTCAATATTGGCGGCGCAGAGGACCAGCGTGCGGCCAGGGAGGGGTGGGATGTTGTAGCGGCAGGAGATCTGCACAGCCTTCTCTATTGCCGCTCTGTAGCGAGCCAAGAGCTCGTCTGTGTAATGACGTTTGCTGCAGATCAAGGCATAAGGTGAATGAGGTCAAAGTCAAAACAAACTAACTAGCGAAACGTTAACAGACTTGTTTTGCTTAACTAATAGAACATTAAAAAGCTGTCACTGCTGACGGAGGTGATTTTGTACTATAAACTATAAAACCTAATGTATCATAATGTGTTCACTTATTATTATCACATCTAATTACCTAATTACCATGTGCAAACAAAATGTGATGAGCATGTAATTACCCGTCATAACTAAGTGTGATGAATATCTAACTAACAGGGATGCTACACCAGACATGTACTGTAGCTGAAGTGTTCCGTTTGTAGAGCATCAGCTGCAACAATTAGCTTCCACTATAATCAATGGAAGTAGCTACACCAGACGTGATAGCGGCGCATACTTTTTTTATATAAAATAGACCAGTCTTATTATTACATTTTAAAGCGTGGACGGAGAGCTTCAGTTGTAGACCTGGGGCCTCATTACAGAAAAATATTCTAACTGCTGTAGGATAAAAAAGATGAAAAGCAAAAATATATTAATTAATAATACATCAATAACAATCTAATATTCTGTTATAAATTATTAATATTTTTTTAAATGTTATAAATGTTTATTATATTTATGTTATAAATACATAGCTTGTAGGATACCTTTTATATTTCTTGTCCAAGTTTCTTGTTTAGTTCACTTATTTATTTTTACTTACTTATTATTTACTCACTTATTATTTACTCAACCTATTTAGTGAAATATGCTTTATGGGGTCCCTAACAGTCATGTTCCTCATCTTGTCATAGGGTACGCAACAACCTAACAAGATTTTGGCAGTTATTTTGAATTTAGGACAGGGTCTGTGATATCCTACCTTAGGATTCCTAATTTTGGAAATTTCTAAAGTTAGGATGATTCTGTAATGGCCAAATTCCTATCTTAAATTAAGATAGATTTTTTTTTTCTAAATGCAGTTAGGCAACTGTAATACCAAACATTCTAAATGCCATCCTAAACTGAGATAGGATTTCAGAGTTAGGAAGTTTCTGTACTGAAGCCCCTGGTGTAGCACGGGTGTCACAGTGAAAAACTCAATGTGATCAGAGGCTATTTAGTACCATGCTTTATTGTAAAGTTGCTTCTTCATCTTGAAGATGCGGTAAACAAAAGGCACTCCCAGGGCCACCCTCAGTCTCCTGCGTTTGGCGGTCTCCCAGTCCAGACTCTTGTAGCGCTTGCCTTTGGGCAGCTTCTTCAAAATCTTTTTCAGGATAGCAGCAGAGGTCGGGACATCTTCTACTGCTGTTACAGCTAACAGGAAGGAGTCACATGGAACAGAATGACTGTGATAATTTCACTGGAATGATGACCACATAACACAGTTCTTGTTTTTGAAGTGGCAATGTCATCATATTATATCTATGTCTGTCTGTCTGTATGATATATGTACATATACCAGGGATGGAAATTGCACCAGCCACAACAAGTTTTTATGAATGTCAACAGAAAGGCGGTGTAGGATATCGGAACGATTTATTAACCGTGACAAACAATATGTGCATGTTTACAGTATATACACACACTAAATAGCTATACACATATAAATACCTATACAGAATATACACACAAAATAGCTATACGCAGTATGCACACTAAATAGCTTTTGTGTGTTGTTGTTGCTGCTTTATGCTGCAGATATAGTGTTTCTGTTTCAGTTTCAGTCTGGCCTACAGGAGTACATGGCTGTCATTTTAAGAGAGTGTACCACACTGAACTCACCTCTGCTGTTCCTGAATCAGCCTAAATGATCACCCATGTTTGCCTTTTACCTCACACTGCATCAGATGAGCAACGGTATGATTTTGGACTTTAGATGGCTGTGCTGTAAAAATGTTAAATATTTACACCTGAACATGAAACTGTTGTGGCACAGGTATGTCCTACCTGTACTACCCAGCTCCAGGATGACCTTATATGCAGACAGGAAGCGAAATGGGAACTGTCTGCTCTGGATTACAGATGACTGCAGAGATAAAACACACAACAGGCACAACATCATTGGTGTTTTTTCCCCACGCATGGACTGAGAGGTGTGCATAGTGTCTTTGGTTTGTATGTCTCTTTTTCTCGTCCATTAACTTAACCATTTATTTTATTCCATTCAGTAATTCAGCTCTAAAGTCTCACTTTTGATGGAGGTGCCATGTGTGGCTGTGTATACATGTGTGTGTGGCTGTGTGTGTGTGTGTGTGGCTGTGTGTGGCTGTGTGTGTGAGGCTGTGTGTGTGAGAGAGAGAGAGAGAGAGAGAGAGAGAGAGAGAGAGAGAGCATACAGTATATGTGTGTGAGAGTGTGTATATGTGTGTAAGAAATACAGTTATGTGCAGAATAATAGCAGTATGTTTTAAAAAATTGAATAAAGCTCAAAATCCTTAGAGTAGTTGTTAATTCCATAATATAAATGCATTGGGAACACTGCACATTCAATTTCAAATCAAAACATGACCAAAATTGATCAAGTTTGTGTTATACCAGTTATACCATATATCAGTGCATGTGGGTCGTTGGACAAACTGTCTGCGGCCCCCATGCATTGAATTCAAGCCACAGTACACTGTGAGGACCGTAAAGCATGGTGGTGCACAATTCATGTTATGGGGATGTTTCTCATACTGTGGTGTTGGACCTATTTATCGCACACCAAAGATCATGGATCAGTTTCAATACATCAAAATATTTGAAGAGGTCATGTTGTCTTATGCTGAAGAGGAAATGCCTTTGAAATGGGTGTTTCAACAAGACAATGACCCAAAACACACCAGTAAGCGAGCAAAATCTTGGTTCCAGACTAATAAGACTGACGTTATGGAGTGGCCAGCCCGATCCCCAGACCTCAATCCTATGGAAAACGTGGGGGGTGACATCAAAAATGCTGTTTCTGCGGCAAAACCCAGAAATGCAGAGGAATTGTGGAATGTAGTTAATTCGTCCTGGGCTTGAATACCTGTTCACCGGTGCCAGTAGTTGGTCGACTCCATGCAACACAGATAAGTATAAGTACATATATAAGTATATATACTCTTTTGATCCTGTGAGGGAAATTTGGTCTCTGCATTTATCCCAATCCGTGAATTAGTGAAACACACTCAGCACACAGTGAACACAGAGTGAGGTGAAGCACACACTAATCCCGACGCAGTGAGCTGCCTGCAACAACAGCGGCGCTCGGGGAGCAGTGAGGGGTTAGGTGCCTTGCTCAAGGGCACTTCAGCCGTGCCTACTGGTCGGGGTTCGAACCGGCAACCCTCCGGTTACAAGTCCGAAGCGCTAACCAGTAGGCCATGGCTGCCCTATAAATGTGAAGATGTGAAGCAATTCTCAGAAATAATGGTAATGCAACTAGATATTAGTGCAGTGATTCAAAGTAAAGCTAAATCTTATTTTTCAGTTTATACAGTAAATGTTTGAGTTTGTAAAGAACAATGCAAACACTGCTATTTTTTTGAACAGCCTAACATTCCTTTTTCTTCACGTTCTGTAAAGGTATAACACAAACTTGATCAATTTTAGTCATGTTTTGATTTGAAATTGAATGTGCAGTGTTCCCAATGCATTGATATTATGGAATTAACAGCTATTCTAAGGATTTTGAGCTTTATTCAATTTTTTAAAACATACTGCTATTATTCTGCACATAACTGTATGTGTGTTGTGTGTGTCAGAGTGTGTATATTTAGAGCATGTTTGTGTTGATTATGTGTCATGTTAGACAGCTTGAGCAGCTTACTTTGGATGTGAGTCTGGCCAGGATCTTCTGGTGATGTCTCTCACTGATGCCCTGACTGATCATGTTCCTCAGGTTTCTCAGCATTGCCATGAAAGGCAGTGATTTACTATCTGCAACAACAACAACAACAACAAATACTGAGACATGGAGAAATGTCAGGGTACATATGTTTTCTGTCTCGACAAGTTGGACTGTCTCCACTGAAACAATTAAGGTGCAGGTGTGTTTGAATCACTAGCGATAACCGATGGACCATGACTACTGTGCTGTGTTGAGACAATCTGATGGTGTATGGCAGGTGTCTTTTCCTTCCGTGTTTCTGAAGCGAATACTGGTAGTTGATCGGATAAAATAGTGTATAGCTTTTTTGATTCCCATTTTTCAGAGCAAGGACTGTGAGCAAATGCCAGTGCACACAGACAGAATGAAATACTAGAGAGTTGTGAGAAACAATTTGTTGAGAAAAAGTGTACTGAATTAGAACAACACTTTTAAAAACTAGTCTAATCTAATCTGATGTAATGTCAAGTGATGTCATGTACTCCAGTTTCTCCTCACCAATCAGCTTTTCCCAGGTGGCAGCCTTGTTGCCCTCCTGACTGAGCAAACGATCCCAGGTGTCCGGCTGCTTCAGCTTCATGCGTTTCCCTGACAACTCCTTCTGCCAGGTCCCGTTCAGGCCGCTACGAGAGAAAGCCTGCATGTCTGCTGGGTACCTGAGGATAAGCGAAGAGGAGGCCGTGTCAGTAGCTGGACTTCCATTCAACTCATTTGCACATTTTAAGCTTATTCGTGGAAAATCGGTTTCATATTATACCTTACGCGAATCAAGAGTTTTTAATGCAAATTTAAACTGTCTCCAGTCAGGATTACTTAGTGGAATGGATAGAATCCAACATGGAAACAGCAATACTGTAAATGTGCGTGGTCAGCACACTTTAGAGTTAGTGTCATTCTGTACTTTTGTAAATGTGTATTGGCACTTTTCTTTGAATTGGAGTCAGTTTGATTACGATATGCATTCTATGGCTAAAATTAGTAGAAGTTAACTTTAGGTTTTTAAATAGTGTTAATTAGTATATGTGTTGTACTTTGAGGAATTTTAATGTATGTTAGTAACCTGGCTTTACTTTGTGCATCTTGATGCAATTTAATGGTTTGCTACATTGCAACATGTACACTGTACAGTACAGTATGTTCCCAATGTCTTTGCTCTGCATCAATCAGCGATACTTTGTCTGAGACAAAAAGAACACTGTGAGAACACAACCACTGAGACAGATTCACACAACCAAGAATAGAGCCACACAAACACAGACACACCTCTTCCCCAGTACAGCCATGACATGTTCAGCAGGTTCTTTGATGTGTAGGCGCTCGATCATTTTCTTCAGGCTAAACTTGTCTTGCTTCTTGTCCACCGCTTGACGAGCACCATTCTTTAACTGGTGTGACACAAGTGGTGACATACATTATACAATATTACATGGCCTGGTCTCATATTCATGTACTGTGCTCTTATGTGTGTAAGCTATGGTATCTCATTCAATTACTGATTGCATAGGAGACGAGCTCTGTTCAAGCACCCAGACCATTATTATAAGTGACAGGCTAAATGTCATATGATGTCAATGTCAATGAAATTATGATAAGGAAATGCTCACATATTTCTGCAGGGCCTGGGGCTCCGACCCCACCAGGGCTGCCCACTTGGTCCACTGTGCATCCGACACCACCTGGATAAAAGCACAGTGGCAGAAGGGAAACAATGTGAGACAACCGACATCCGTATTGTTACATGATCAAATGTTGTTATGTCTACATCCATATGTGTGCAAATACAAGATTTATTGGATGTGTCTATAAGTGTTTATCACCATGCACGCTCGGTGGTCTACCTTGGGCTTTGGTTTCTTGTTGTGCTTACACCTATGTTTCCGTGTGTTGTACTTTGCCAGCTGATATTCACTGAACTGCTTGAATTTATCAGTGAGGCCTTTCTTCAAACAAGAAGGCAGAGACTTGCTGAAACACTGGGGATGCAATGACAGAGAAATCCTTTCAGGAGATGAAACATTGGTTCAGACCTGAACAAAAGCGATGATCAGATGTGCTAATTCTTTCAGTCATTAAGTAACATCAATAGACATTCAACCAGAGGCAGAGTGCAGCTGATGTGTGGCACAAACGTACAGTCGAGTAGATTCGTATCACTTCCAGCCAATCAGAAGGCAGCTGTATGGCGGCACAGAAGTATCGGCGTACATGTGGCTTCGTAGCGGGCAGGTGGGCAGCCAGTGCCAGCAGGAAGTTGGCAGTGATGCGAATATTCAGTTCCTGTCTGGTGTACACTGCCACCTGACCAGAGGGGGCCAATCAGAACCAGTTCAACAGAGAGGAAGCTATAATGCTTTATATTTTCATGTATGTAAAGACACACTGTTAAAAAACTCTAAATCCCACCCTAACCTTAACTATAACCAAAACCCTACCATGTAAGAATACATTGCATAAATGTACAGTATTTGCCAATTAATGATGCATCAGCAGTATGTGCATAATGCCTACGAACACTCTGGGTATTATGATTTATCTCCAAAGCACAGACACAACAATTGGTTGGTAGACCTCTGCATATGCGATTAAGGAAAAGGTTTGTGCCTAAGATTATCAGACATTTTCAAAAAGTTGTTATAAAAAATATATATTTACTTTCAAATCTTAGTTTATAGATATGAATTCTTGTACAGTGACAGAGAACTTTAAAGGGAATTTCCCCCTCTGCTGGAGAAATTGTGCATTGTGCTATTTCAAACTGGAAAAAGGTAACGATAAAGCACATGGGTTTGTTTACAAGCTAGCAAAACGGTTAGCATAAGTTCGGCAGACAATGTGGATGTTGTAAGGTAAGAAACATGATTTAAAATGAGTTTCTTGTTTCTCACTACTCTTTCCAGGACGGTAGTCTCAACGTTGCAAGGTTGTTTTTCCACCTGGGGACGCTAGGGGCAGCGGGAAAAGTCACCATTTTCACCGGTACATGTCATTTAACCATCCAAATGATTTCTAAACGGGTTTATTACGTTGAAATAGTTGCCAAGTTCCCCTTTAAACCCTTTAGTAAGTAAAAAAGAAAGGGACAAAATACAGGGATTGAAAAGATCAGTGGCGCTGCCTCCCTAGAGAAACAGACGGAGTGATGCAGCTACCAAATACCGACTGACCAACCAACACACCTTGAGGAGAAACTCGGGGTCCTTCTTGGAGATGTCTTCTGAGAGGTTCATGACTCTCTTCCAAACCTTTTCCTCGCCATCCCAGTCTTCTTCCCCCGGGGCGCAGGTCTTCATCACCAGGGAACCGCACACTGCATTCAGCAGATGATACTAACAGAAGTGGGAGAGCAAAAGCACAATAGAGACAGGGTCCATGAGACAACCAGGTGGAGAATAAACCTACTGTGATGACATTGGCAAAGGGGAGTACTTCTGTGGCTGTGGCAACTGGAATACATGACTGTACAAACAAATCTGACAGCAAAAGGAAGAATGTGTATTTTCCAGGGTGTGTCTATTCTATATGTTTTACCTTTTTATCCTTCAGGTTCTCAAGCTGACTGTCAACATGGTATTTTCTCACTGTAAACTCCTCATCAGGAGCTATGATCTGCTCCTCCTCTTCCTCTGCCAGATCCAAAATAACCACAGGCATCACTATGGACTGCTCAGGGTCCTCATCTTCAATGTGTCCAAATTCAGAAGCCTTACATTTTACACAGACAAAAAGATGTAAAGACGTAGTGTGTAGCATTTGTCATGAAAAGACAAACAATTTGATAAATCATAATGTGTTGTTCCTCATTCTCATCATTTTAAGGAATTGTATGAATTGTCTTTCTTTTTTTAATTGTTTGCACCTTAAAATGTTCTGACCAAGGATACTGGTAATAAACAACACATGGATTTCATGGAATTGGTATGGTGTCATTTGAACTGGAGCCTGTTGCAAGTGTCTAGCTGTAAGTGTCTAAATAAGTACTATAATGTTTTGGCACTAAAAATTACGCAACAGGAAAGCAATCTAATATCACATTAAAAAAGCATATCATAGCATACATTCAATCAGGGTTCCCACTCTAAGTCAAATGTAAAATTCCATGACTTTTCCCTGACAAAAAAAACCTGAATTTCCACTTGAACCCTCTCTGGCCTTACTGTCACAGATGAGGCAAGATTCTGTAAAAAAGATACCTGACTGGTGATATCGCCAGGTCTATAGCATCTCTCCCTTTCATCTTCGCTGGGCTGTTTCTGATTCTCTTCAGTGAGAAGGGCAGGATGGGGGAGCTGTAGGGCAAAGGAGTCACTGCTGGGAGGCAACAGAGTACTCCTGATGGAGGGTGTGAGGGAGGAGAGAGGGGAGAGTAGAGGGTCTCTCTTCAGCAGAGTGTTCTCCGTGCTGAGGAGGTGAGAGGAGGAGGAGCGGCTGGTGGATGCGGGGCCACAGAGACCCACAGAGGCGCTGGAGGACAGCAGCGGAGATGTGGACACTGTGGAGGAGAGGCTAGACGGCTGGAAGGAGAGGCAGGACAGCCCCTGGCTAGGAGTCTGGGTCATCCATGACGGACACTTGGTAAGGGAGTGTGACAGGGTGGTGTTTGACTGGGCTAGAACTCGGTTTTCCAGACTTGGAGCATAGTTGGAGAGGAGGCTAGCCCTGGAGTGCTGGTCAAGGTCCAAGCCTGACTGAAGCAAACTAAGGGCCTTCATATCTCCCTACGAGACAGAGAGCAAACGAGGAAGTTTAAGGGGTGAATTTCTTAAACTTTATCAGCCTGCAAATTGAGCTTAGTGTAGGCCAAACACAGAACTGTCCACATAATAATAATAATAATAATAATAATAATAATACTACATTTAATTTAGAAAAGCGCCTTTCAAGGTTCCCAAGGACACAATGTACAATTAGGTAGCCTATAGGCAAGGAAGTATGCAATCATGCAATCACATCCATGGTTGGAGCAATCATGCATCACATCAACGGTTGGGTTCACTGACAGTATGGACAGTAGACTACATTCAGGCAGGGACAATGAGAGAACTAGCATGAAAGACACAAACACAAGACATGGATAAAAGGTACACACAATGCCAAGATGCAGCTCATAAAACACCCTCAGAGGGCATATAGTAGGCTAGTACACTGAGCACAAAGTGAAGACCGAGTGTAGAGAAAAAGACAGATAAAAACAGGTAACAAAATAAAAGAGGCAGTAGGCTACAACTAGAAATCTCGGGGCTGAGAGGAAAAGATGTGTTTTAACTGAGTTTTAAAAGTGGATATACATCGGCCTGCCTGCCTATCATGGGTGTGGTGTGCTGTGTACACAGACACACAGGAGTGTCGCCTATGTATGTATGGGCGTGTGTGGAAGCCTATCAAGCAAAGTCCAAACATCAACCACTCTTAGCAAGATACGGGCCAAGCTAGGCCAAGTTGTGAAAGTCCTTAGGCTACATTCAAAAGAAAACAATGTAAGCCACTTAACATTGTGCAACTAGCCTAATTATGTTGCATTCAGCAAGAATTATAGCTATCCAAGAGAAAAGATATCTAAAGAAAAACTGTCCGACTTTAACACGTTTAAGTCGTTCCTGATAATCGAAATCAGTTTGACGACATCGCGTTCGTATTAAATTATACATGTTTAATTCGGATTACGCTACTCACAATTCTTTGTCCAAACAAGCTGAAATAGATATTATTTTCTACTTCAGCCTGTGCGTCGCTGTGTTGCTTCCTAGGCTGCAGGCTACAGCATAAAGACTGGACAGTGCAGGTAGATCATGGGAAACCCTTCCTGTACACAACTGCGACTTCTGCAATGGGATTGGCTAATTACGAGTCAGCTGCAGGCTGACGTAATTCCTAAACAGAGGGTGCATTCATGGTGCATTCAGAGCACCTCGGAATGACAAGGACCGCCCCCATGGCTACTTTGTTTTTCCGACAGCAAGTGTTCAAGTGCTTTGCCATCGAATGTGTGACAAACACGGATGACACAACAAAGGTTAAAACATACACTCACTAATCCTAAACAAACAACTGTATTTGCTTAAAATATAGTGTAAGATGCTCGTGAAAGAAAGATATGCAGCTTTTCAAGTGATAAAAAGGGCAAATTCCCAAGTTCACATTAAAACTGTTATACATGAAAGGCCACATGGACTACAAACGAACTACAACGTGACGACAAAAGTGATGACGAGCCCCTAACTGGGCAACTCTGTTAGCAAAAACTAGCCCCAGTTTCCGACCTCTGACTCACACATTAAGTGATGTGAATGACGCGGAATTATGATGTTTTCACTCGGAGAAAGGTTTTTCCGAAGCCCATGAACGCTAGGAGACATTAGGCTACTTGCTGTCATAAATCACATTTTCCAGTCAGGGACTAGATTAAGGCTATTGCATTAGCCTAGACTACAGCTCCTGCATTTTTTAGGCATGTTGTCTGTGTGTCAGGGGTCAGGCTGTAGTTAAGACCATCTTTGTCAAGTCCAAGACAAGTCCAAGACCAGGACTAGTCGAGACCAAGTCAAGACTGAGTCAAAAGAGGTTTCAGAGTCCATACGATAGAGTCCAAAATGAGAAAGCTGTTGAGTCGATACTGAAAAAACAATTATCAACATCACTTGAAATTGTTTTCGAACTACTTCTTTTCACACTGTCAGGTTATATGCCTACTTTTTCACGTAAAAAATGAGTTCTATCATGTCGTGGCACAGACATTATAGATGGATTTTGAATATATTAAACATTTATTTTGTCTGATCATGGTCAGATAATCAATCATTTCTAATTTAGAAAAATAGATATATTCTAAAGCTGCCCTGTACTCGGTCAAGACCAAGTAGAACATTTGACAAGACCAGTGGCCGAGACCAAGGCAAGTAAGAGTCCAAATACCAGCGAGTCCAAGACAAGTCCAAGACCATAAAAATGTCTGGAGTCCGGCCTCAAGTATTACAGCCCTGGCTTATAGATTTGGCTGATAGCATTGTAAAAAAAACATTCATATACATACACACATTGGTTTATAATATTGGTGCCATGCAGTAGGCTCGTTCATGTCCCCATGCAAATGTGATTATATATACAAATGCATGTAGAAAAGAGAAGGTTCTCCGCATTTCAAGGGCAGGCCAAGAAAAAGTAAAAGAGTAAAATGAACACCGGTGCAGCACAGATGTCTTCTTAATTTATACATCTATGCATTGAAACGTTACTGTACCTTTAAAAAAAATATCATAAATTAAGAAGACATCTGTGCTGCACCGGAGTTCTTTTTACTATGCAAATGCATGTTCATGCAAATACCCTGGACTACAGTGGGCCAGTAGTTGGAATGCCCATATGAACACAGACTGGTGCATAAAAATCTAAGGCCCAGCACTGGCTAACTCTTCCTGGGCATCTCTGCTCTCTATAGGGTTTCTTATGTGTTTGTTTAGATGTTCTTTGCTCGCACAAATTCCACAATAGCCTGTAAGTGGAAGAGAAGCTCTGACACAGATTTAGAACATGCAGCTCGCTGGCTGGACATTGGCTAAACCCAGGGATGGGCAGTATTTCTAATACATGTATTTAAAATACGTATTTCAAATACAAAATACTATTTTGTAATTTGTATTTTATTGAGATAATGAAGATGCCTTTATATTTTGTATCAAAATACTTCAGTGTTGTGTATTTTTGTATTTTCAAAATACTGTAAAATACTTTCTGTGAAACACTGTGATGACATCTATCTA
Organism: Alosa pseudoharengus; assembly: GCF_046254945.1. NCBI lineage: Eukaryota > Metazoa > Chordata > Actinopteri > Clupeiformes > Clupeidae > Alosa > Alosa pseudoharengus. The sequence goes on along the minus strand of NW_027468663.1, from coordinate 11,264,383 downwards.
ACTATCTATAAAGCACAGAATCTCTGCCTCTGTCTGTCTGTGGTCCTTGCATGGTCAAGCCCCTCTGCTTCAGTAGAGAGTTTATTTTCCTTTGCTGGACTGATTTTTCTGGACTTTAAATTTGTCTATGTTCTCTGACCTGTGAAATATTTCAGTGCTATGGTAACTTGACAAGATTCCTCAAACAATGACATTTCCAATTTTGCACATTTTAAATAAGAAATGGTTGATAATGTCATAATAATTGGCTTCTAATTCGCTTAACTGATTGGATGGTATTAATGTGACAACCTGATTATTTTTTTTATTTTTTTTAACTTTTTTTAATTTACATTGATAGAGGTTGTGCACACACCAGTTTCAGGTATACAAAATTATTCATCTGTGATGAAACTCACCATAAGTGTGGTGGTGGTGGTATTAAATAACTTAAAAGGTTAAAATGCTACCTAGCTTAATTTTCCAAATATGTCATCCATTTGGATTGTTTGTCTTTGAATTATTGTCACTGATTCATAGTGGGCAATCTATTACGCCAACTGGCTGGGAAGTGCAGCAGTTGTGGAGTCGGCATTCCTGTTGCTGTAAAACAGTACATCTCTAAACTCAAGCAGTAGACTCAGTCAATAAAAGTGGACTGTCAGAGCAGATACTAAAAGCCATGCCGAGTGTCCTGTTCGCTCTTAAACTTTCCATCACATTTGGTGCCTCTGCCTAGCCACATACTGTAGCCTGGCTAACGCCAGACCTCATCTCATTGAGGTTGGGTCTGGGAACTACACATTAATTTTCTCGTATTTGAGACATGGTTTACGAATGCCCAGAGCCATTTATTGGGTGCTACGAATGTCTATCAAATGCGTCTGTACGTAGCTCATAACCGCTTCAGTATGTCATCATCGTCTTGCTGTCCCCCCTCCATTCTGTTCCTTGATTGGTTCCTTTGTTGAGGTGAAAATCGGATCCATGGAATCCATCCAATCGTAAATGTGTTAGAGTTATGTGAACAGTTCGAGCGATCACATAGCCTACGTTCAATGTTGCAATATTATCAGAAGGCCCTATTTGCAATTGGCTTTTGAGCAGGATCTTACAAGAACGTTTCAAAATTAATGGAAAGACACAGTGATGATGAGATTTTGCACTCAGCTGTAGCCTAGGCCTGATAGTGGTGAGTCTGTTATAGCCTATTTGCTTGTATTGTAGCTATGCAACTATTCTATTTAACGCTGTGTGCTAGTCTGTTAAACACTATGACCACTATGTCCTTGCACTTTTTCCCCCAAGGGGAAATTGTTTCATTTATCCAATTGTTTCAGTTATCCAAAAGGCTCGAAGGATAATCTTTATTATATGGCAATTTTGGAAAAATAACTAATTAAAGGAGAATTCCGGTGTGATATTGACCTACTGCTACCTTGCTGCTACTGGAAGAAACTGGAATCCATGCATTTCCACAGAATTATTTTTGGATGATCCCTTATCATACCTGTTCATTCTTACTCGTCGCTCGACTTATCGTGACTAAATTCAAGATGTCTGCAAACGCTATACTTCGTGAAGGACCTGTCTGTATAAATCGTCTTGTAAGTAAACTACCAGTGCTTTTTCAAAGTTCTCAATGTCTCGTTTTAAATGTCAGGGCCCTCGGAAGTCTACCAATGAAGTGTGGAGATACATTGAGCCTCGTAAATGGTGTAAAACAGTGATTTATTTGCATGGCTAGGCCGATGCCGGAGCACCACCATTGTTAGCATCGGCTAACTAGCGCCAGATTTTGGAGTGCAGGGGACAAGCCGAGATGGGCTATGAGACATACGTTCACACTCGGTATCATGTTTCAACACACTTTAGGTCAATATCACACCGGAATTCTCCTTTAAAGTGAGGTGAGGTGAGGTGAGGTGAGGTGAGGTGCCCCCCCTCCCCTTCAGTGCTCATGCCCCACCCCCACCCGCTGGCACCGACCCTGGCAGAGGTTTATATTGGGATGTCTAACATGAGGGGTCAGCATATCTAATCTGTTGACTGATTATGGAAGGAGTCTCTTGCTTTCAGATGTTTTTCCAGGTAGGGATGGGATAGATGAAAAAGGCTTTTAGAAATAAGTATTTTGTAGTATTTTGAAAATACAAAAATACAGTATTTTATTTTGATACATTTTTCGCTGCTGTATTTTGTAGTTTATTTTGATACATTTTTAAGGTGGGTATTTGGTATTTTATTTGGAAATACATTTTGATGTATTTGTGCCCATCCCTGGCTAAACCTCTTGGAGACTTACAATACCTCCAATTTCAACACATCAGTAAACATTTAGTCATGTGTTGATTGATCATTATCCATTAGGCTACACTGTCTGAAGGATGAAGCATCAGAAGAATACAACTTGAGAAAGATTTGCACCAGCCTAATTACGCAAAAGGAAGATGACACATAGCCCTCAAAGGCTGATGGAGGAAGGCAAATGTAATACTTCAGGACCCCTCACATCCTCCGCATCGTAAAATCGAAAATTACTTCTGTGACGCCCCAGCTCAACCGTGCTGGGTCTGCTTCTGTCTCCCTTGCTGGTCATGGTATTGGTGGTGGCTTGTTCTTGTCTGTCTGTCTCTCTCTTGGCCTGCAGGAGGAGCTGTGGAGGTTCTACCGAAGTGGCTAATTGATGGCCTAATTTGAGGCTGGATAAAATCAGTGCTCTCCAGCTGGATAACTCTCTCTGGCACTGCACTCGCAACCAGGGCTGGCTGCAGCTCTGCTCCTTTACCTTTTACACTACACATCCACATGCTGACCTACACAACAGTTTTGCTTTGCCTTACACATGCTGACTTTGTAAATATCTCAATTAATAAATACTTTCGTTTAAAATATACTTTGGTGTGGTCTCCCCTTCATGTCGTGCTCACTGCGAGCCAAGTGGTTACGACACAACACTTCTTTCTGCTGTTATTCAAATTATGTGTAGGCCTATTTATACTATTTAGTATTTATGTATTTACTGTTAATGTCTTCTCACTCCAACTGAAATACTGCCTACTCATTTATTTATTGGTTTCATTGGCCTGCGTATTTGTAAACTCCTATTTTGTTCTATTATATTCTATTCTATTCTCAATTCAGTGCCATTCTTTTCACAGTACTCTGCCTTTTTGAAATTTCTAATATCATAAAGCTGTGATCCTTTCCCAAATAAGACACATCATTCTTCATTCTCATCATTCTTCATCAATCTGACATCTATAAACTTAGGCATGGATAGTGAAATATATGATATATTCCCCATGGTGTCCAGCAGAAGACACTACTGGACACCAGCATGTGGCAATAAAGAACTGTGTCAACAACTCAGAGGAAATATAGCACATGATTTTAATAAATCAATCAATCAATATAACAATACAGGTAAAATGAGGGTACTTTTTGAGTGTACACTTTTAACAAAACATGCTTCATACTTTGGAACCTGCCCCACTAGAAATAAAAGCAGTCACAGACAACAATTAATGGAGGGAGAAATATGTAAGCGGTATGTTTACAAATATGTGCAGTCAATGCCACTGATACAAAAATAGAAATATTGGTAGCTGCAAACAATAAGTAGCAAGAAAACATAAATGAACAAAAATTGCTCTTATTGCTGACAGTTCTCAAGCTTTGCGTCTGGGTGCCTTGACATTCTTGAAACGCATCTTTGGAATTCGAACAGGGTAAAGCTGACCAAGAATACATTGTCGACCAGAGTTGACTTCTAGTCAAAGGTGGCAAGATTTAGTGCTGGAACAGGTAAGTACATCTTTAAACAACATGTTTTTTTTTACCCTGAGATTTAGGGTCACTTTTGAGATGTGATGATGGAAAGGAGACATGAGGGGACACATTGTTTTAGCTAATCAGATTTGATTGGATTCTCTGTTTGGTTGTGTGGCATCTGGGAATGATATCACATTTTCAGAAGTAAATATCCCATCAGAAAGTGATGTCGATGAGAAGACAATCAAAGGTGAGTTCACTGTAACAGATCTGTTGGCAGAGGAACTAATATTTTTTTCTGTGTACTCAAAAACTGTAGGCTACACTATAGCCACTGCATTGCTCTTTCATTGTATGGCTCTGTCAATTAATTAGTTTGACTCAAGTAGAACATTGTTATATGTTGACTGAAATGATCATCATGTATACTCTGTTTTTTGTTTAAGGAAACAATGGGGGAAATAATGTATTTTGGAAGGCAAACAAGTTTCTGGCGATATGTTGACTCGGACAATATTTCTTGACAGGTGTCTACTTGATCTCTCTGACTTTATACACATGCTGATACATTTGTTAAACGTGCTTGAAACATTACATGCTGATACATTTGTTAAAAATTCCTTGAAACATTATTTTTAAGGAGGGCAACCCACTAAATGCACTGCATATACAATTAACTCCTTATTTGGACTGCCTGTCATTACTGTTTTGTCACCATGGTCACCCTTTCCAGACAACAAGCATATTGTGGGTGCAGAAATAGCAGAATTTGACAATTAGTGTCAATCATTTGATGTAGGCCTATGGGAAATGTTCATCTGCTTTTAAAAAGTAATCACTATAACAAAAAAAGTAACAAATAAATAATAATAATAATAATAATAACAATAATAATAATAATAATGCCCGGGCAACTGCCCATATGCCCTTCTCGACTCACGTTGATGCCCTTCCGAAGGGAAAGAAATATAAATAAATAAATCATACAGTGGATGCTAAATTTCACGTAGGCCTAGATTTAAAAAAATCGCAAAGCCTCACTGACTTAGATCCGGGCACCGAAAGTGAAAGTCAGTAGCCTAGGGGAAGGGCAAACTGTTTACGTGGCTGCAGCGCTGCATGCGACCGGCACCTGAGCTGAGCCTGCATGAGCGGCAGCGGCCCTAGAAAGGAGATTGTTGCGGTTGTCGGGTGAGACGACTCAACGTTGTCGGAAAAGGTGGGTTTGTGATGTATAACAAACGAACGATCATCATCATCAAGTTTATGAAATGAATTAAAATCTTCATAAATCCAGGCTGAGTTTAATGTCACGTTTAGCCTAAATAATCCGACAGGATAGCTTGCAGACAAGCAGCCCGTTATCACATAGCCTAGGCTAGGCCTACTATTTTTTTGGTAGGCATTAGGCAAACTAAGCTACATGTTTGCTGATAGTTAGTTTCTCACATTTAGTTTTAGCAATAAGAATGAATGATGGATGTCATGCATCACATTAATTATTTTATTCAAAATGGTTAAATGCCTATCCTATCACTATTTTGGGTAGGCTATTGTTTGAAGCCAAGATGCCCACTGAAAAGAGGCGGATTCAGGAGAGGGAGAGACAATTCAGGGAGGCAGCAAAGGGCAGCACATCACTGCAGCGAAAAAGCCAGCAGGTGAGACAGAGACTTTGCCCTCAGTAGTTGGTGATTGAGTGCTGTATTTCAGTGTTTTACTTCTTTGTGTGTATATATATATTTTAATAAAGACCCTGTTATTCTCAGTCCTTCATATAGGCCTACATGGATTTCTATGCAACGTCATGAAAACATGCGTGTGCAACTAAGAGGCAGAAAGCACCATAGAACAGCATAGAGCAGTGCTGTCCATGAAAATAATAAAATGAGTTTTTGTGCTGAAAACTGCACCAATTCGAAATCACGATGGTTAGAGAATGTTCAACATGAACGGAATGCATGTCTTCGCCAAAAATGACAAAATACGATGTTATATTAAAATGCAAATGAAATATAGTCTGAAATGACATGTTATTATCATTGAGACAACAGGGGTATACAAAAAAATCCGATTGTAGTTTACAGCAGCACGCGCAAAGCCTGTGAGTTTTTTTTTGTTGTTGGTGGGGGGGCTTTCAGGTCAGAGCAACTGCCCCTCAAAATTCCTGTGCACATCCCTGCATAGAACAACCTGTAATCGGTAATGTATTACACTTTTAGTAACCTTTCATCATTCATTAACTTAGGACAAATCAATGAAATGTCCAAGGTCCTCCCTTGTCCCCTGCCCCTTTAAAAAATCCTCCTTACCCTCTCCTACAAACACATCAGTGAATATCACGATGAAGATGAGGGTTGTTCTGCTGCTGATGTTTCTTGGCTGTTTGTGCGTGATGCACGCTCAGGATGTCCTGCAGCCCTACATAAACATTACCAATCTCCTCATAGGTCTAGAGAAACTGAAGAACATGGAGACCAGGCTGCTTGCCACTGAAAAGCTGGTGGTGGAACTGAAACAGCAAAACAAAGGTATTGGATTAGATTAGATTCAACTTTATTGTCATTGTGCAGAGTACAAGAACAGAGACAACGAAATTAAGTTTGTGTCTAACCAAAAGTGTAAAAAAGCAGAAAAGTGCAATGTGATATACACAGTGGTATAAGATATATAGTGCTGTGTAGACAATAGTATAGTTAAGAAGGTGGAATGGTTTTATAAATGAACTATGTGCCATGTATTAGTAGTAATAAGAGCAGAATAGATATGGTAGCAGTAACATTATAAGAGTAGTAAGAATAATATAGATATATGCAGTGTATTAACAGTAATATATTAAGTATAAGTAAGTATAAGTATATATACTCTTTTGATCCCGTGAGGGAAATTTGGTCTCTGCATTTAACCCAATCCGTGAATTAGTGAAACACACACAGCACACACAGTGAGGTGAAGCACACACTAATCCCAGCGCAGTGAGCTGCCTGCAACCACAGCGGCGCTCGGGGAGCAGTGCACTTCAGCCGTGGCCCACTGGTCGGGGCTCGAACCGGCAACCCTCCGGTTACAAGTCCAGAGTGCTAACCAGTGGGCCACGGCTGCCCCAAGTTATTATATGCCCAAAGTTATTATAAGAAAAACAGAATAAATATGGATATTCCGTATGAACCGTATAGACAGATATGTACAGTATGTAGAGTTATGTGCAGTGTAATAACAGTATGCAGTGTACACTCTCGGAAAAAATGGTACCGCTCAGTACCTTAAAAGGTACAAACGCTTGTCTCTGTGGCAGTACCTTTAGAGGGTACAGAGCAGTACCTTACAAAAGGGGCACATATTTGTACCCTCATGTTTTGTACCTTCAATGGTCCCATCTGTACCTTCAGGAACTATTTTGTACCTTTTCTCTATGGTACAGGTTTGTATCATCATTGAGGGTACAGTATTTGTACCATTAAGGTACCACCACAGAGACAAGTCCATTTGTACCTTTAAAGGTACCTATAAGTTCCCTTAGACAAGTGGATTTGTACCTTTAAAGGTACTTATAGGTTCCCTTACTGGACATACTGTAAATAAATAATAAAAACAACACTTTCTTTAAAAAAACAGATTTATTGTATAAAAATACAAAACAGTAAATCTGATTTCATCACAGGGTACAGACAGAGAGCTTTTTTTTTTTTTCAAATCAGATGCATTCTGGCCACTTACGACATTAAGACATACATTTTGCAAGTTTACTTACAACAAGTTTAATTTTGTTTGATACAGTAGGGCTGGTGTGTGTGTGTGGGGAGAGAGAGAGAGAGAGAGAAAGAAAGAAAGAGAGAGAGAGTGTGTGTACAGAGAGAGGAAAGAGAGTGTAGAGAGAGAGAGAGAGAGGAGAGTGTGGAGAGAGAGAGTGGAGAGAGAGAGTGTATAGAGAGAGTGGAGAGAGAGAGTGTGTATAGAGAGTGGAGAGAGAGAGAGTGTGGAGAGAGTGGAGAGAGAGAGAGTATAGAGAGAGTGGAGAGAGAGAGAGTATAGAGAGAGTGTATAGAGAGAGAGAGTGTGGAGAGAGAGAGAGTGTGGAGAGCGAGAGAGTGTGGAGAGCGAGAGTGGAGAGAGAGTGTGTGGAGAGAGCGAGAGAGTGGAGAGTGCAGACTTCCGTTCCATCCACCTTGATAGTTGCAGGGAGTCGCCGCTCGCTGAAAACCTGTCTCCAGTTTGATGTGCCAGGCATCTGCAGTCGGATAAGGTGTAGCTGGATCTCCCTAAACAGACAAAACACAACACAACTAAAATGAGTAAAGAAAATGTTCTCCTTTTGGAATTTCATATTAACTTTGTACAACTGAAAGTTCGGAAATGAAGATGAATGGTAAAACTTACATCATTCAGTGAAATGTAGTGCTCAAGTTTTTCTCTGAAGATGGTTGGTAAGAGCACCAAGGCAGCTCAGAATTCTAGGTTTTACAAACGAGAAGAGGTATAAATACAATGGATTAACAATGGCAAACATATCACACAATATGACAAGAGGTTACTTTTAGGGGTGTCACGATTCTCCAAATCCTCGATTCGATGTAATTTTCGATTTTAAAGTCACGATTCGATTCAATTTTCGATCTTTTTCAAATATTACTATTAATGCATTCCTTATATGTTATTTACTCTTTTTGGTCTTTTCCTTTTCAGATATTTAACACTTCTAAAGTGAACTACAAAAGAGTTGTTATAGGGCACAGTGTATGAAGGACCAAACTATTTCAAACATACCCCAAAAGGTGTTTTCAGGAAGGGATACTTGTTGGCGGCTTCAACAGCTGACATTCCACCCTGTAGCAACTCGCATCTTCTCCAGAGAAATGTGCGCCTCATTTTTTCCTCCACAATGGCACTATCTGGTTGAGACTTTTACATGGGCATCATTTGAGACTGCATCTTCGCCAACAGGACCTTCAGACTCATGATCCTATTGTGTACAAGTTCACAAACACACACATTACTGGGATGCTCTATAACCTAGAGTCCTACCACTGCTGCAAATACTGTTGTACCACAGGAGGCCTACCATTTCGCATCTTCTTTCACATGTTATCTGGCTTGGTGTCTGTTTGGACTTGCCCTTGCGATGACCAAATTTCGCTTTGAACTGTTTGACCTGTTCTTCATCCAAGAGGTGATCGTTCAGTTTTGAACTTCCTTTTTAATGACATGTGCAACGTATGCTATGCAAAACAATGATTGTCAAGGGTTACTTTACATTGCATGACAAGATGATATTTTGTTGCAAGTATATATATATATATATATATATATATATATATATATATATATATATACCGTAAACATAAACATATCATTTCATTAGTAGCACAGTGACAACAGACTATTGAATAGTAACAGAAAACATCAGAATATATTGAAAGCATTCCTAAAGCACTTCAATGTCAAACACTTACATATCCATTCCCCTCCACGTCCTTCAAGAAAGGGTATTTGGCAACAAGTGCCTTGGCAGCCTTCACATAATCTTCACCGGAAGGATACCTAACAAATTCATTTAAAATGTTTACAATTGCACAAAGTTATTAGATCATACTGCATACATCCAAATACCTGCATTCAAACAAAACCAATGAAACAAAGGGTGTTTACAGCAAAAAAGGGCACCATTTTGCATGTGCAAGGCTTGTAAATACACCACACCATAGTTAGACACAATTATTGCTCTCTACAGTTAATATGTTTATTGAAATCCAGTCTGTTGCAAAGAATCCAAAGATAAAAAAGTTAAAAACCCACCTTGATTCAGACATTGAAGCAGGAGCTGCAACATCGCAAATTTCTGTTTTCTGCTGAGAGATCAGGTTGATGAACTTTACTGCTACTTGCTTTTTGAAGAACCCCTCAAAGAGCTGGGAAATCATAAGGTTCGTCAGGCCACCATTAACAGTTTCCCCATCCACTTCATATTCTGAAAAAGAAAAAACAAAACAGCATTTAATATAACTAGTTAGACACTACAAACTCACATCCCTTGCACAAATAGAACCTAAACTAACCTGTGAAAAATTACCATTAATTCACCATTGACCTTAAACCATCAAGTCAGCAAGGTCAGCGCTAGCCTTCACCAACCACGTGGCTGGCTAACTGATGAACTGAAACGGCCTTGATGCTACCAACACTAAGTTATACAAATGCAATCATAAGTTCTCAATGTATGACTGATGTTTAACTAAACAATATTAGCAGCTATATTGCCATTGTGTTACCGTTTGTATTGTATAGCAGTTATTTCAACATCTTTCTCAGAGCCAAAACAGGAAACTAACGTTACATAAAGCCTGGGAAGTTGACGTTAATTCTACCAAAAGCATGTGGCGTCAGCTAGCTAACCAGTCTGGTAGCCAATGTAGCGCTATAGCTTCCCAAGTTAGCTATAACTTTTCTACCATTGACCACGACTGATTACCTAGCCAACTAGCTAGCTCTAACATTGGCTTAAATTAACACTTGACATGATCCCAAATCCGCTAAAATGTCACCAAAGCACTAAGTAATGTTACTTAATGCATGCATAAATCAGATTGACAGGGAGCTAAGAGACCTTAGCAGCTCGTCCTAGCTTCTAGGTTCCATCTAGTAACGTTAGCTAGATAGATATTATACCACACGAAGTCCTGTTAAAAGTTTAACGCTATTGACAATTATTAAAAAAGCTACTTTAGTCACCTATGAATTTTTTTCTCTCATTTACGGTTACGTCCAATCCACCTTTAGAAAGTTGCTGCAGAAGGTCTTCGGTTGTCAGCGCAGCAAGAGACATCATTCAGATTCCCTGCCTCAGCTCAGCCCGACCCACGGCACCGACCGTTAAAATCTTTATGGAACACTCCAAACACTGACGCCCGTACGCAGCACTGTCCGTTGCGTTGACTGATGACCGCTGACGATAGCTTGCTAACTTATTAGCTGGTACAGTACACACATCGTCAACCTCACTCCTGACAAATTTGTTTGTTGTAAAAACAGGATTTTTAGACTATTCAATCCATATTTCTCATCTCATTTTCAAAACAAAATCATAATCTAGCCCAACTTTTTAAATAAATGTATAATCCTCTACCATTTCTCAGAATCATCCTCCATGTTTTTATTTTTGGCGAGGTCGAGAGTTCTAGCAGGACTGGCGATCTGATTGGCTGACGCATGACTAATAGCTCTAGTTCATGGGTACAAAATCATATGGTACAAACATGTACTTTCACAAATCTTGTACTTTGAAAGGTACAACATTGTATCACAGAGGTTCAGTCCTGTATCTTTCAAGGTACAACAAACTGAAAGGAACAATTTGGTACCTGAAGGTTTAATACTTGTACCCCTGCGTACCTTTTTTTCTGAGAGTGTAGTAACAGTTTATTGGTATTTTATGCCCCCAACGTTGTCTTCAAGGCATGGGTTAAGGTTTATATTATATATACATGGGTATAATTTATAGGCCATCGAGATGTTTGTACTTTTTTGTACAGTTGTTTCAGATGCTCTAGAAGAGAACAGAGACAGACCAGTTTAACAACTTTATAACATCAACCTTTAGATTTACTGGATGAACTACAGGTTGTGAGAAGCATGGAGGCCAGATTAAATTGCACTGAAGACCAGGTGAAAAAACTACAGCAGAACAATAGTGAAGGTAAGGAAAGCCAACAACCTCATAAAATGTGTCGTATATAGCCAAAATCAACTGAGCGATTCCATCAACTGACTCCCCCAACTGCAACAGTGTTCTTTTAAATCTTTGATTTAAATGCTTTGAGTGCTACATTTCCCTCCTTCAACAGGTCACACAAAAGTGGCATTCTCAGTCTCTCTGGCTGACTCTGGAATTGCAAAGTTAGGACCCGTCAATGTTGATAAGATTTTATCATTTAAAAGGATTCTCACAAATATTGGTGAAGCCTACAACCCAATTACAGGTACAGGTCACATTGGTTCAAAGTTTGGATGGTATTAAAAATAGCATGAAGACCCATGGTAATGAGTCAATTAAGCCACCAGGGGGCATGACATAATGAATCTCGTAGTGAGAGCATGCTCAATGTTTCAATTATTTAAGAATCCATTGGCATCAGAGCATTGATTATTGTACTGGCCTCATTTATCACAGGAATCTTCACTGCCCCAGTGAACGGAGTTTACTATTTCAGTTTCACTGCATTCGCACATGCTTCTTTTCCTTCAATTCTCGCTGGCACAGCCCTGTACAAGAACGGAGAGCTTGTGGTGTGTGTGCATGAATTACAGAAGGGTGCGGACGATCACGAGTACGGATCCAATTCAGCAGTGCTACAGCTGGAGGCAAAAGACACTGTGTACATTCACCTGGACCAAGGCCGCATGGTCTATGATGACAATAAGGGTCGCACCACTTTTGCTGGATACCTGCTGTGGACAATGCCAAGACAGCTCTGAAGACTGAACTGGAAGAAGACTGCACTGGAGTACTGACATCAGTTATCTAGTCTGGGAATAGCCCACCTGTTTATTGTGTGATCATTATAGATGTATGATTTTTTTACACTAATATTAGTACTTCCAGATTCCACTGCATGCTTCCTACTATCAACTTAATTCATTTTATTTTTTCTATTATTTGAAATATCTAGCAAATTGGGATGTCTTCAGTTGTCTGAATAAAATGCCTGACCACACACAGAATGCAGCAAGCAGTTAGCCTGATGAGCACCCACATCAAGATGTAGGCCTAGGGTCTGAGAACTCACCAGTGCTCAATCCGAGGGGCGGGATAAACAGTTGTCTTTCAAATTGCATTACAAATGAGTCCCATGCGTTTTCCCACCAGCGGAGATAGTTGGTGTTGATCAAACGAGAAAAAAAAAAAAGCTTAACTCGAGTCGCGCTGTTCGCCAGCAGCAGCATCCCTCTTCTTTGTTTTCAAGTGGGAGGGAATTCACACTCATTCTCTGCAGTCATTATGTTAAGTCCATCCACCGACTCTCTATTTTTTCCAGCTCGCAAGCCGAGAGTTGCTAAACTACCCTGACTGGAAATTACATTTGCTGCCGTGGTGCGTCTAGATTTCTAGGTTAGCAAGCAGTCTTTTTTGTCTCAGATTGGCTTACCACATGAGATTTGGCCATAATCAAATACTAGGCCTATTATATCATGGAGGTATGTATTATATAGCCACAGGAGACTGTGATTTGTTTATCCTTTGCCATCTAGTGGACAATTATCTCATAAACCATTGTCGCTTGTAGCCTACACTTAGCTTAAATTGTTGAGGCAAAATTATAGGACACATAAATTCAATATTTTCTTTTACAAATTGAATGGAGATAGCCTACTAAAACTAGACTGTTTTTTTTAATAGGCCATCTTTGTGATCTGACTGTCAGATAGAGGAAGGTAGGCCATACACCAATACCATAAAATCATATGGATTATTTTTGCCAAAAAACAAAAACAAACATAATCTATGTTATGTACAGTACCCTCTGGAATTATTGGCTCCCCAATAATTCAAAGTTGACTACAAACAGGTATACATAACTTTTGGTGATATATTGTAATCTCACAATTTAAACAATGAAGGAAAATCCAATTTTGAAGGTAAGCAAATTTATTCTGAGAAATCGGACAATTTCATAAAGAAATAAATATTTTCAACAGACACGTTGCCCATAATGATTGGCACCCCTGCTTGTAATACGTTTTTAAGCCTCCCTTTGCCAATAAAACAGCTTGTAGTATTCTACTAGCCTACATCCCATACAGTTGGAGAATACAAAGCAAGCGATCTAAGATCATTCATCTTTACAAAATCTCCTCAGATCGTCTGGAATCCTAGGTCCACAACTTGTGCATTCTCCTCTTTGACTCACCCCACTGCTTTTCTGTGCAGTCTCAGGGGACTGAGATGGCAATGGCAGAAGCTTGATATTATGTTCAGTAAACCATTTTTGTTTTGATCTGTTTTGGTTCATTGACCTGATGAATGATCCAATCATGATCAAACTACTTTTAGTGTCTTGGCAGAGTACGTTTTAACTATTGTTTTAACTGTAAATATGGACATATCAAAACCAAATACCTAGTTTTTATAGCCATTAACTTAAAGAAGTTGAATATAAATAGAAAAATGCTTTTGTTACACTTTGTATATAAGATTTTCAAGGGGTGCCAATAATTGTGAGCGACATGTTTTTTTGTGAAAAATATGAGATGAGATTTTTTCTCAGAATAAATTTGCTTCCCTTCAAAGTTTTTCCTCATTGTTTTCATTGTGAGACCACAATAAATCACCAAAACATTGTTTTGTATAATTGTTTTTAGTCAACTTTACCAGGGGTGCAATTCCTAAGGGCAGGCCTAGGCTACTGTATGCCAGGTCTATCTTACCATTTCAACACTCATAAGAGTGGACAAAACACCACATGAAATAGCCCTACAACTTTGAAAAATGTAGGCAAGAAAATATGACATTGACCCATTACATTTGATTTGTGTAGGCGATGTTCATGCTTTCTTAGCCTACTTTGAACTGCAAATGTTTTGGAGCAGAAAGTAGCCTAGTCCTTAGGCATAATAGTTTAGCCTAGGCTACTAACTAGCTGCTAGGCTGCACATGCCTGAGGTGGAGTTAACGTTCAACTGAACTCACTTACTATTTAGCCTACCTATAATATATTTTACTGGAAGCCTAGAGTCCTCAAAATCGGGGAATTCCATAGTGCTTAGGAATATTTCCTGGGAACCCTGAAATTTATGCAATCTGCTGTCACTTTTTTCAAACTAGTCAATGGGCTCTTCTATGATTGGACCAAAAGTTCACCCGGCATTTGACGTAGCCATCTCTTTTGAGCAGAGAAGAAGTGTAAGCACTTCCGCCACTGCGGGTGAGACAGGAGGACGGTAAAAGAAAGGAAATGTGGAATAAGGGATAAAGAAGGACCGTTAATCAATGAGAATCGCATACACGTTGTGATTTGTTTTAGTATAGTTATAGTGTATCTCAGTATTAGGGTTGTATCTTTCAACCTCGCATACATTTATTGAGATATATTTTGAATATTTAACGTAAACGTTACATCGTACTCAGCTGAGCTACCGCGCTAGCTGGTTAGGAAGCTACTAGCTGGTAAATCTAACAACGTTACAGCGCGAGATGGGTACAAGATCAAGTCGTTTACCAGAAGAGGCTGTATCGACGACTTTTGAAAAGGACGGACTTAAGCGAGAGTCATGTAGACGTCTTCGAAGCAACAGGCCCACAAGCCTTATGGTTGATTTTTCTGGTAGTTTTGAGCATGATTCGGAAGCTAATCGTAGCCGCTCGGAGGAAGGAAGCGACTCGGACACAGGGCAGCAGGCAAGTGCTGAAGGAAGCCCTGCTGACCATCACATCTCCCCGTCACTTGGCAGTCAGGACACACCATCAGATGATGCCGTGGTTAACCACGAAGGCGACAGCAGCCCCGGAGACGCAATTAACAACGAAGCTGTGGCTGAAGAGGAAACAGGCCGCGTTCCTCATCGCACTTTCTCCGAACGTTTGCCGGGTGGTCGACACAATTCTGGGCGCAACGTCACTGCTAGATCCGCACGAGTGAGAGGTGCCCATTCACGTCCAGTGTCGGAGGCATGGATTGGGCTTTACAGAGTGAACAATCGACATGGCAGTGAGTTGAACCATAATGTTTATATCAATAGCAAATGGACAAGTTTCAAAACGTGTCAAACTACTGAAATTGTCTGAATTGTTTACGGCAGCTATGTGACGCTATATCCACATAACAAGCTAATACCACGTTGAGTAAAACGTTAGCTAACATTAACTTAGCTGTCTGGCGTATATTTGTTTTGGCCTTGCTAGCTAGTTAGCACGTTCAATACCACTACCATGTGTCACACAAATGTATAACCGTCTACGTAACTTGCCACAGGTGTTCATTCCTATAACGTTAACAAATTACGGGATGTCGGTCAACGCGAACCTAACCAGCACCTAAATTGATCAATGCGTCAACTGGCCCTCCACAGCTTACAATTTAAGAGTTCAAAAACGTTATGCAGTTGATTAACGTTCCCCCGGCAATTAGTTTTTCATCTTGTATAATGAACCGTTAAACAAGGCAACGGTAAATAAGTCCAATAATGCGTTGACTACTTTAGCTGCCCAGCAAGTTCATTTTGTGTCCCTCTTCCATTTCAGTGGCAACCAAGTCAATTCTAGGGGAAAGCCTGACAACAAAGCTTGCCTTTGAGTAGTATTGCTCACCAAGTGACACTGAGGGCATTCTCCTGCGTGGAAACGTGATACTAAACTGACTATTGTGTTGACGCTGAAGGCAATGCGCTTCCATTGTACGGATTTAAACTTTGTGCAGTGGGGGATCTTGGCCAGATGATCTGAATTACGCATCACGTGGATTCATGCTAACAGACGAAATCCTTCAGTTTTGCATTGGGGGAAGGGGCAGTCTGGCCAAACAGTCATTCACAATTGGGAAATCACACCGACATTCCTACCAAGACGCCGTTTTTCATTATGGCCCGCAGTTAACAATCTCACTGAAGGTGATGAGTGGACCATAATCGACTTATTGAGTCAAATTGACTATGTTCAAGTAATGATATGAACATTGGGCCAATGGTCAATGCTATTCCTGGGAGAGTTCATTTTTCTCACCAGGTGACAAGAGGATGCTTGAGAGTAGGGGTAGGAAATGGGTCAGAGGACTCACGTCTGGCCACAGTCCAGTGATCTGGGAGATCTAGGCCAAATGGTCGTGCCAACCCAATGGTCTCCTAACATTACCCTTTGGATTTGCATTTGCGTTGTGGTGACAGTCTGAAAAACTTATAGTGGGGAGGAGGGTTAATTCAAGAGTTGATATGTTCACCTCAAAAGAATCATTGCGATTTAGTGATTTCCAACAGTGTATATATTGTGAGCAAGGCACCTAACCCCTCACTGCTCCCCGAGCGCCGCTGTTGATGCAGGCAGCTCACTGCGCCGGGATTAGTGTGTGCTTCACCTCACTGTGTGTACACTGTGTGCTGTGTGTGTTTCACTAATTCACGGATTGGGATAAATGCAGAGACCAAATTTCCCTCACGGGATCAAAAGAGTATATATACTTATACTTACATGGCATAACATTCCTAGTACATAACTGGTGCTAGTTATGTAACTTGATAAAAAAAAAAAAACATGTTTTGAGGAAGCTTTGACAGATTATGGCAAATGGGTCATTCTGTGTCATCAGACAAAATCCAGGAAAATGGGCCCCAGCTGTGGCGCAACTGGCTGGGGCACGTACGCCGGCGACCCGGGTTCGATTCCCGCCCCGTGGTCCTTTCCGGATCCCACCCCGACTCTCTCTCCCACTCACTTCCTGTCATTCCCCACTGTCCTATCAAATTAAAGGCATAAAAAAATCCAGTTAAATGGTTGCAGCACCGACTCCAATCTTCCTCAAAGTCTGCTATGCTGTGTTTCACCTGGGGGGGCTCTCAAATCTATTGTATTTTGTAAATGTTTATTTTGGTGTTCCCAAAACACTTGTAACTACATACATTTATTCTGTGAATGGGTCTTGGGACAATATTGGTACTTTACACACTAAATGTCCATATACTTAGCTATTTCCACATAGATTTTTATGGTCCTACTAGCTACCCCACATACCATTTCAGTTACTTGAAAATGACAATACAAACATGCCTGGTTTTATCCTTATTATTGTCATGGTCATTTGAAGTGGAGACTTCAAATTGTGGGAAAATATAAATAACATTTAGTACAGACTTTAAATTGTTTACACATGCTTTTTATGAGTTGGTCTTCCACCCTAGAAAAATTGAGGAGGCTAGGGAAATATTTGTCAAGATTAATGCCCAAACATGGCACATGTTTTTCAAGCTGTAAACATGAAAGACATTTTCATGGTCTGAAAAAGATATGAAGACTTAAGATTTGCACAGAAATATTTTACAGGCCTTGGTTTTAGGACCTATTGATATAGACAAGGTTTGAACAAAATCTGAGACAGTGCAGCAACAACCTTCTCTGATTTGACACAGAATGACCCAAATCATGCCTTTCTTAATCTCATGTCTTTAATTCCTCTCCTCAGCAATCCGCTGCCCATTTTGCTCCAAGCCGTTCCCTGGAGGCAGGATTGAGGAACACCTGTTGAGCTGTCTCACCTCTCCCCCTCTTCCATACAATAGTGAGTCCATCTGTCCCCTTGTTAAATCTCTTTTGTCTTCATGTGCCCAAGGGCAAACAGACCCCCACCCTTCTCCATATAACTGAATTTTGGATGGAGTGATGCCTTGTAGTCCTTATGTTTGGGGATGACTGTTGTGCTTTGAACATGGCATTGAAGTATGTGATCTGAGTGATTTGTGGGGTTTTGTAGCTGACGTCCTGGCGAAGGACAGTGGTGAGTGTTCCATATGCCTGGAGGATCTGCTTCAGGGAGAGACCATCGCACGTCTGGCCTGCCTGTGTGTCTATCACAAAAGGTGAACAGCCACATGCACACACAAACACACATACATACTAGGGCTGTAACAATATGCGATTTGAAATCGCAACACGCATATTCACTAACCTGTGTCGCGGTGTGAAAAGGCAGAACCGCGACACACCCATTCTAGTGTCGTGGCCGCATAAGCAACACATATCTCCTGCTTTACTTACCGGTAGCCTACGTTGTCCAAAAATACATAAATGAATCATAATTTCGTACCTCTCGTTACTTTCATTGTAGACTATGCGTTAATGCTGGGCGGTATACCGGTTCACACCGTAAACCGGTGTATATTTTCGTTATTATATGATTTTTTTATATACCGGTGTATTTGATTACAACGTTTGGAACACTGCGCCGCACGACAGTGTTTCAGACGGGACTTTTTTCACACGCACGCATGGTGCGACTGCGAGGCAGGCATAGTGAGGGTAAACACAAAACACCTTAAGTTTTTCCCCTGAAGTATGACCCAGTATGACCCTGAAGTATGACTTATTAATGGTAAGGGGTTTATTTAAGGGTGTTGCACAGAATACCTTAAATTGTTTCTTAAGTTAAGGAAGAAACGTTAAATGATACTGCATTGAAAGGGATTTACCGTCACGAAAATTCTATTGAGATTGTTCAATAGCTGTGACTAGCTGGCTAGTAGGTGATGTCGTTAGTTAGCAACCCACCGAACACAGTGAAGTTTAATGATCTTATCATTCATCTCACCTTCAGAATATTCGCTGAAATTATCCATGTAGCAAGTAAAGCATGTTATAGACATGAACTGAGCAATTCTAGCTGGCTAGTTAGAAATGATCCTGACTGTCATAATTTTGTTAATGTTTTGCCTAGCGAACCGAACCGAAGCTCATGGCAGGCTAACAAGACATCTACATCTACATGAAGTTAACGTTAGCCTACCACTAACGTCATGCAAACCACACAATAACAATAAGGCATGTTTCTGATAGGCCTATTTGACAGAGTAAGCATATTAGCAGAGGTTTTATTTTAAATTGTATAATTTTCAAAAAAGTATAATTATTGCAAGTTGCACTACTTTTTGTATTGGTTTTATACGTTTTATTGGTTATATAAGATGTTTGTGAAATTTGCACAGTAAAAGTTCTGTATTTTGACTGCAATTGTCTTTGCATTCTGATTAGATTCTTCATTAGAATCATGAGTGGCTCTTTGTAAACAGCATCATTTTCTGGGGCCATGCAAAACTGCATTACCACTAGTGTGGAGTTAAACTCGCGTTCAATGGACACGCACGACTCGGCTTGCACAATCCAAATAAAAGATTCACGTGAAAGCAAGGACGCATAAAAGACGACTAGCTAAATTAATATAAAATCCGCTTAGCATCATTAGCATGCTGCACATAACTCTTGCATTCAAGTTCACTGATCATCCCAATACCAATGTTTCCCAAAAGTGCCTGTCCTGTTCAATTACCTTGAAACTTAAACACACATGGGGAAACTGAACAGTCCAATCAGTAGACTATGATAAGCTAGCCAATTGTGCTACTTTGTTTATATTTCCAGGCTTCAACCAGACAGCTGAATTAAAGAGTAAGAGTTCTAATAGAAATAGTAGGCCTAGGCTATAGGCTAATCTGCAAGTGCGCTGTCATAAATATCAGAAATTCAGTATTCTCTCTTTTTATATCAGGATATATTTGCAGATATCTGGATATATATACAGATATATTATATTATATATTATATTATAAACCTCTGGAGCTCCAAGGTAGGCTATTGCACCCCCCTCACGGTTTGTACCGAACCGTGGGTCAAAAATCGTGATACACCAACCTCACAATTCGGTTTGTATCGTTACAGCCCTAATACACACAAACACACACACACTTCTTGGCAGTTGCAGTTGCTCTCATTCGGTTGATGAATGGCCTCAGGATGTCTCACCGTATTAGATCTCTTTCTCTTCTTGCTCTCTGCAGCTGCATTGACTCCTGGTGCAAGGTGAAACCCTGTTGCCCAGAACACCCCTTTGACTGACATGTTTATTCCCTGCAATTGCTGTCTCAGGTGAGCCTGTGTGTGTGTGTGAATTTGAATTATTCTTGAAAAAGGATGACTGTGTTAGTGTTGTGTTTGTCATTGTTGCTTTTAATTCACTTCATGATGGATGAAAATTGTTAACTTTTTTTTTCTTCTTCTTCTAAAGGACCCCACTTCTGGCCAGAAAAAGGTAAAAAATGATCGGGCAGCAAGAAAAAAAATGGACTTCATTGTATTAGCTGACACTGAACATTTCTGCTCCCGTGAAATCAACTCCCTTCTGGCTTGGCTGTAAAATCCTGGACTTTTTTCTCCCCTCCTGAGGTGCTTGCTGGGAATGAGGGCTGTGGAGTAGGGGAGGGTAGTGGGACATCTTCTCTGCTTGCCTTTACTTGGACCTGTCCTCTATAAAGCTTGCAATGTGACCGTAAAAACAAAAAAGAAAGGTAACTGATAAGGAAACAGTGGGTGTGTGCTTACAAGTAGATCACCTCTGGCAATCTGACTGCTAAGGTATCTCACCTGGCAAGAGCGCGAGAGATGGGAGAGGGTGGTTTGGGGCCTGGCTAAAGTTTTATTCTACATGGAATGCCTCATGAGATGCATCACACGAACGAACTCAGCTGATGTAACATTATCCAGAGGACTATTTCCTTATTTGGGTGTCAAACCAACATGGACCCCAGAGTTGAGAATTGTATGCGTAATTGTTTTGCACGGTGTTGTTCTTAAGGCATGATGCTGAGACTGCCGCTACTGGGAGTTTTTTTTTTTTTTTTTTTCTCAAAATGGTTGCTGGACAGATGGGGAGGGAGGAAGGGGACAAATATGTTTTAGTGGGGGATGGTTGTGGGGTTTTGTGTGTGTGTGTAATTTCTTTTAGCGACACAACACATTTCATAAGTGGTGTGTCATTTCACATGGTTTGACTTGGGGAAAATGGCTTGCACACAGCATTTTTTTGAACATAGAGATTGAGAATGTTCTTTGGTTGTGTTTCACGACATGGATTCCAATACTCCTTAGGTCAAGCAGCATCAACACTTTTGGTTGCTTCTGTCATGGATGTGCCCTGGGAAAAAAATTCTCAGGATGTCCATCTAACCCCACAGAGGCTAAGAGGTTGAGGTGGGCATGGGTGCGGGCCACAGGGACGAGTGGGGCACACCAGTGTCCTAATGACTCCAGTCAGCTGTGGCCTGCCTCCTTGTTGGTGGTCTGGAGATGAAAAATGCCCTCGTGGAGTTCATGACCCCTGACTAATCTAGCACCAGGGACTCCTGCCTGCTCTTGTCTGGTCCGTGTTCTGCTTTTGGAGAGTAGTAGGGGAGGCATTTGCTGGCCCTCCAGTCCCTTGCCCCCGAGCCTGTTTCATGTCTGTGGAAAAACGTGTTCCCTTAGCGGTCATCCCTTAACCAGTTCGGTTCAGCAGTGGTGAGTTGTCACCATGTTTTCGCACCTTTTGCAAGTCATAGCTGCTCTGCTCTGAGGGGGGACATCAGGAACAGTTGGGGGCGGGAGGGGGTGACTGCAGTGGCTTTATTCCCTCACCCTTGCAGTTCCCAAGTGGCCCTGGTATCTACTTCAAAATGCACCACCCCCCACCCATGAACTCCATAAGAGACACAGAATGGAGGAGTCGCAGCATTGAAAACAAATGTTTTCTAAGTATTATTATTATTATTATTATTATCATCATCATTATCATTGTTGTTGATATTCTTATTATTCCCATTGGGGTTGAGCTTAGTGGTGGTGGTTGTTTTCATCCTTCCATTGCTTGCCTCTGGCCATGCGTGCTGCAGTGGAGCGTGCTCTGTTCAGGCTGCGCTCAGAGGTGCTATGTTCTAGCCCACAGAGGGTCCCCTGTGCATGTTTCTCTTCTACTGGAGAACTCGAGGAAAGCCAAAAGTGTGTGTGTTGTGTGTGTGGGCGAGAGAGGAAGGACGGAGAGAGTGATCGTATGAGATCCATATTTTGCTGTCAAAGGCTTTTATTGCTTGAGGATGTTGTAGAAAAAAATGTGGAAAATCTTATGATTCAAAATGTTTCCCTTGATGTTTTCATTTAACTGATGTGGTGCAATACCTCACTATTTTAAATTTACTAACTTGGGGATCGCTAACTCCAAGAATGATTTATTTTTCTGGATTTTTTAAGTAAGAGTGAAATGCATTGTTGATTAACGTTCCTGAGGACTTTGTCCTCTGTGATCTGTAAGGTGTCTGATGACCATGATACTAACAAATGGGTGTTCACGGGGTGTTGTAAAAATCACATTGGCGATATTTAAGAATTGACAATCTGCCTTCTCTCAGTTACAGAACAATTGAGTATTTATTTATTAAATTGTAAATATGTATGGCAATTCAAAATACCTTTGTCTCTTGTTTGTTCATTTTACTGTTTTTTATGCCCAAATATTTTGTATGTCTGAAAGAGTGTTTTATATGTATTTTTTACAATAAATATGCTTAATGTGTGAACTGTTAATGTTTGTGTGTGCATATTATTAATATTCATGAAAACAGAACCAGGGGTGTGTAGCGGACATTGAGGTATTACAGTTGTGCTCATAAGTTTACATACCCTGTACATGCTAAAGTTGACTAAAAAGAGGAATAAAAAAATCATCTTTTGGAAATTGATGCTAATGCCATAATTAACAAAATTAGGAAAACTCCAACCTTTAAGGACACCATTTTCTTTGTGAATGAATAATGTATTGTAAATAAATACAATTTCTTCCTAAAAAAAACGGGCCATAAGTATACATGTAATCTGCGCGATTCAGCCCTGCTCATGCCAGGACTTGAACCCGCAAAACAGCAGCACCTCGGCTTGGGAGTGGAGCGTGCTGACAATTGAGCTAAAAGCCCAGGCTACTAGCTCACATGCCAAAAGCACTCTTGAGGCGTCAGGGAGTGAGGTTTACCAATGTTCCACACGCACAACTAAGCTGGCTGGCATCCGTTACACATACCCCTATGTTGAATTCCCATAGAGGCAGGCAGATTTTTATTTTTAGAGGCCAGTGGATCTAGGATACTATACATCCTATTCTTGGCCTTTGGAATTAAAATAGCCCCACATCACATACCCTTCACCATATCTCATGATTGGCATGGCGTACTTTCCATAACACCATCAATGCAAATCAAACCAGCTATTAGGCTAACTGAAATTAAACCATGGCAATCTCTAGGTATGGTGATGGATATGTGACGATGTGGGGCTATTTAAACTTTAGCATGTGTATGTACAGGGTATGTAAACTTATGAGCACAACTGTATATTGAACTGGTGAGAGGGAGGAAGTTCTAATTTGAATGCTGGGCAAAGTGCAAAGTCAGTCTATGAGCAATGTTCTTGTGCATGAACTAACGCAGTGATTCTTAAACTAGGGGTCGCGACCCCAAATGGGGTCGCCAAAAACTTACGTGGGGTCGCCAATTATTTTCTGTATTCAGTCTGAAATTATTATTAGGTGAAACAAAGGAAAATAATATTGCC
Source organism: Alosa pseudoharengus (assembly GCF_046254945.1). Taxonomy (NCBI): domain Eukaryota; kingdom Metazoa; phylum Chordata; class Actinopteri; order Clupeiformes; family Clupeidae; genus Alosa; species Alosa pseudoharengus. Next base: position 11,240,532 of record NW_027468663.1, on the reverse strand, counting down.
CTTTTCTGCCTTTTTCTTATTTACACGCAGTTAAGAGAAGAGAGAGAATTTTTATGGGCTACTGGTCCGCTGATAGAAACAATGTAACTATCTGCTCCCACTATGCAAACTCAACTTGTTCCCGCTATTTTAAGTAAAACAAAACAAAAGACATAGGTAGCCTACTAGCCAAAATGGACAGGTGGCTGCTTAAAAAATTGAACAAAAGCTCGGAAGTGCCATCTACCAGTGAGTCTACCCCTCCGTGATCCTCAGATGGGACAAGTCTACAGGCCGGTGAGAATAAAAAAGAACAAACGGCGCGTCGGCTTTATCAGAAAGAATTTCTGAAATATGCATTCACTTGCCAAGTTAAAGATAACCTCGACCACCCACAATGTGTGATTTGCGGCGATGTTCTGGCGAATGAGAGCTTAAAACCTGTCAAAATGAAACGACATCTCAAAATACAGATGTCGGCTCAGCACCGTGGAGGAAAATCTCTGTGTCGCCGTATGCAGCATTCCTCCTAGAATTAACTTGCTATGTTCACGGAAGCATGCCCACCCTTCCCATTGAAATTGTTACCAGAAAAGGGAAATAAAAAATATTGTTATTGTTATCGCCATAAATATAATTAATGTAACGTTGTAGGCCTAATGCTGCATGTGTGTGTGCGTGCTTGTGTGTGCGCACGCCACGCATAGCGCTCTGATCTGATATGGCGGCAGCTTGTTTAATCGTGATTGTTTGGTTTTCTCGGTTCTTGTTCATATGGAGTAAATAAAACAAATGACTTTGCTTTCTAGTTTTTGCTTGATTTAGTTGTTAACGTTTGAGGGGGATATTTGAGTAAGGATTTAGAATGGGTTTGGGGAAAGTGGGGTCGCCAGACCTCGCCATACTTTTTTGTGGGGTCGCCAGACAAAAAGTTTAAGAACCACTGAACTAACGCCATAATGTGGTGTGAGACCGATGTTTGTGCTTAGGATCTTCCTCATGGTATTAAACTTCCAAATAGATTTTGCATAGTTGTTTTAAGCAAGCTTTAGCGGTTTAGACTTTTAGGCGTTGCCCCGCATTTAAATTAGGGCCAAGCGTCTGTTGTGCTCACTTCCGACCACATTTTCACAAACAAGCCAATTAGGTTGCATTTACACTGACGAGGCTTAAAGTTATGATTTTTGGCCTTAATCTGATTCTTGTCCCACTGCCAATTAACATCTACTTTCAGAAGACCATATCAGATATTGGTGTTTATAGTCTACTAATTCGCTTAACACTTGAAACACTAACACTTGAAACCCTGCGTGGTGGGTATGAGAGATTTTGGTTACCAACATTAAAGCAAACAAACAGGGGTATTTCACAAAACCTGGATAAGGGATTAAAGGGACACCAGGCAAGCCTGATGCTTTTTCTCTACGAAACTCCCCCTCGCTCGGTCTGAAGCTCTTTTCCTTTTCTTTGCATCTTCCGTCAAGGGTTTTCGCTGCTTCTTTGCCGGCTCTGCCATTATACACACGTTTGCAACAATCGCTAGCGTTTCTAGCCTCCCTCTGTGCTGTGGATGCAGGATGGAAACTGAAACTGCTTCGGTCGCCGGGTACGATACACTGAACTTGCAAGCGGGATATTCTTCCTACAGGCAGTAGGGGCGGGCGAGAGAGTCTTCATTCGCCCTGTAATGAGTCATTTAACCATATACCGACTTACGAAGATGAGTAATTAACACAAAAACGTTGCCTGGTGTTCCTTTAAACTGGGACTTTTTGGGTTATCCTGGGTGAATTTATCCTTGACTTCGTTTCACAAAAGAGATGGCACATATGTTATGGGGATTTATTCTCCGCACCTAGCCTGGTCCCGACCAGGCTAACAGCCAGTCTAGTGTGAATTATGTTGTCTTATTGGTTCAGCCAGCTGTCATTCAAATCAGACATCCATGTGAATTTTTTAAGAGCTTTATTCCATTTATATACTATTTGCTGTATTTACTCGCAAAACAAAACATATTGTTTACTGCTTAAAACCATATGGTTATCATAACAGTGCATGGAAATGCACTGTTCTGTTATCCGAAGACGTCTTCTTATTCTTCTTATTCTTCCCACCAAATTTTCTGCGTCTAATTCAGCTTCAATCGTTTAACGTAGAAACTTCGTTCAAGCTTTGTAACATAGGTCTTGAAAAGGACACTTGAGCAATGCATTTTCACTTTTGTAAAATTTATACTTTTTGAGATATTAACAAAAACAAGCTTATTTTTCCCCATAGACTTTGCATTGGCACTATGACATCACAATAGGCTAATTAAATTGATTTGCACCTGTATCAACTGCCAGCTGCTCAACTAGGCCCCATCAAAGAGCCAGTTAAACTGATTCCACCTGTATCAACTGCTTTCTGCTCAACTTGGCCAACTTTCTCTCTGTCTCTCCATTCTACAAGGATATAAGGCACTTTCAACTTTCTATCCAGTCATCCTCTTCAAACCATTCACTCATCCACCCATTCAACTATCAACATCCATTAAACAATCTGCCTATCAACATCCATTCAACTTTCTGTCTATCAACATCGTACTTCCCGAGGAGGCTGCGGTCCTTCAATGTGTGCAGCAAGCTCCTCAGGATGTTCTACCAGTCTGTTGTTGCCAGCGTCCTCTTCTAAGCACAAAGAAGAAGGATGCTGGGCGACTTGACAGGCTGGTAAGGAAAGCTGGCTCTGTAGTGGGAGCTGTGCATCACTTCAATATCTGACAAAAGGACCCTGAACAAACTGATCAACATTTTGGACAATGAGTGTCATCCACTCCACAGCACTATTGTGAAGCAGAAGAGCCTGATCAGCTGGAGACTTCGCTCACTGCCTTGCACAACAGACAGACTGAAGAAGTCATTTGTCCCCAGGGCCATTGAACTGTTCAATGATTCACTTAAGGGAAGAGGAGAGATAGACTTCTCCGCATAGTCTGTCTGCCTCTCCACCCTCTCCATGTTTGAGGACTGACTGCCCACTACTGTTTTACTACTGTCCACAGCCTAATGTTTTTACTACTGTTTTACTGCTACACTGTTTTTCATGCTATATTAGCACACATGTCCAATGGCTTCTGCTACAATACTGAATGGCTGTAACCCTATTACCTCAACCTATTCTTGCACTGACATAGTTTTTTTATATTACCCTGTCTACATTATACTTTACTCTCTTATTTGTCCATATTATTTATGCTGGTCTTTATTTACGCTGGTCTCTAGACCTTATTCTTGCACTGTTGCACTGTTGGACTACTGTTGGACTACTTGTTGCACCTTCACTATGACACTCACTCTCTTGAGCACCTTACCATGCACACAGAACTACAGGCCAGTCCCGGCCCTGTCACTGCAAGCGTCTCATGCTTGATCACCCTCAAGCACACTGTGGATTTTTTGATTTAATTTATATAGTATATTTAGTATTTAGTTTTGTTAGTTTTTCTTATCTTCTACTGTCTCCATTGTACAGTGGAGTTTTGTTTTATGTTTATACTTATATTTACCATTTCTGCTGTAAGTGCATGTTGTGTGTGATGTCTGTATGCTACTGAGACCTTGAATTTCCCCTTGGGGATCAATAAAGTATCTATCTATCTATCTATCTATCCATTACACTATCTACATTCAACTTTTAAACTATAAACTATAAATACGCTGTCTTAGGATTTAAGCATACAATCTGGCTCTCTTAAGACTACAGATCCTGTTCAACTATTTCCTCTGCCCACAACTGTTTCAAAATAAATGTCCTCACTACAATAATTCACTATTAAATAATTTAACTATTTAAACCACTCAACTATTTAACTGTTCAGCCATTTCAACTGTCAGTTGTTATCAACTATGACTCCAGCCAACTGTTTCCTCTGCCCACAACTGTTTCCAAGTTTTGTATTTTATGTTAATATACAGTACAGTATGTTTTGCATTTTCATGCCCGCCGGCCAATTTTCAAAACCCAATGTGGCCCCTGAGTCAAAAAGTTTGGACACCCCTGGCTTAGTGGTATAGGCCAGGGCAGTAGCCGCCACGATCCATTGTGACCGCTGCTTAGTGAGTGGTCTACCCAGATGTGACTTTGCACAAGACACAAACAGCTGTTCCGTTTTCCTTAACTCCGCTGTTTTGTCGACATTCGCGTACAATGCTCTGAGTGGATTCATTCAGCCGCTCCTGCTCCAAAGAGGCGACCGGCAGTGGGTTGAAAGCAAATAGTTTGGATGGCATTATTAGGGAGTGACTGCACACCTTTGCCACTGAACATAGCTCGTAACTTTTTCTAAGAGCTTTTTTGTTAATTTGATAATTTTGCCTGGACTCGCCCCCCCCTCGCCTGCAAAGAGCGTGCTAGGCACACTTCTTTTGCTGACCTCCCTGTGTCGCGTTGGGGATAAAGGGCTTCTTAGCCCAGGCACCTTTGAGCTCGGGGTCTTACCAAGGCTCTAAGGGGCAGTCTGGGCCGGGGGCTGACGTCTCGGTATGTGGGAGTGCGGCGGGCGCGCCGCTGCCTCTTTGAACGTCTGCCTGGGTGCTTTGGGAGTGGGGGCTTTCTGGGAAAGCACAGCTGCAGTGCTTCACCGTCCCGTTTCTTTCCTCACTCTGCTTTTGCATAGTGGCCACGGCTGGTCCAAGGAGGCCTTTGGGGTCCACGGGCACATCTAGCAGCTGGGTCTTCTCCTTGTGGGAGAGGCTGGAGAGGTTGAGCCAGCTCGCTCTCTCTTGGGAGACCATGAGGGCCATAGCTCGCCCCACAGTAGCTGTAGGCAGAGGTCTGTTACCACAAATACATTGTCCCACACAGCTGGCTGTTTGGGGGTGGATGAGAAGTCTTCCTCCAGCTCGGCTTGGTAGGCCATGAGCAGGGATGAGGCGTTGAGAGCTCTCACCGCCGACGCCACTGCTTTGTAGCTTTTCTCAGTCATGGCGGACTGGAAATTGTCGGTTTTGGAGGGGAATGCGGTTCCCGAGGGGGTCATCGCAGACTTCTGGGCGGGGTGGAGGCTTTCCATGTCGAGCCATTCCAGAGCCACGAGCCCTTGAGCTGGGTTTTCCGCTGAGAATGGGCTGCTCCATGAACGTGTGGCTTCCTCGAGGCACTCGGGGAAGACGGGCAGCAGTTGTCTGGTAGAGCTTTTAGCCTCTTTCCCTCGTAGCGGGAGGACACGGTCTCCTTCTGAGCCTCCGGCCAAGGAACGCCGAGCTTTGCAGCTGCTCTCTTGCAGACGTTGTGAAGGCCCAAGCTCGTGGCTTCGTCAGTCTCAGTAGCAGTGCTATCACTAGCATCCCAATTGGTCTGTCTTCGGTATCGGTCATGGGCGATAGAATGTCAAGCTGGTCGCCCCAGCTAACACCCAGTTCTCCAGCGCTGGCCAGCTCCTGGGAGAGGGTTGCTGACTCAAGGGGAGGGAGGTCATCCGCTCCCCGCATGGGGTCGTCATCGGTGAGACTAGCTAGGCGTGCTAGCCTGCGTCGGCAAGACCAGAGGGAAAGTCGGACGCAGTGTTCACACACTCCAGGGGATGTTACCGTTGTTTGGGCATGTTGCAGCCCCAAACACGTGGCACACACCTAGTGGGTGTCAGCAGCCGAAATCTTGTTCCTGCACAAACACATCCTAGCCCATCCTAGCTTCGCCTTTACTCGCGGGGAGGGTGGGCACTGGCGTCGACAGTTTCTTCGCTACTGTTTGAGGACAGGCAAGCTGTGGAGCTACTGTATGGAGACAGACTAGCTTTGAAGTTTGGAGGCTACTGTTTTGAGACAGGCTAGCGGGACTACTGTTTGGACACAGGCTAGCATGCTACTGTTTGGCGACAGACTAGCTAAGGAAAAGGCTACTGTTTGGAGACAGACTAGCCAAGTCCAAACCAATGCTCTTCGAAGATGAAGTGGCGTTAAGCATTCGTAAATGCACACACACACACACATAAACACACACACAAGCTCAGACACACACACACATACTCACGCATGCACACACACACACACACATAAACACACATGCATAAACACACACACACACATAAAGACAAACGCACGCACATACAAACACAGTAGACATGCAGGCATACGCACACACACGTACATGTACACACACACACGCACGCACACACACAGGCACCCACACGCATCACACGCATGCACACACACATAAAAACACACATGCAGGCACTCCTTCACACACACACACACACACCATTAACCCAACACACACACTCACAAGCGAAAACTCACACACAGAGAAGCACACATATACACAAAAGCAAATGCACACATGCACACACTCATTTACATACACAAAAGATGCAAGAGTAGGGGATGGAGTAGGAGATGGAGACAAATTGACAAGCGTGATTTATTTTTGCAGAGAGAATGTGCAGGACTGAGCGGTGGTCATATTTTGAACCGCTTTGCGGTACATCTAGTTCCATCTTGGAACACCATTTACAGGAACTGCAGCAGAAACCAGAATCGGCTTCCCAGAAGTCTATGAAAAAGGGGAAGGTGTGGGCAAGATGGCAACAACATGAGAGTATGCAGTAGGTAAGAGACGATGTTTGTCTTGTACAATAGCAAAGAGTACAAATGAACAGGTATGATAAGGGATCAGATTCTAAAGAGAATTCCGTGGAAATGCATGGATTCAGTTGCTTCCTTCATACCTGTTCATTTGTACTCGTCGCTCGACTTATCGTGACTAAATTCAAGATGGCGGCGAACGATAAACTTCCTGAAGGTATCTGTATAAATCGCCCTACCAGTGCTTTTTCAAAGTTCTCAATGTCTCGTTTTATATGTCAGGGCCCTCGGAAGTCTACCAATGAAGTGTGGAGCTACTTTGAGCCTCGTAAATGGTGTAAAACAGAGATTTATTTGCATGGCTAAGCCGATGCCCGAGGCACCCCCATTGAAAACCTGTTGGTAGCATCGGCTAACTAGGGCCAGATTTCAGGGGTGCAGGGGACAAGCCGAGAAGAGCTATGAGACAAAAGTTCACACTTGGTATCATGTTTCAACACACTTTAGGCCAATATCACACCGAACTTCTCCTTTAAGGCATTAAGATCAATTTCCAAAAGATGTTTTTTATTCTTCTTTTTAGTCAACTTTAGCATGAACTTATTCTCACAACTGTATGTAGGTAGCCTACAGTCAAAAGTGAAACCAAAATGAGGAAATCAGTTCCTCTTTGAGGCCTGTTAAACATCTAGCATGTCATCATCCTGGACATTTGGAATCTGAAAAGGACAGGCAGAGTGCAAATTGTCATGACTATGTCCATATTTTAGTACCAAATGACACAACTCCTGTAAAGGAACACCACAATAAATTATCAAATAAAGCCTCTTTTCTTTTTTTCAGTTGATAGAATTGCAGAGAGCACCGAAGGGGAAGTGCATCACAGAGTCTGAAGAAGAATCGATACGCATCTCAGCCAATCATTTACAACCACAAAGCTTTTTTCATTTCATTTACATTGTTTGAGGAAGTGCAAATTGCAGAGAGGCTCAGAGAAAACAGCTTGGGTGAGGGCCTAGTTGAGGAGACATTGAGAAGTCATCACCTCTAAATAAAAGGAGAAAAGGTAAGAATTTATATAATCTCTTCTTAAAAGTTACAAGAAATGTTTGGTAAACCAAAAGTAACTTTTGAACAGTGAGTTTTGGCTTCCTAATTCTACACTCTTAACTGGATTAAGATTCCTGGAAAAGTGTCGGCTAACTGACAGTTTAAAACATTCATGTCTAATATTTATTTGAAACATCGCATCAGAAGATATTCGTGATTCCTTATTGATTCGCTAGTGCCAAATAGTCTAGTAGCATGCAGATGCAGTGGTACGTCCTAGCTGGTCTCCTCTGCACTGTATCAAATGTGTTATTGCTATTGCTGTAAGTCACTTTTGATGAAATATCGATATTGTCACAATATGCAGGTGGTCTAAATTGATGACCAATTTACTTCATGATTTTGCTTGCAGTGTACAGAGAAAAAGTTGTATGTTTGTAAGTTTGTATGTTATTGTGTGTGTGTGTGTGTGTGTGTGTGTGTGTGTGTGTGTGTGTGTGTGTGTGTGTGTGTGTGTTTTGTCTAGAATAAATTTTCTAGAATAAATGTCTTCAAATATTTACAACAAATAGTAGTAATAAATTGAAAATTGAAAATTCTTGTTTAAAACAAGATGCCACAGACATACTTTCAACCTTGGGAACCCCCTGAAGTAGACTAACCACTTCCTAAACTTAAAAGATCAAAGGTTTCCTGTGAGAAACGTTCTTGAATTTTGAATAAATCCCAACTAATGATTCCAACTGAGCGATGGGTGGAAATTTGGGGTTTCCTATATCCACTACTGTTTTACTACTGTTTTTCTACTGTCCACAGCCTAATGTTTTACTAATGTTTTACTACTATTTTACTGTGATAAACACACATTTAGCACACATGACCAATGGCTTCTGCTACAATACTGAATGGCTGTAACCCTATTACCTCAACCTATTCTTGCACTGATATAGTTTTTATATTACCTTGTCTACATTGTACATTACTCTCTTATTTGTCCATATTTATTTATGCTGGTCTCTAGACCTTAGTCTTCCACTGTTGGACTGTTGGACTACTGTTGGACTGCTTTTTGCACCTTCACCATGACACTCACTCTCTTAGAGCACCTTACCATGCACACAGAATTACAGGCCCAGTCCCGGCCCTGTCACTGCAAGTGCCTCATGCTTGATCATCCTTAAGCACACTGTGGATTTTTTTTAATTTAATTTATATAGTATATTTAGTATTTGGTTTTTAGTTTTCTTATCTTCTACTGTCTCTATTGTACAGTGGAGTTTTGTTATATGTATATACTTATATTTACTCTTTCTACTGTAAGTGCATGTTGTGGGTGATGTCTGTATGCTACTGAGACCTTGAATTTCCCCTTGGGGATCAATAAAGTATCTATCTATCTATCTATCTATCTATCTATCTATCTATCTATCTATCTCATTGTTACTGTATAGGCCACAAAGGTGGATAGACTGGCAATCAATAAGAAATTAATACAAGTATATGTGAATTCATGGATGAGTATATCATTTTAATCACTGTATTATTGACTGTATTTCCAGTCCAGAATGGCAGATGTTGCTGAAGACATGCAGGCTAGTGCAGACACAGCGAGACTCTTGCCCTCACCCGCACCCTGTAGTGAGGCACAGCTGGAGCAGCCTCCACCCTACACGCCGGCCCCGCCCCTCTACAGTCCCTATCAGTCATTCAACCCACACAACCCTCCCCATGAGCTCTACCATCCTCAGGAGCCTGGGTATCAATGTAGCTCAGAGGGACAACCAGGTCCAGGTAAAGTGGTCGAAAACCTGGTGCCACCTTCTCAGTGCGGGGCATGACAGAGGTGCATTTACAGTCAGTGACTGAAATATGTGAACAGCAAATGACGTAAACTTTTCCTGTTTCCCTCCAGTGGTTGAGGGTTGTGGTCTTGAAGTGTCAGGTTTTGAAAATAAATCCATCCGGCGTGCTTTTATAAGAAAGGTAACACACCACCCATGTCTGATCACAATCTTTTTTTTCCAGTGACATGCTTTGTACATTTCCAACTTCATCTGCACCTCATATACAGATGCCATCTCATGCAATCTCAATCCCACCTCACATCTCACCACCTCACAGGCATGGGCCAAATTATAGATTATAGGGGGTTTGGATGGATGGCCATCCCAAAAAGGGCAAAAGTAACAGTGTGTGTGTGGGTGGGGAGAGGCGTATTTACAAATGATGTACTGTTTAACTGTGAAGTACAGTACTTGTACTGTGTGTGAAGGTCGTGTTCTGCTCCTTCACAGGTGTTCTGCATGGTCACTCTCCAGCTGCTCTTCACCTTCAGTGTGGTGTGTGTGTTCACCTTCTCCAGCACGGTGAGGGACTACGTGCAGAAGAACTTCTGGATGATGATCAGCTCCTACGTCATCTTCCTGGTGGTTTCTCTGGTACTGATCTTCTGCAGATCTTTCAGCCGCCGCCATCCATGGAACCTGGTGGGCTTGGTGAGTCACAAGGAGCGGGTGGAGGGAAGAGACCCACAGCGGAGACCTTTGGTGCCCATTAAATGGCAAACATTCAAGGTTCAAGATTCAACACTTTATTGTGACCGTCGGTCATTTAGGTTTAGTCAGAGTTTTTTTCTTCCGGATTTTTTATTCTTCAGTAATTTTGTGTCAACGATTCCTTGGTGGGCACGTAGCCCCACAAGGATGACACGGAACCATTGATTTCCGTTTTGATCTGTGAACCATTCTTTGAACCATTGATATGATCCCGCCACACCGGACCCCCCAAAATCTCGAGAACTGTAGGGCCTAGGATGACCAAATCTTTTTTGTATATTGGTCTCAAGGGGCCATCTCAACCCACCCCATTACCACTCATTTGCAGTATAGCACCACTTAGTTAAAAATGAAAAAGCCTCCCCTTTAAACTTGAGGTTTATTAACGAATCTAGGAGTTAATACAGAACGTAGGTCATCCCAGCGTCACAACCGTACCAACTCCAAGACAAAATACCAAATTGTCTTGCTTAAATACATTTCTAGTGATCCCGCTTCCATCGCCTCACGTGAGCTCTCTCTCCGGTCGTACCTGTGAGGCGCCAGCATTATGTTAAAGCAAGTAGCACTCTTCAATGATTGCGTTAAGAGAAAAACTCGTCAACAATGATTAATCCTCCCCATCATGTGGCGTGACAAAGGACGCGTATGCAAGCGATTTGGGTTGGCTTAATCAAAAGGCTTTGGGTGGCGATGATCAAAACAAATGTTAAAATACATACACTCTGGATTGTTAAAAATACATACACTCTGGAATTTCTCACTACAACTGTACACCAAACAGCCTGTGGATGGTGGTGTTGAGTGAAGGGTTGCTGGCAGAGGATGATATATACTAAATTTCTACAAGCATGCACACACACACACAAACACGCACACACACACAAACACGCACACAAGCATGCACACACACACACATAAAGAAGCACACACACACTGTACACATGCACCCACAAACTCACAGACACTTGCATATGCAAACACACAGGCACTCACACACATACATGCACACACACACACATAAACATCCACATGCACACACACACGTGCACGCAAACACACACACAAGCACGCATGCACGCACGACACACATATGCATGCACACACACACACACACGTACGCACACACATACATAAACACCCACACGCAGGCAAGCAGACACACACACACACACACACACACACACACACACACACACACACAAAGTATAAGTATATATACTCTTTTGATCCCGTGAGGGAAATTTGTCTCTGCATTTATCCCAATCCGTGAATTAGTGAAACACACACAGCACACAGTGTACACACAGTGAGGTGAACACACACTAATCCCGGCGCAGTGAGCTCCCTGCATCAACAGCGGCACTCGGGGAGCAGTGAGAGGTTAGGTGCCTTGCTCAAGGGCACTTCAGCCGTGCCTACTGGTCGGGGTTTGAACTGGCAACCCTCCGGTTACAGGTCCGAAGTGCTAACCAGTAGGCCACGGCTGCCCAACACAGATGTTCTAAACACAGCTATTGCCTATAACAGCATTAGAGTGCTGCATAACACAGATATTACCTATAACTGCATTAGAGCACTGCATAACAGCATGACTGTGCCTGTGATCTCTGTCTTTCTCCAGGGCCTGGTCACTCTAAGTCTCTCCTACCTGGTTGGCACATTGGCCTCGTTTTACAGCACTACTGCTGTGATCATCGCCATGGGCTCAACCCTGGCCGTTTCTTTTTCCATTATCATCTTCTCTGCCCAGGTAGGATCCGAGATCCGTCAGTCCATTTACACTATATTCTTTTCACATTTCCGTGTTCATGGTCTACATACAGTATGTCTCTTGTTTTATGTTGGCCAGACCAAATTGGACTTCACAATCTGCAATGGAATCCTTGTTGTGCTGTCCACAAGCTTCCTGATGTTTGGCTTCTTCAGCATTTTCTACTACTCCGCAATCTTAAATGTCGTCTATGGCTTCATTGGGGCTCTGATATTTTCACTGGTATGCCCACTACTTTCTTTACTGTCAAGTGTATATTAGAGATTATAATTATCAAAGTGAATGCTAAGAGAAAATAATGTCATGGACTAGCAGGTTTCACTAGCCCCTCACCACACAGAAAGCTATAACCACTAGCAACCAAAAAAAACATACCCTCACACATAGCACATAACGATGAATGTGATCCATGCATAGAAGACTAATACATGCGTCTTGATGCATTACAAATCCATTTGTGCATTAATCAGAGCTCTCTTGCATGCCCCCGTCTGTCTCTGGTGCAGTTCCTGGTGGTGGACTGCCAGCTGGTGATGGGCAGACAGACATACGGCCTCAGTCCAGAGGAGTATGTGTTCGCCGCACTCATCATCTACCTGGACATCATCAACGTCTTTCTGTACATACTGCTTATGCTGGGGGGCGGTTCCAGAAGTTAAAACAGATGCATATATTTGCATACATTCTGTGCACATGTACATACTGTGTATATCTGTATGTTTGTGTGCGAGTGTGTAGCTATTCAGTTAACTCTGAAATGGTTCTCATGCAAACTGTTTGCTTTATGCTGGTTAAGACACCATGCTTTTACCCTATGTATATATGCTTTCATTGTCCAAACAAAACTAAAACGCATATGGATACCAAAATGTACCATTTTATTATAACAATATTTCACATGTAAACAAACCATTGCACATTAGTATAATAAAACATACATCCTTTTAACCAAGCTTATTTATTTTCTAAACCCTTTCCAACCACTATTTCTAAGCACTTCATGTATATAACATTAAGGATGTTATTAACTCTTCATTCAAGGCATTTTTCTTTCCAGAGTGGGTGCAGCGGTGTCACCACAGCGATGAGTAGTTGAACTGCACTCTCAGGAGGTATCTCATGCGTGTCTGTGCAGGATTGTATACAATGAACTCGTTGTACAGGAGACTGTAGCCTCCGCTCTGCCCTACACCAGTCTTCACGCCAGGCCCCATGGGTACGGTGGCCCCATCCCTGGAAGACAAGTCCAGAACGACCAGGATTAAATTAGTTCTGTAAACTGCAGGCACACCTGCATGCTAGACAGGATTTCCACACTCTCTGGGATGAGAAAGACATTTGCAATTTGACAAATCCACTATCCATGTTTTGTTTACTATTTGGATAGTGTCAAATTCATATAACACAGTAATAGTTCCCACCCACCAAAATGAAACCACAGTCTCTCAAGGTTGTCAAAGTGTACTGTAACATACAGCACATCTGACACCACAAGACTTGTCAGAATTGGGGGAGGGGCTGTGAGCAAGACTTACAGTGTAACAAAGTTCTTGGGGTCAGGAGCTGTTTGCCCCAGGCCTTTAGTACTGTGCTTCCCTGCAGGCAGACTGCTTGCATTATAATCAGCAGCCAGAAACTCGTTACAGTCTCCCAGGGCAACCTGTAACCACAACAATGACTTTACACAACTGCTATCCTCATAAGGACATGAGGTGGTTATTGTAAAGAAAAACATGAACAAATCCTGAAAGTGGCCTTACTGGTACACACCTCACTGAGCAAGAGGATTCCAATGTTGTTCTTCTGATTGGAAAAGCAGTAGTTGGCGCTTTTAGATGACATGTCAGCAAAGTAAATCCCCTTGCCAAACTAGAGGCGAATTGAAGAGACAAACAGAAAGTCAGCATCCAGGTTAAGCAAGAGTGTGTGATTCCTCCTCTGGGCTCAAACACTCACTCACCATGTAACCAGTGACTGGGGCCTCTGGAGGGGCAACCCTTAGGCCCTGGCTCAGAATGCCCACCCAGTTGGAAAGACGAGAACCATGCCACAGCAGCATCCTGCACAGGAAAACACACACACACACACAAATAAAGCAAATACATATACTCACATAGACACACACAAATATACGCACATGCACGCACACACACACACACGCATGCACGCACGCACACAGAATATGGTGAAGGATGCCGTTGTCATAATTAGAATGAGGCCAGGCCATTGTAAGAGATCTGCACAGACAGAGGTCATGAGCACAAATGACGAAGAGACCGAGGGTGAGACTGGTTGGCACCTGTTGTGTAGCTGGGAAATGAAACTGTTGTTCTCTCCCTCCCGTTCCACCGCAAAAATGTCCAGCACAGTCATGGTGTAGTCACTGTGAGTGGAGGCATGAGTGGACAGCAGATATTTCTCAATCACCTGATTGACGGAGGAAAGAGAGAGGGAGAGAGGCTCCATAACCACAACTAGAGGGCAGAGTGATTTAATAATGACAATCACCTGACTGTCAGTCAGTGCAAGTAAGAGGGTCAACAAATGGGAAGAGAGAGGGAGAGAGAATATTTAACTCCACAAACATGAAAACAACAAGACGGCTGAGTGATTTAATGATGAGTGAGAAAAACAGGGCTGGCCTGTGTTGTGACGGGCTGTGGGCTCACCTGGAACTCATGGCTACCTGCAGATAGAGGCTGCAGCTGGCACTGGAGAGAACGGTACTGTATATCCAGCGGATGCTCGTCCCTGTTGGCGCTCGACTGGACCATCTTCACAGCTATCTGAATGTCACCCAATGCCTGAAAGGGCCAAAGAAACAGGGCGGCTTGAGTGAGCAGACATACAATGGCCAACATGAGAATAAACATATACACCTTCAAAAGTCACAAAGGGCTATTCTGTGACACTATTTCTATGATGGAGAAACCACAAGAAAATAAAAAAAAACATTATACATATACAGTGTTTCCCACAAAATGGAATTGTATTTGTGGTGGTAGGTGATGGGGGGGGGGGGGAGTGAGCGTTAAGTCAATAAAATGAGTAGCCTATAGTTATACTTGCCTTGCCCGAGAAGTCGATATTGACAAATAGCTGTAATGTTATAGTGTGCTAACCTCGACAACCCAACAGTATTGTGATGGGCCGCCATAAATAAGTCAATGTATGGGAAACACTGATATTTATGTATATGACATTAATTCTAAGTGACTTAAACCCCTTAACTTGCTCTATAATTTAGGCTATCATTTAAAACTATAATTTGAGGTATACCTGGTTGATCTGACATGGAATGATCCCAAAATGAAATGCTTTTTAAAAATAATAGTCTAAACAGGCCTACCTCCAACAATGCTATTTTGTCCTTCAGCTCTTCCTCTGTGCGGATAACTGGAGGAGTGCGGAGTCTTAAGGAGATGTTTTTTTTCAGTTAGTCACACACAGGATAGATGCTCACAGAAACATTTAAAAACATCATGTTACATCTCCAAGCTTTTGCAGAGTTAAACATGACTGTATCTCATAATGGGAGGCTGTTTCTGTTTTACCCAAAATCATGGGGAATGCGGGTGTAGAACTGGTTACAGGCCTCCAGGAGGTCTTTATTGCTTCCCTTCCTCTTCAGGCAGTCTTCAATCTTCTTCAGAGACTCATAACCAGCACGAATCTGCTCTGGGGTCAGCTTACCTATAGTACGGCCATAATCCACATTATACATATTAACTCATACAAACAAATCACCCTGAATCTGTCATCATGCTTCAACACCCAGAGAGATACTGGGGCAAAGCCTGCAGAATGCTACTGAATTGCTGTGGTTACATTAGAAAACAGCTCATTTATTTAGCTACTGGGATAAACGTGTGACATTTGACGTATGAAGAGATTTGGCCTCTGCCTGTGGCATTTGATGCATGTGCACATCTTGCCTGTGGTAATACCTGAACTTAAAGGGGTGGTTCAGGATTTTGGACATAGGACCTCATTTCCAAGTAAGCAAGTGTGATATTTATCAGTGGAGACCGTTTTCAACACGTTTCATCCAGAGTTCGCAGGTGCTAGGCTAGCGCAAGTCAACGGTATGTGTTAGCCTTAGGGCTGTAACGATACACCAACCTCACGATTCGGTTTGTATCACGATTTTTGACCCACGGTTCCATACGAATCTTGATTTTTCTTTTTTTTTTGGGGGGGGGGGGGGCTAGACATTTTATTAAATACAATTTTAATAGCCTCCCTTAGAACACCAGAGGATTACAATATAATATATCCTGATATAAAAATATTTTTCTGAATGACTGATATTTATGACAGCACACTTTATGCAGATTAGCCTATAGCCTAGGCCTGCTATTTTTTTTATTACAACTCTACCTCTTTAATTCAGCTGTCTGGTTGAAGCCTGGAAATATTGTAAACAAAGTAGCATAGTTGGCTAGCTTAGCCTATCATAGTCTACTTATTGGACTCTTCAGTTTTCCCATGTGTGTTAAGTTTCAAGGTAATACTTGTTCTCCTTGGGACAGGCCCTTTTGGGAAACGTTGGTATTGAGATGATCAGTCAACTTCAATGCAAGAGTTTTAAACAAATATGTGCAGCATGCTAATGATGCTAAGCGGATTTAATAGTAATTTAGCTAGTCGTCTTCTATGCGTCCTTGCTTTCACGAATGTGAATGTTTTATTTAAGTCGCGCGTGTTCATTGAGCAGGAGAGGGAGGGAGCGCGAGAGAGAGCGGGGCAAGGAGAGGGGGTTTACCTAGGGTGACCAGACGTCTTCTTTTGCCCGGACATGTCCTATTTTTGAAACATAAAAATGTGTCCGTGCGGAAATTCAAAGTCGTCCGGGATTTTGTTATTCTAGCCTCAAACATGTTTAGGCCTACAGCGAATTTGCATTGCTCTCTCTTTCATTCATGGATATACAGTATCTATGTCTTTCATTCACATACTAGTCACGGCCTCCTTCTACAGTTCGCTTTGCATTGAGTGGAAAGTGTAGGGTGTAGAGTCTGACCAGCTACCGTCATTGGTCGATAGTAATCTGAAACATTTAATTGGTCAGTCAGTCACCCCAATAGCGCAAACTTCCTTGTTTAGTGTAAGTTCACTGATGAATTAAAACGTAAATTTCCATGTTTTTGTCTCGGTCGATATCAACATGAAGCTGAGTGCCGGACCTGCAAAGCAGGCACTTATACGCGTCGGTCGCAAATAAAGGTACCAACGACCTACAGGTAGGCTACACAATGTTCAGCATCGAACGGCAGCGAGGGGTGAGAGCTCATCAGCTAAAGTGAGTTTTCCGACCTTAACATTACGTCTCCAAAATCATTTTGATGGCACATAACCTCATAACCATAGACTGTAGAAAATATAACATGACGAACGGCACTTCTGCCATTGTCTGAGCTATTTATTTAGCTGAACCTTTAAACTGCCTTTAAGGGATAGCCTGCACACTGAAAACAGCAGATGTCAATAATCCTTTATCTACTGCAGCCTATATTCAGGTGAATTAAATATGTTGGCATAACATGAGGGATAGATGTAGGCCTATTTCTTTACAAAAGAAATAATAATGGATTGAAAAGAGGTAGGCCTAATACTAGACCAGACATGATTGAATAGATATAAGAAAATGTACAACATATCCACATCAGTCCCCATCAACACAACTGTTTTCAGCTACTGTAAAAGATTCATGTATTTTCAGAAACACCTTGGATCAAATTTAGAGATAGGCTATGCAACATTAAAGATGGGTCGCCATCCAAATGTATCTTGCGAGTATAGAGCTCAACAGCCCTGCTGTTATTGTAATTATTGTGTATTAAAACTTTAATGTTATCAAAATAGTCTTTTGAGGCCAGACCCTAGTTTACTTCTATACTGTTTGGTAAAGTTGCACACATAGTCTACAATGAAAGCAAGGAGAGGTATGAAATTATTATTTATTTATTTGTTTGTTTTTGGACAACGTAGGCTACCGATAAGTAAAGCGGGAGATGTGGGTTGCTTTTGCGGCCGCGTAAGATGCAAAGCACTGCGTGAAAGGTGTGTCGCGATTCTGCCTTTTCACACCGCGACACAGTATCGTTGATATGAATGTCGCGATTGCGGTTTCGAATCGTATATCGTTACAGCCCTAGTTAGCCTGCCACTAAAAACAGTCTTACCCACTCCAAAGTACACCCGGGGCAAATAAATTATAACGCCAGACTATTGATGTAAATGTCTGTGTTGATAGTTTTACTTCTAACATTATTCTATCCTTGCATTTCAACGATCGCATTACATTTTGAGGGACTAGTTTCTTAGCAGCGGCGGAATTATACTTGCTCCAGTTAGTAGTACTGCGCCGAAAAGTAAACAGTAAAGCGCACTCCAATGGGGATACCTAGTAGTAGCCTTGGAAATATCCGTCCGCCGCTAAGTTGCTTAAAGGAGAACTTGGCAACTATTTCAACGTAATAAACCCGTTTAGAAATCATTTGGATGGTTAAATGACCTGTTCCGGTGAAAATGGTGACTTTTCCCGCTGCCCCTAGCGTCCCCAGGCTGACAACCAACCTTGCAACGTTGAGACTACCGTCCCGGAAAGAGTAGTGAGAAACAAGAAACTCGTTTTAAATCGTGTTTCTTACCTTACAACATCCACATTGTCTGCCGAACTTATGCTAACCGTTTTGCTAGCTTGTAAACAAACCCATGTGCTTTATCGTTACCTTTTTCCACAGTTTGAAATACCACAATGCACAATTTCTCCAGCAGAGGGGGAAATCCTGCCAAGTTTCCCTTTAAATGACTACTACCAGAGCCCGTCAATGGAGAGCCTCCCCACTCTCTATTAATCCCATACAAAACGAATTTGGCTGCAGTTCACCAGGGGCCTGTACTACGAAGCGGGGTTACTGGCTTATCTGGGTAACTTCGAGAGTAACTTGATCACGTGTGGCGTAACTTCCCGATTAACCCGTACTACGAAAGGTGGATATGTTTCAACCGAGGTATGCTGCCATGGCAATTTACGCTGCATCTCAAACCTGCTCCGAGCAGGTTATGTTCTTGGTTAACCTGAGGTTTCCGTTAACCACACCCTTTATAAGTACCACCTCTCCACTAACAATTCGAGACAATGTTGGCGTACCTGGATGATCCATACGACATTGGAGCGCAAATCGTGAGGGGCTCTCTTCGCAGGGAGAGGGGTTTTAGAGACCGCCATATATATACGATATTCTCTATGAAGATATAGATTGTCCGCCGAAGGAATTCGTTATCTTTGTCAGATGATCTAGGCAGAAGTCTCTAATGTCACCCGTCATAGCAATGCCCTTACGTGGACATTCATGTATTCCATCTAATCGGTGATGCTGAACATCTGAGCAAGAATACTGTATGTCCGAAAATAAATCGGACATAGGCCTAGCCTACAGTATGCTGAACATCTGAGCAAGAATAGCCTAAAATAAATCGGACATAGCCTACAGTAGGCCTAATAAATTAAAATCACCATTTTAACAAACTTGTTGAATTGAATGGCATATTACTGTACCCTGCACATAAAGGCTACACATTTCCACAGCACCATCCGACCGAATGCCTCCCTCAACCCCTTCCATAATCGGCCTTCCACTATTATTTGCGATGGCCAACTCCTCTGCTACTGTAAAACACTCTGGTGCCTTACAGTAGTGTTCAAAGACACCTTTTTCTTGTTAGCTGTAAAACAGAGGCCAAGTGAAGGCTATAAGCATACTAGGCCTACATGTTTTCATAATTAAGAAATATTAATGCAAGCTATGACTATATAAACCACTATTCTGAATAACGTGTTTGTTTTTACCTGCTGCCATGTGCGTTTGGCAATGGTGTTGCATCTGAAATGTTCACAGGATTAGGCATACACTAAATCAGTCAATGGGGGCTACTGTAATCTATATGCCCACTTATAAATTGTGTTGCATCTGTAGGCATTTCTATGAACTCAAAATAGGCAATTTAATTATTTCAACTAATTTCAGACATTCCGCAAGCTATTAATCCTCCGTAACACATATTTGAAGAACATGTGGAAATAAAACTTTACTTTAAGGCATTTAGGCTACCCGATCTGCAATACGTTGCCAACAGCCTTGCCTTGCTTTGTTCACTGCTGACGTATTTTATTTTTGTCATAGAGTGGGTTTTAATTCCTCATAACTTGTCATAATAGTTGTGCATTCCTCATCCGTAAAATAAGGTGATCACTGAACGTGGTGACTTGCGCTGCAACCCGCCCCTTTTATGTGAACGCGCACAAACTCCAATTAGGTTAACCCCGGCTCAACAAATCAACTTCATAATCAGCGTCGTAGTACCGATTAACACCACTTAAGATAACCAGGTTTTGTCAACCCCGGTTTAACAAAGTAACCCTGGGTTACATCTGGGTAGGTTAAGCTCCCTTCGTAGTACAGGCCCCAGAGTTCACCACCTAGATGGCGATCGCGGGCGAGTCCAAAATACATGGGGTCCTATGGAGCTACATGGCTACATTTATTGTTTTCACCTATTTAACAACTGAAACCCTCAGATTTTATTTTATTTTTCGCAAAATGGATATGGATTATCAATCAAAAGTGAAATAATCCGGGAATCATGTCCTTTCGTTTTCTTACAGGTTGGGTCGTTGTTGCCCATAACAATACGGGTGGTGGCTAGAAGGGATACAGCTAAGGGTTAGGGTTAGGGTTAGGTTACTTCCTGTCCTGATACTATTTATTTCTATGGAGATTTTCACTATCTGTTACGTGACTTCCGTTCTTAGCTGTATCCCATCTAGCCACAACCCATAACACGCTAGCATTGATGCTATGCTATGCTATGATCATGCTAATGAATGACGTCATTGACACGTTTGAAAGGCTTTTTAGAACAATTAAGTGACTTTAAAAAATATAATACTCAACCAAGTGTATTGTCTTTGTCTCCCCTTTCAAATACAATATTCAAATTACTTGAAAAAAAATTATATCCCGAGAAAAGTGGATTTTGATGGGTACAGCTCCATAGACCTCCATTCATTCTGGACTCGCCTGCGAGCGCCCCTAGATGCAGTACCACACCAGAAGAGTTCCGAGAGTGAAGGTTCTCCCCTTATTAGACATTCTCTGCTACTACCAACTTCAGGGAACAAAGTATAACTATTGCAACGTGATGCGAGGGTAGTTGTATTTCTTACACTATTCTATCAACACAGACATTTACATCGATTGTCTGGAATTTGCCTCGGGTATACTTTGGAGTGGGTAAGACTGTTTTTAGTGGCAGGCTAACACATACCGTTGACTTGCGCTAGCCTAGCACCTGCAAACTCTGCAATTAGTTAGTTAGTTAGTTTATTAGTTGTCCCCTTGGGGAAATTCTTTTTCACATTTAGAAGGACTGGATGAAACGTGTTGAAAACGGTTTCCACTGATACATATCACACTTGCTTACTTGGAAATGAGGTCCTATGTCCAAAATCCTGAACCACCCCTTTAAAATGTGTGACGCAAACAGCACAGACACATAAAATTGTTTTACTGTGAACAGAAAGTTGTCCCGTCCCCAAATACATACCGAGTGGCGCTTTTCTGGTATCAAACTTCATTTCCAGCACACATTCCTCCATGGCTTTGAGGTCACATATGAGCTCCAGGAGGTTCTGCACTTTGACGTCCAACGTAGAGATCTTTTTCTGGGCAGGAGCCTCCGTCTCCGCCTTCACCTCAGCTTCCTCCTGGGGTTGAAAATGATGAACACTTAGAGGAAATCTGAAGACTATCTTTTCTTTTTTGTTGTCAGTCAGATGTTTTGAATAGCCAAACATACACAACTTTACTTCCTTTGGTGCTTCCTACCAAGTGTTCTGGCCTACACCATCTAGCCTTGAACACATGCAGACTTTCTGGTATGTAAGGTGTTATGGGACAGATAGGATAGCTTTTTTTCATATTTCATGCATTGCTTACAAAATATTAAACAAATTGTTATAAGAATTTGATCTGAAGTGTGAACAAGAATGTTTAAACATTAACATTTAAAACATTTAAACATTATTTTAATCATTGTAATCTATTGCTAACCTGATTCTCGCCAGATGAATTTCGTTCCGCTTAGCTCCACTCACATCCATCTGGGATCGCTTCCGTTGGGAGTGATTTCGGCACCAGATTTTATGGTAGAGCCAATCAGGACGTAGGACGGGAGTTTCATAGATGTGACGTAGCGGAGAAGCGACTGTGAGACTGTTTTGATCTTTTGATTCAGATAACAATGGAGGCTCGCATCGAGGAACCAGCGTCGACATTGATGCTGCTATTTCATCCGTGTTGTCTAATCTACCCAATATTTTTTCTTTAAAAGAACATCAGAGAACGGCTCTGAAGGCTTTTGTTGGTGGAAATTATAAAGATGACGAACAAGTGGCTTATCCAATGCAAGGATTTTTGATAAGGCCCAGCCTTCTGAAACACCTCTCCCATGGAGCGATCCCAGATGGATGAGTGGAGCTAGGCGGAACGAAACTCATCTGGCGAGAGTCAGGTTAATCTATTGTGGCCATGCTGAAAAAAAACAATTGATTAAGACAATAAATAAAAGGGCTATGTGATAATAATATGCGATCATTCCTGCCTTGTCATTGGTGCTGTAGTCCATAAATATCATGTCGTATTTCCCTGGAATCTTCTCAAATGTTTCTCTGTTTTCCCATTCATTCTTTGTTTTGTCCAAAAATCTATCAAAAAAAAAAGAGCATTTAAGCCTGTAATTGCTGTACGCACATACAGGGATAAGCAGTATTTATGACACATGTATTTCAAATACGTACAACCCCAAAACAGAAAAAGTTGGGACATTGTGTAAAATGCAAATAAAAACAGAATGTCACAATATAGAAGTCTCATAAACCTATATTTAGCAGCAAAAAAGACATAGATAACATATCAAATGTTGAAAATGAAATGTTGGACTCTTTCATGGAAAGTACATGTTAATTTTGAAATTGAGGCCAGCAACATGTTTCAAAAAAAGTTGGGACGGGAGCATGTTTACCACTGTACTGCTTCACCTCTTCATTTAACACAATTCTGTAAATGTTTAGGAACTGAGGAGACCATTTGCTACAGTTTTGAGAATGAAATGTTGTCCTATTACTCCCCGATTTCAGTTGCTCAACAGTATAGGGTATTCTTAGTACCTGGACTCTTCCTCTATGGAGAAATACTATTTAAATATGTGCAGAATTTATTTTGGCATTGTTTTCCTGAAATATTCAAGGTCATCCCTGAAAAAGCCATTAACTTGATGGCAGTATATGTTGCTCAAAACCTGTATACATTATTCAGAATTGATTGTGCTTTGCCAAATTGTCAAGATGCTCATGCTGTAGGCACTAATGCTCCTCCACACCGTCATAGATGTTGGGTTTCGAACTGAGCGCTAAAACAAGTTGGATAGGTTGAATACTTGGATAGGCCCTCTCCTCTTTAGCCCAGATGAGTCCATAATTTCCAAAAAGAATGGCAAACTTTGATTGGTCTAACCACAGGACCTTTTTCCATGTTACCTCAGTCCATTTTAAACAAGCTCAGGCCCAGATAAGAGGGTGGTATTTTCTGTATCATGTCTCAATACAATTTTTGCTGTTACAATTTTGGCTGCAGTTTTTGAATTAAGTATCAAACTGTGCACATACAGCGGGGAAAATAAGTATTGAACACGTCAACATTTTTTTCAGTAAGTATACTTCCAGTGAGGCTATTCGCATGAAAATTTCACCAGACATTAGTATTAACTTAGGTAATCCACACATATATAAAAATCCAAACATCAATGTCTAAAAGTAGAGTTATGAGTAAAAAAGTGGAATGGCACAGGGAAAAAGTATTGAACACACTAAGAAAAAGCAGTACACAAAGGCAAGGAATGGCAAGGAACAAACTGGAATCTATAAGTATTTAGAGAAATTATCCCTGCTATCTGTGCAAATTGATATAAACTGGGTTAGTACATACTGGTGAGCTATAAAAAGGTTTTTTGTTACCAAGGTGTCACACAAGAAACATTTCATGATGGGCAAAAGCAAAGAGCCCTCCCAAGACCTTTGCAACCTTATTGTTGCAAAACATATCAATGGAACTGGTTACAGATGCACTTCAAAACTTCTGAATCATCCAGCAAGCAGTATTGGAGCCATTATCTGCAAGTGGAAGGAACATCAATGCATCATCAACTGGCCATGCACAGGATCTCCTTGCAAGATTTCTGACCAGGAAGTCAGAAGGATAGTCAGAAGTGTAGCCGAAGATCCAAGGACCACTCAGAGAAAGCTCCAGAAAGACTTGGAGGCAGCAGGTACAATTTTTACAGAGAAAATCATAGGTAATGCACTCCACCACCATGGCCTCTACGCACGCTCATCCCGCATGACTCTTTTGCTGAAGAAAAACATGTCAAACCTCGTTGAAAGTTTGCTACACAACATTTGGACAATCCTATGCAATACTGAGAGAATGTATTCTGGTTAAAAATGTAACTTTTCGGATGTCATACTACACACCATATTTGGAGGAGAAATGGCACTGTGCATCACCCTAAAAATACCCTAACAAACAGTGAGGTTTGGAGGTGGTGGCATCATGGTGTGGGCTGTTTTTCATCTCATGGTACTAGCAGACTTCATACAGTTGAAGGAATGATGAATGGAGTCATTTTTTTCTGGGAGAATCTTTACATCCACAGGATGATGAGGATGAGACATGGCTAGACCTTCCAGCAGGACAATGATCCTAACCATTCAGCAAAGGAAACTCTCAATTGGTTTCAGAGAAAGGAAATCAAGGCCCTGACTTCAATTCAATTGAACAGTTTTGGAAGTTAACTAAAGATCAGGATTTACAAGAGGGACCCCTGAAATCTTCAATATTAAAGGACTATCTGTTTAAAAGAATGGGCCAAACTCACACCAGAATACTCTGACTGATTAGTTTCATCATACAGGAAATACCTTGAAGCTGTCATTACGAATAAAGGCTTTTCCACAAAGTATTTAAGACATTTCAGCAGGCGTGTTCAATACTTTTTTCCTGTGTCATTCCACTTTATTGCACATAACTCTACCTATGGACTTTAATGTTTGGATTTTTTTATATGGGTGGATTATCTGAGTTAATACTAATGTCTGGTAATTTCATGCAAATAGCCTCATTGGAAGTATACTTACTGAAAAAAATGTTGACGTGTTCAATACTTATTTTCCCCGCTGTATAGACTATGGTTATCAGAGGTTTTCCTGAGCCCATAATGACAGGTCTGGAAACACGTCTGGTGTTGATGCAGTGCCATCTGAGGTCTAAAAGACCACGGCCATCCAATTTGTTTTTCAGCTATTTGAATTTCAGCTATTTCTTGAATTTCCCCTTGGGGATCAATAAAGTATCTATCTATCTATCTATCTATCATTTCCCTTGTTTGCAAAGATTTCTCTGGATTCTCTGAATGTTTTAATAATATTATGTCTTGTAGATGTTGAACTCCCTAAATATGTCACAATTTCATGTGAAGAAGCATTAAAATGACATTGTTTCATAATTTGTGCACACAGGTTTACACAGACAGATGAATACCCCTACATCTTTACTTCTAAGAGACCCTGCCTCTCTGGGCTGCTCTTTTTCATACCCAATTGTGTTGCCACTTATATGTGAAACATTCCTCCTTTTGTTTTCTTTATCATTACACAACTTTTCCAGCATTTTGTTACCCCCGTCCCAACTTTTTTTGAAACATATTGCTGGTATTAAATTCAAAATTAACATATATTTTCCATGAAATAGTCAAATTTGCCATTTTCAATATTTGATATGTTGTCTGTGTCCTTTTTACAACCAAATTATGAGTTTAAGAGATTTGCAGATTATTACATTCTATTTTTATTCACATTTTACACAACGTCCCAACTTTTTCTGTTTTGGGGTTGTATTTAAAATCCAAAATAGTATTTTGCAATTTGTATTTTATCGGGATGAAGAAATGGCTGCATATTTTGTGTCAAGATCATTTATAGCTCTGTAATTTTGTAGTTTAAAACTACTGCCAAATATTTTTGGTAAAACCAAAACAATGAATGTAACCTCTGACTGGTGTTGACTTAGTAATTTGCCCAGACTTGTGACTCGACGATCTAGTGCAAGATGAATAACGTGTAGGTTGCTCACACACACCACAGGCGTAGGTTTGGTCTGAGCTTTGAAAGGTTCATACACTGGTTGTCCTGGAGATATACACTTTATGAGGACATGTTCAAATTAATACGACTTCACATCAAAAATAATATGAATGAGTTCGCTAAAATATTGGTGGGGACAATTTTGTCATCCCAAAATATTGGTATGGACATGATCCTATGGTCCATATGCAAACATATGCTCTTGACAAACACAATACACTCCCTCTCTCACACCAACCTACTCACTCAACCACATGGTTACTTGCTCATCCACACTTATAAGTTTGCCTGTTTATGGTAGAACTTTGGTACAACTGTGTCCTCCAAAGCTGATGATACACAAGGCATCTTACTGAGTAATGTTGCTGTGCGATGTTCCTGAGTATAGTTGTTCTGGCATGTTCCCTTTGATATTGGGCAACTTATTTTTCTTAAGAACTTTAATCATCAGTAGGCAAATTAACATGATCATCCAATCGGAACACATGAAATCAGTTATGTGGCTGCCCTGTAAAATTGCTCAAAAAGAAAAGTTGAATCAAGTCAAGCATTCTGGGCATGCATTGACATTGTCAAAGACTTAATTCTCCGTATTATATGTCAGTGTACCATGACTTTGAAGTTATTTTAAGGTAATAGAACTCCATTGGGTTGCTTTAAGCCCACATTCTGCAACTCTCAATAGGTCCGTGGTTAGTTTGTATCACTTGACAAGTTCAGTTGTGAGTTTTTGAGTACTTCTTTGATATAGTATTTAGCCTATGAAATGTAACAGGCAGGTCAGCATAGTTGATCTGGTGACTGTTTGCAGATTTATGGCATGTCTCATAGGCATGAGAAAAGCTGTTGCTCTCAAACACTGTCCACTTAATCAACAATTAGTGTACTAATGAAGGAAAAGATTAAATAAACAGATATGGAAGACTTGCAAAGTGATTTCATGCTCCCTTTACAGAGCATTTTTAGTATTTTGAAAATACAAAAATACAGTATTTTATCTACCCTCTTAAAATTAGGGTTGACATTGACATTGACAATTGACAATTGACATTTTATTTGAAAATACATTGTGATGTATTTTTGCCCATCCCTGCGCACATGCAGTCTATTTACCAACTGAGTGAAAGCATGTACATGAATTAGGTTACATTAAACACAATACATGACATTAAAGAGAGGAGACAGCCAATCAACTCACTTACTTTTTCTTGAAGAGATCTTTAGCTTTGGCAAGATCACCACCACATGTCACCAAACTGTTCTGTCCAATTTTACCCACTGAAAACAGCAATGCAATATTGTCATATACTCTAGAAGTGACATTAGAACAGGAATATGTGCCATACACCTTAGGAGAGAAATAAAAAACAAAAACCTCCATTCCACACTCAAGCAGACATCAACACACTCATAAACACACTGATATGTGCACTCACCCCTGCCCCATCTCATCCACACGCTATAGGCTTTGGCATTATCATCTTGCAACAGCTGGATCAGGTAGTATTTGTTGTTGTTGAACTGAAGATTGGTCTGTAGAGAATATGTGTGTAAAACCACTCTGATTTCTCTCTCAATGGAACAGAGCAGAATTCATACATCTGTTTCATTCCTATACCCACCTGGTTCAGCATGACATCATAAACGTTGTTTCCTTCGCTGTACACATGGGCCTATTATATTTGGGCCAAACAGAGGATATGAGTATATGTCACTCACTTCATCAGTCAGACTGATCCAAACCACCACTTACACTCTAAATGTATGTATAGTGAAGGGACATCTAATACACTCAGCATGCCAAAAGTAGCTAACAATACAGCTAACAGTACTATTATGCTTCAGAGGGTAATAAAGATCTGACAGCGTACCTTTCCCAGTTTGGCATTGCATTCTGGGTCCACTGGGGCTTTTCCCTTCATGATCACAGTCTTTACTACCTCTGTGTTTAAAAAAATCATAAACAGGTATGTACTGCATATACCTATGTATATTCTAAAAAAGCATACATCGGTATATGCAAGACATGTATACATGTAAATATGCACGGCACGTGCATGTATTAGTTCTCACCTTTTGTTTCATTTTCACTTTCCTTTGTAGGGACTTTCTTGCCTGATTTGTGGCTACCTCCTGCACCCCGTCTCTTTTTGACTACTGGCTGCTCTTCATCCTCTGTTTTTATTTGACCAGTACTGTCGCCCAAAAGGTTCCCACTGCCTACATCACCTCCATCAAGATTCTCTGAATAGAATCAGTTAACACTTGGTTAGATCATAAAAGAGCAAGACATACCAAGAAATACAGTGGCAATTAAATACAGTAGACCAACTGGCTTTTACCACTCCCTGACCTGGTTTAACCGCCTGTGAGCGAATCTTCCTCTTGTACTTTGTAGCCAGGTTGATTTGGACCATGTTGATAATATCAGCCTCATATCGGCCTCCAGGCACATGGTTTAACGTGACACAAGCCTCCCCTGCCTTCACTGCTGCGTCCAGCTGGATGCAGACTGTGGGCGGGTAGGGTTCCCACTGCCCGTCGTCCCCCTCCCACTGCCATACAACTGTGGAGAGGTTGATGGATACATGTCACTTCTGGTAGCAGGTCTGCTTAAACTCTGGGAAGCATACTTGTTAATGACAGCCAGACACTTAGCTGCCCGTGTTCATAAGCATTCATTAGCACTGTATGTGCTCTACTCTAGCCTCTGAATAATTACATAATCCAGACTAGGTTATGGCCATGTTATAACCAACAGATTTAAAATGAAAATTTTCATCTTAATTAATTCATACATAAATTAGACAAGATATGGGTGCAAAATAGCGAGTTACAAGCTAACACCGTACTACGCGAACAAACTAATGCTGATACCTGACGTATTTGAGGTCCCATTCTGTGTAGTTCCTTCATTTTTTCCTTTGCAACTCCTTGTTCGCCTCATGTCTATGATATTATGCAAGCTATTCACAACAATCACATCTGTTGTGCATGTATACCTATTCGGGACAAATAGGAAAATAGGCCACTCAACTTCCTGAGAGCAGACAATGCAGTGGCGCGCAAAATACGTCACACCCCTCCTTAACTAGTCATATGAGATATAAACGGTAACAAGTCACTATATCATTTAAACAAGCCGCACTACAAAACTCGACACGATCTTTGTATTTATCGCATTTTGTTTTAAACTATTCTGATTACCGTATATGATGAAAAGTGACAATAATGGTTCCTATACATCCGTTTCAGGACGGAACTATTTTCATGACGTCCCGTCCTAACCTCCATCAGGACATGTTTGAGACAAATGTGGGTTTAGTTTTTAATCTAAGTTATTTTTAAAGAAAGTTAAACGTACCAGTTTGTTTGGATATTATTTGTTCATTTTGATTCATACCATTAGGGGATATGTCTTCACTTCGAATACGAGTTTTGGGAAGATGTATCCAGTCTGGCTTACCTTTGAAAATGGTACAAAGGGTAAGTTTGTCCTTTGATTCGTTACTGAGTTAAAACAACCTTTCTTTTTTAAAAGGAGCGGAGGGAGAGTAGTCTGAATTGGGTTCTAGTGTTATACACAAGCTCACACATCGAACTCAATCGCTAGCCGCGAGCGATTCCAAGCTAACGAGGTTGCATCAATTGCTCGTGCACTATATCGGCAAGTAGCAACGTCTTCTGCTAAGTAACCTCGTGTGGGCCCAGTTTTCTGTGCACTCGCTCACTTGAATCAAGTGATGACCTGCAAGGACAGCGAATGGCTCATATCTCAGACCTTCCCCGAAGCACATGAGAGTAACTATGTACCCAGATTGTGACTTCTACAGTGAGCTTCCGCCCACTCCGGAAGAAATAGAGGGAGTAGAAATGGCTATATACCCTTCACATTGAGCTTGGTTTTCTACTAGTGGTGGCTTTTTCATTGTTTAGAAAAAACGATAGGGTTTTGTCCCAAAGTGTGTACACCACATGTGATGTTGTAAAAAAGAGGTTGTGACCCTTAGTACTGGAAAAAATACGCCAATTTCGAAAGGTAAAACGAAATGGGCGTGGTATATGTACATTGCCCGTCGATGATTGGTCATATACGACCATAGTTTTCCCTTCACATGACTTAGGTCCCTTGTACCTGAACCGTGGCACAGTGGATTCTATTATATTTTTTGATCTCAGTGAATTTACCACCATAAATTATTCTTCATAATTTCTTATGATGAACAGATGGTCTGTCCTTTTAACCACTGACCTCTGAAGATTTTATCTGGTTTATTGATCATAATTCATGACATGTACATTTTTGTCCTCTTTTTTCCTCAGGCTCAAAGCGTTTCAGCCCAACCTCTCGTGCAGGCAGACTTTCTAAAAGGCGGCCCCCACAGAAAACACCCTGGAGTGACAAATCTCAAAGCTCAGCATATTCCTGATGAGCTTATGAGAGGTGCTCTGTATATCATAAAAAGTATGTAGGACACACTATACAACAACATGAATTGCTGTTGGTCTATTGTAAAGTGCACCTTGACAAAAGACAACATTAGTAAAGGGGATCACTTGGCTC
This sequence comes from Alosa pseudoharengus, assembly GCF_046254945.1. Taxonomy (NCBI): domain Eukaryota; kingdom Metazoa; phylum Chordata; class Actinopteri; order Clupeiformes; family Clupeidae; genus Alosa; species Alosa pseudoharengus. The sequence goes on along the minus strand of NW_027468663.1, from coordinate 11,209,784 downwards.
AAAACTAAAACGACTTGCCTTCTCTGTTCAGACTATTTGTAACCTAACACACTACTCAGCTCCTAGTACAGATCATGGTTATATCACGCCTTGACTACTGCAACGCCCTCCTCACGGGCCTTCCAGCATGTGTGGTAAAACTGCTACAGATGGTCCAGAAAGCTGCAGCCCGTCTGGTTTTCAATCAACCAAAAAGGACACGTTACCCTGCTGTTCATTAAGCTTCACTGGCTTCCCTTAGCCGCTCGCTTCAAATTCAAGTCACTAATGCTTGCATACAAAGTGATTGCTGGGTCTGCACCCACTTACTGAAGTGCTCTCAAAAAACTCATGTAAACTCTCAGCCGCTGCGCTCCTCCAAGGAACGTCGTCTGGCACTGCCGTCCCAAACTCCCACAGCAATCCAGGCTTTTTTTTTATCTGTGGTCCCCTGATGGTGGAACGCTCTGTAGCTTCAATCTAAAATGCAAAATGTTAATAGCCTAAATGTTATACCATTGCTGTAAGTCCACCAAATTAATAAATGTAAATGTGTATTTTTGCATATCACACTCTTTTCACTGATAGATGCCCAAGTCAGTGACCTGGCAGGGAAATCACAGCGTCTCTCAAACTTTCTGTGGAGTAGAAAGCGGAAAGTGGAGGATGCTCAACTGAGAGCAAAGGCAGTGGCCTTGGAGAAGGCTTTTCTGAGCACCTCACAGAAGCATCCCACAGGTGAGCTGATGAGTGGAGTATCTAAACACTAACTGAGATCAACTTAGTTTTGCCTGTACAGGAAGAAAGACAGATTGGATACAAGATCAGGTCATTGGTTTTGTACTATCCCTTTTCCAAAAATGTTTTGATGCTGTGTAAAATGTTTCATAAAAAACAGAATGTTATGATTTTAAAAATTATGTTAACCCTCTATTTAATTGAAAATAGTTAAAATACAATAAATCAGTTGTTTAATAAAAAACAGAACACAAAGGTTTAGAAATCATGTTAACCATATATTGAATTGAAAATAGACAATGAATCAATTGTGATGATTTTTCCCAAAAGAAAAATTGCAAGTTCATTTTCCACCTTGCCTCAATCCATCATAAATGGTCTTGGGCCCAGAAAGGACGGCAGCATTTGTTGTGTATCGTGTCTAAATATGGTTTCTTTGTTGCATGGTGGTAGAGTCTTTTAACCAGTTGTAGCAGCCAGATGGAGCATCAAATTGTGTTCACTGCGATCAGAAGTTTTCCTGAGCCCATGCAATTCAATGCAATTCCATCTGAAGCCCAAAAGATCATGGCTATCCTATATCGTTTTTCAGCTCTGTCCCTTAAAAAAAGGTTTCTCTGAATTTTTTTTATTATATGTACTAGTGCCCTCCGTTCCTGTATGTCCATTTTGGAGCTTAATATGAGTTGACGAGATTTGCAAATGATCACATTCTGTTGTTATTTACATTTTACACAGCATCCCAACTTTTATGGAAATGGGGTTGTATGTAAAACATCAGCTTCTATACGAGTTTGCCAGTAGCCTGATTTTGTAAATTGAATGAAAATGGTAATGTTGATGGTTCGAAAAGCTTACCTAGTTTAACTTGATCATTGTGTGTGTGTGTGTGTGTGTGTGTGTGTGTGTGTGTTGTCTTTTTGTCGAGCCAGAGGTGGAAGATGGCAATCTGGAAGCTCATATAAGGAGACAAGTCCTTTATGATTTGAGAAAAACAACCTACCATTGGACACCTCTCAGGTACTGTGGCCTCGTATGCCTTGTTACCCAGTTGTAAGTATTAACATGTTCATAGTAATTACAGTATGTCCACTCTGTCAGCATGGTAACGTTTTTTCCTGGCTTTTGTAGGTATGATGAGGCATTAGGGGTGGTGTACATGGCCTCAAGGTTAGCAGGTGGATATGCAGCTGTTCGAAGGGCTCTCTATGAGGTGCATTATGGGAAAAATGCCCCAGCTTTTGATTATTGCATTAAAATGGTAAACAAATGTGACTGAGTAAAGGTGGCATTCTAATTGCTGTGATGTTTGTGATGTTCATGGTCCCTTAGATAAAAAAGCGGGATCCTTCCTTCTCACCACATTCTCTTTTGGACTTTGGTTCTGGGCTGGGAACAGTTGTGTGGTAAGTTTTGTGAATGATCACATATGTATATAATATTTACTTAAAGAGAAACTATGCAGTATTGGCAATTTCTTCGCTGTTTTCTCGTTTTTTGCTTCTTTTCGCTGGCTCTGTCATGAAGAATGTCTGAGAAACATCGCTATCTTGTTCTAGCCGGTGCCTGGCGTGTATGTGTATTTAAATGCAGTAAAGCAATTCGTTACACTTGTTATACTTCCTGACACTGAGGCCGTCAGTCCGCCGGCCCAAAGTTGCAAGGGTGGTTTTTCCGCTCACAGGCCCTAGGGGGAAGCGAGACGGCCACCATTCAACCCGAAAAAAGTCATATAACCATTTCAATGTCTCTGAAGCTGTTAAGTTAAGGTGAATTAAAGTAAATTAAGGTAAAAAACCCTGCATAGTTCGCCTTAACCTAATAATGTATCAATAGCTTATAACAACACGTACATATTTATATAGCGCTTTTCTTGACACTCAAAGTGCTTCACAGTGAAGGGGGAACCTCAGGGATGGATTACTGCACGGGCCTACCGGGCCTAGGCCCAGGGGCCCAAGGGGTCTGGGGGCCCTGAAGCCCAAGCCATTGCATGAAATCATTGCCTCAATATCAACAAATCAGGATGTAGGCTATGAATCTGATTGAATTTAGTATTGGCCATCCCCAAATTGCACCAGAATACAGGAAATCACATCAAACAAATTAAAAAAAATTTGGGGGAGGACCCCCACACCCCCCCTCTCACATATACGACAACAAGTGGGGGGCCCTTAATACATCTGGGCCCAGCGGCCCGAAAGTTCATAATCCGCCCACGGGGAACCTCACTAACCACCACCAATGTGTAGCATGCACAGCAGCCATTATGCACCAAAACGCTCACCACACACCAGCTTGAGGTGGAGAGTGAGCTTAGTAGATGGGTACATTAAGTGTGTGTGTGTGTGTGTGTGTGTGTGTGTGTGTGTGTGTTCCTTCCTAATAGGGCATCCTACTCTCTCTGGGCAGACTCCCTGAGAGAGATGGTTTGTGTGGACAGCTCTGGAGCCATGAATGACCTGGCAGACCAACTTCTGAGGGGTATGTTGTATAAATATTAAATATTGCAGCCTTAGATGATTTAAAATAAAAAAAAAACAAAGATTGTATTTCTCTTTTACTGCCAGGTGGAGATGAGCAAAGTAAAGCCTTCATCGATAATGTTTATTTTCGTCAATTCCTCCCTGTCTCCCCAAAGGTAAGGTACCAACCATCTAGACTGCTTTTATGTTTTATCATTATCATTTTCACTAACAATCAAAAGGATTGATTCAAATCAACTGATTAATAAATGTATTTAATCTGCACTTTTGTTATAGGTGCAGTCTGATCTTGTGGTTGGGGCATTTGCTTTGTCTGAGCTTGGCACCAGCAAAGAGCGGCAAGATGCCATTCTCACCCTCTGGAGGAAAACTGGTTCTTATCTGGTTGAGTGACTTACTCCTTTACGTACACCAACCCTTTGAGACCCGTGGCTTAGTCTGTGTTCAAGCTATAGTAGTCATTTCTTCATTTTCTTCTCAAATATTCAGGTGTTGGTGGAAAATGGTACAATGGATGGTCACAGCATCCTCATGGAAGCCAGAAACACTGTACTGAAGGTCTGATTTCTCTGCTGCTTCGTATGGACAGAAATCTTGCTAGCCAGATGCTTAAAGATATTGCTATAAGTTTGGTACACTGCAGTGCATTAACTTGCAGGCTCTAATAAGTCTTGCTCATAAAGTCCTAAAGTCTTAAGTATTGGAAGTTGATGGCAAAGGCCTGACCAGCTGAATTTAAGCAAACTGCTGGAACATCATATTTGAATATGACCACCCTTAATGTCCCTTTATAGATCACAATTCTGTGCTTCGTTTGGTTTCTTTTTTTTTCGTTTTGGTTTTCTTTTTTCGACGGGACTTTTCCATTTTTCATGTTATAAGCAGACTGGTGCATTGCTTTGGTATGTTTCGAAAAATTATAACGGCAGAACCTCTATTTTTTCAGAATGAAGATAAAGTTGTGTATGATCATAGAATGCCATCTGTGTTTGCTCCGGTAGGTGAAGTCAGCCTTCAACTTCAAAAGATTTGTACTTGTGTAGATGTACAATGAACAATTTAAACAATGTTGTGTTGGCATTGGATTTGACTTGTTTGTATTCTGGCAGTGCACCCATGCTTTACCATGTCCGAAGATGGTGCAAAGGCTGGCTGTGCCATGCAACTTTGTTCAGCCCTACTTTCCACTTCCTCTGACAAAAGTGAGTTGACACACCCACTCTTCATAATGGGTTTTAAGCATTAAAACACCATTTTTGTTTCAAGAGGGTTAGAAAAACGGCCATTGAGGACTGGCTCCATCAGTGTTTTTCCCCCAACTTTTCTTCTCCATGTCCCTTTAGAACCAGGAAAGCCACCAGGTGAAGTTCAGCTACCTGATCATCTCCAGGATGGGCTCAGCAGCGCAAGGGGACAGGCGCGCTGGTGTCGAAGAGGTGGAGTGGGCCAGGCTGACGGCGCCGGTCCTACGAAGGCCCCGGCGTGTCCACTGCCAGCTGTGCTGCTCCAGTGGAGAGCTCAAACAGCTGGTGGTCACAGCACGCCTTCATGGCAGGTGTGGTAGCCCTTCAGTGACTATAAAAAGCATGGACATCTTAAAGGTGCGATTTGTAGGATTGTTACCGAACGTTCTGTAGGCCAAAATCAAAACACTGGTGAACGCTCTCAAGACTACCAGACGCGAGCCTCTTCTGGGTTGCCAGATGTAATGAAGACTTAGCTAACGTTAGTTGACCTGCAGCTGCTTTAACGTTTCTCCAACCAGCTACACATTACGGAAACAGTGAAAACAAAACATACCTCTCTAACCAACGTAACATATTTAGCTGAAGTTAGCGATGCAGATGAAGTTTAGCCTAGGCTACCTGTCGTGGAGAAATATGGCCTGCTCTGCGTCAGATTTGATATTCTTCGTTTGACGAAGACGTCACCATCTCAGGAAGCTCCTCCGATGTCCACTTAATTTGTTTCTTGTTTTAATTTGGGAAATTTGCCTGCCTCTCGTAGGCGTTCATGACTAGCCTACAACTGACAGCTGTTGACAGTTGGCCTTTGCTAATTTGGCAACCCAAATAGGAGGACGCGCTAGCCCATTATTAATACGCTATTCTAGAATTAATCGTTCAAAACATAAACGAAAATTCCAAGAGATTCCGCCCCGTAACTCATTTTTTTTCATGGGTTTTACGGGTTAGAGTAATGTTGTCAAATAAGCCATTACTTCAATTCATCGTGTTTCCTTACTCTCTGACAACATATGGTGATCATTTTTGGAATGGTTACAGTTTATTTTCCATTATTTCCTACATACTGGACCTTTAAGCTAATCTCAAAAGTGATCGGGAAGATAGACACAGTATGAAGCAGATTTAAATAAACTAAGAGGCAGTTCTGTCTGGATGGACCTGGCCGATATTGTTTAATTCTCATGCACTGGTTCCAAAAAGCACTAACTTTGGGGCAGCCGTGGCCTACTGGTTAGCGCTTCGGACTTGTAACCGGAGGGTTGCCAGTTCGAACCCCGACCAGTAGGCACGGCTGACGTGCCCTTGAGCAAGGCACCTAACCCCTCACTGCTCCCCGAGCGCCGCTGTTGTTGCAGGCAGCTCACTGCGCCGGGATTAGTGTGTGCTTCACCTCACTGTGTGCTGAGTGTGTTTCACTAATTCACGGATTGGGATAAATACAGAGACCAAATTTCCCTCACCTTATACTTAACTGAGCAGAATCTCTCATTTCTACCAACGTTGCATTCCTTTCTACATGACAAACAAGCATTAAAAAAAAATGTCTTTCTGCCCACAGAGACACATACCGCTGTGCCCGCAGCAGTGACTGGGGGGACAGACTCCCAGTCGTCCTGGCAGAGGATGAGATTGATGTCAATGTTCAGAGTGACAATGAACCATCATAATCAGAAATATTAAAATTAACTTATCTGCATTGATTCAGAGTGGAGTTGTGGTATTTACCTTGATAGGACTGCACAAGATTAGAATACCTTCATCTGTTTAAAGCACAATAATTTGTCAGTGTACACACTTTAAAAGAAAAATGACATTCAGTACAGTTTAGTAATGAATTGGCATGACGATAGTGATTTGTTTTTGTTGCATTAGCTAGCTGTCATACATTTGTGGTAATAAAGCTTTGTATTATTCACAACAAAGGGGGGGGGGGGGCGGATAGCCAACCCGGTACTGCAGAGGGCCATACCCATCATCTGTTTGCCACTATCTGCCAGTTATCACTTGAATAATGATAATTTAGCATATTGCTATAGTATGATCTGAAGTTATCCAATCAAATTGCAATACTCACAGGAACAAAGAGATAATAAGGTGTTAAGATTTATTTGACTAAACGTGGCAAGAGATTTATTAACATTATTAACATTCCCTTTTCAAAATCCTGTGAATGAATAAGGGATCAGTGTTTCCATGTCCATTTTTAAACCCCTACAATCTCCTGCAGGGCAGTGGTGAGGTCCGGGTACTGATACTGAAAGCCGGCTTCCAGGGTCCTTTTAGGCACAACCTTTTGACCCTGTGTGAGAATAACAGCCCGCTCGGTGCCGAGCAGACAGTCCAAGGCGAACCCGGGAACGGGGATAATGGTGGGCCTCCGCATGATGCTGCCCAGCTGCTTGGTGAACTCATAGTTAGTGGCCTGTGTGGGCGCGACGCCGTTGAGCACCACCGGCTGGTCAGAGGACAGCGGAGTAGCGGGTTCCAGAGCATGTGCAATGATGCCAGCCAGGTCCGAGACGTGGATCCAGGGGAAGGGCTGGCGCCCAGAGCCCAGGGGCCCTCCCAGGCCAAACCAGAAAGGAGTCAACATCTGCTTCATGGCCCCGCCGTCACGGCCCAGCACCGCACCTGTCAGAGAGCGGCATGGGGCAAGGCTCATTTATTTACATAGCACAATTCATGCACACTGGTAATTCAAAGGAAAAAGATGTGCAATGCTAAAGACAACACAAGGAGGAACATTTCACATCTAATTAGGTTAACTCGCAACATGATTGGGTATAATAATAAAAAAGCATCACAAAGAGGCAATTCAATACCACAAGCAAGGTCCTAAACACAAACATTGGAGGGTCAGCTCAATAACTCCACACAACAGGTTTTTATTTATACACGAGACTCTTTGCTCTTTGAGTGACTTTGCACTTTCCCCATCTTAAATTGGGTCTCATCATCTCAAAGCACTTTACTTTAAGTCCAAGAACTGACCTAATATGTTTTCAGCTAGTCGATCAGAGGCAGATGTAACCTACCTGGTCTAACAACCACTTGTCTAGTTGTCTTTGCGATGTCATCAGGCAGTTTCGCTGCACCCTCCCACTCTTTCACCAGTCTTGACAGGAGGTCAAAAGGCGTCCAGTCACTTTCCTCTGTATACTGGGTTATAAGGCTGGGTCTGTAGCAAGCTAGGGAGAATTGGGATGTAAAGAAGAGGAGACAAAATATCTCTCTCACTTCAGGCAAACAGACAGGTTATTTAATGTCAGGGTGTCAATTCTTTATTACTTGCATTGTCACAAGGATATGATGAATTTGCTCTGATATTTACTTGTTTGTAATCACAGTGACATTGTACAGTACATGCATGTTGTATTTGCAGACACATTACCTACACCTGAGACAAGAACCCAGGTATGGGGTGGAGAGGGAGAGGACGCAATAGCTTGAGCCAGAGTTTTAGTAGTATCAACTCGGCTGGAAAACAGGTCCTTTTTATAGCTGTCATTCCACCTGTAGGCAGGGGATTTCGAAAAAGACATGAATGCCATGACCGGGACGTGAGTGGTGCATTCAAGAAGAAAAGAGACAACTCACACTCACCAGCGCAGAGGGTTCATGATATTCTCCCCTGCCAAATTGACAGCTCCGTCACAAGGTGGTAAACCACCAGACTCCAGTTCGGCCTAAATTGAGAGCAGTTAATTTGAAAAGATAAACACATGTTTACACACTGCTATTGACAGATTAACTGATGGGGACCCACTTACAATGAGCGTCTAAAAGGGTCAGATGAAATGCCATGAGTTGACAAACAAGACAGTCTTCGACCCGCTTACCCATGTTATTTTCCCAGGTCCTGGTTGTCGTGAAATGACCGTGACTTCATGACCCTTATTCTTGAGCAGTTTAGCGAGTTCTCGTCCCACAAACCCAGTTCCTCCACCTTGACAACGTTACACATGTATAGAAGACAACTCATGAGGGAGCAAAAAATATATCTACAAAAAACAAATCCCAAGTAAAACGTGTAGGCCATTAAGTAAAGATGTACTCTAAGTTCTGCAAGATTCTTTAGTGCGCATGCGTTTCACAGCAGTTACAAAACATTTTATAATGGATGAAGAAACATGATGATACTTTCAACAGATATGACAGCAGTAACAACACATAACTTTCAGGTATCCACTAATAGTCTTTTATTGTAGCGTAGCCCATTTGAACCCAGTTCCATTTTTTTTATTTTGAATGGGTAAACCCACTCGCCCTTGGTTTTCTTGCCAGCGTAGCGTAGCGTAGCTAGCGCAAGCAAGCTACGTTGACATTACCTAGGCTGTCAAGTCAATTCCCACAAAACAAAACCCCATGGAACAGAAAAGGAATAAGTAATTACATACCAATTAAGACTCTCATCACTCCTGATGAACGACTGTGACTCCACGGAACCGTTGCTCCTCCAATTCAGGAGAGAGACTGTCAACAGCGTGTTTACCTGCGTGTATTTTGACCCAAGTTAGTATCCGTAGTATGCTATCCTGGTATTCGAAATAGACCAAACACAGACACCATGATAGTAAGGGAAAGCTATGAGCACTCTTACTGTCAATGTGAGCACATAGAGAAAGTGAAATCAAGGAAGGTCTTTCTCTTGATCATACAAAATAATGACAGAGCCCTTCTCTAATAATGATTTTAAGATAGGTGATTTTGGATAGCCTAAGCTACAGTCTCTGCTAAAACCACGTTGGTTTGGTATGCTACCCATGATGTAGACTTCAGGAGACATATACATAATAATAAATATAAATAAGATATATATATATACTTCACTGGATAGAAGTAGGCTAGTTTTACTATAACTGCACAAACAGCAAAAAAGACGAGTTCACAAATGATAGCCTAAAAAGTAAGTGTTTCCCTCTTAATGTGTCTAGATTCCAATTATGAAGTGTCGGTGTGTAGTCTAATCAAATCGTTATTTGTAATTTTGCGTTTCAAAGGTCATTCACCAATATTTGTAGTATTTTTCTTAACACTGAATAGCCTACATTTTGATGGTTTTCGATACCGGAAGTGATGACCATGTTCAGTGGGAAGAAACACAAACACGTGGGTTGATTAGGAGATAAATTCAACCACATGCTCATTATCAGTCTCTTCTGCTCCTTCGAGGGAACTGGACGGACCTTAGGCGGAATCAGCTCCTCTAGGAAAATGTTTTTGTTGTTTTAAATGTATTTAAATGACTAGCACGCGATGATTATGTGAAAGATATAACAACCTTAAGAGTACAGTGAGAAATGTGTTAGGTAGATAATTTAGGTTAACAGTGTGGCATAGATTTACAGCGTGCTACAAAATTAGCTAAGTTAGTGTTAGCGTTATTGTTTTCTAGTTCGGCGTCTGGGGGACTTCTAGGCCTAGTAGTAAAACTATGAAATAATGGACTGTCGTAGAAAGCATCAAATAAAGTGAGTATTTGGAATATTATCGATGGTTGTAGCCTCTGTATGATACTTGGATAAATGGTTTCACGAGGTCTTCGAAAGTGCCCATGCTTCCCTTCAAATTGTAGCAGGTGCATGATTCCTCAATCATACTCCATAGTGCGTTACAACGCCACTCAGCATTTTAGTCGGTAATGGCGCAAAACTAGCAGTACTCGTCTTATTAGACATTCTCTGTTTGTAGTTAAACTGCAACAGCGTGTTTACTTGCTCCTAACCTTTCCTGAAATGATGATGTGCATGTGAGTCCGTGTTTCAGCTGAATCTTGATTATATTTCACAGCACTGATCAGGTTTTGCTTCTGTAAAAGGATGTCCAACTACGGGCCCGGCTATTAACCTCGTGTCTTTCTTTATTTTCCAAGGCAATAATCAGAGCTTGTAATGTTAAGACCACGCTATCAGGTATGTAGGCCTTGTTAGGCTAAAATTAATTGTTCTCATTTCGCTGTCTATTATGATGAATTGCATGTGTCCGTGTTTCACCTGAAATTTAATGATTATTTACATGCACTGAAATGGACTGTAGCAAGCCTTGTTCCAACATTTGATCTGATCAATTGAATATTAAAGCTGCTTTATTTAAATTTGTTGTAGGTGAACCTCGTGGAGGCTTGGGCTGCTTTTGGAATGGAAGAACTGCTTGAAACTTAATAATAAAAACTAAAATTGATGTTTTTATCCCCTTCAGTCCTTCATTTTCATGGTCAGTAACATGGGCGGACTGGCTATCTGGCATATCGGGCATTTTCCCGGTGGGCCGACGCACCTTTTGGGCCGATAGAATATATAATTTAATCATTTGGGCCAACGGTCGGCCCAAAAGGAAGGGCAATCAGCGACAATTGGTTACATTTCCATATTGACACTCGACTGATCCAATGAAGGCTCACGTCAGGCCCCACCCCTCGCATTTTGCCTCAGAGCCAGGATTTTGTGAGCCATCAAAAAGTCCTTGTTCAAGAAGTTGCCTACACAAAATTGCAGCGGGTGCCGGCAGTGACAATAGTGCAAAAGTAACACCAATGTAGAAACTTCAAAAATACAATATTGCAAGTAGGCTAGCATATGTCAGCAACATGTTTAAGTTCATTTAGTTTGAACGAGCATGTAAGCAACCATACAGAGCAGAGGAACAGTGAGCAGGTGGTGGAGCCTAGTTGAGGCAGAGGGTACATGATAAGAACTCAGTGGTGGAGCAGGTAGGCTATTGTATGGGACCTGCCATGCTGACGATGATTATGATGACTTATTAATTGCGGTAATGATAACGGAAGGCCGTGCTGTGATTATAATAACAAATAGCGCAAATTAAATGTTCTAAATGAATGATTTGCAAACCCGGACAGCAAAAGACTGTCAAATGGATGTTACTTGTTGGTCAGATTGATCAGTTTCCGTCAGAAGCCCAAAATTCAACATCGATGGCATGAATGGTGGTTGGTCTCTCAAAGTAGAGCGTAGAAAGGGTTCTACCTTGGAAGGGTTATCATTGTAAAGATGGGCTGAAAGACTGTAGACTGATGGAAATGCAGGCTACAAAACAGTCATATTCATGCACAAGCCAACTAATATACAGTAACATATGATGGGCTACTGGAAGACATCAAAGATAATTAGTTAATGTAGCTATAATGTTCCAAAATACGTACCAGCAATGTAGTATAGCCTACAAGAATAAAATATTTCCAGCAACAGCCCTGTTTATTTTGTGTTGTCTCAGTTGTCCTACAGTGATTAACGTCTACGACAATCTAGGTATGCCTAATTTAGCTCTTTACACATAGGCTTCATTAACTGTTTGGTGCTGCTGTCAGTTGTATAGTTTAAATGTAGCCTATTGAGTAATTTGAAATGATACTTTGAATTCAAGCAGAAACTCTTCTTTAATAATTGCTTGTATGCTATAGCCTAGGCTACTTGAATATGGAGATCATGTGCTCCATGGCTACCTCTGATCAGCCAATGAGGCCTACATCACTTTCAGTGCTCCATGACAGTTGAAAATGTATGCATATTTAAGGGTAATGCCAATATTTTGTATTTAATTAGGTGTGCCTGACCGATTTGAGGGCCGCTTGGACCAAATATGCCAGGGCCAATTTTTGGTCCCAGTCCGCCCCTGGTCAGTAAGGTACTTTGTTGCTTGATCACTGAGTGAGCAGGTTGCATCCATGTTTGATTGCAATGCTCATGTTTAGACCAAAATGCAGATGCTGCCAGACGCTCAACTGTGCAGTAATGATTCTCTGTATGCTACACCAGCTCCTTCCCTGGCAAGGGCCGAAACTAAATGTTCAAGTTGTGGACTATTAAACTGAACTGTTGGATATTTATGCATAATTTAAATTTTATTAAATAAAACACTACTTTTTACTGTGCTTGTATATTTGCATTCTGCACAGTACTTTTATTATGAAACTATTGAACATCCATAGGGCTGATTTTAAGAAGTAGAAATATACAGTGTATCTGAAGCGATCAAAATCTTTAAAGAAAAGAATATGGAGCAATTCTGTCTTGGAGGAAAGTTATTTGCATCAATAATAATTAATATAGATTGGTAGTTTTTGTAACCAGGTTCCGAAGTGGGATTTATTTTAAACCGCCGGCTAACTCTTGCTGTGTAGATGGCACAGCTGGCAATTTTATGATGACATAGCTCCACCCCTCAACTCAGCCACTGCACTCGACCTGACACGCTGCTTGTCAGAACAAACCAAACCATTTCAACATATTAAAATGTGTTTTTCTTTCCCCTGTCATGATTTATGTGCACAATGTATCAGCCTTTTGTGGCTAAGTTAGAAGCACACTTTAGCTTACTGACTAGACTGCACTGCTGCAGTAAGTTAACCCCCTGCCAAATCCAATCATGGTATGTTGGTAAGTTAGGCCTATTCTCACTTAAGCAGAGGGCATTTAAGTTTTAAGTAACATTAAGTAGACCATATCAGGTGATGGGGGGGGGGGGTCTGCTGCTTTGGTGTTTTCTGTCATCACCTTTTTCTGTCCAAGACCTTAAGATGAATTCATAAGGACCTAGGAGACGACATTGCAATTATGGTAATGTGTGTGTCGTTCCCTGCCACAAGGAGTTGTAGGTAATCACTATCACCTTTTGCAAAGTGTATCCTACAGGAGAAGCATTGAGAGAATCTGGACAGCTCTTTTGACCAAATATTTCCAGGTCATTTTGCAGGGTTAGCCTACCCCTGGCCATGGAATATAGAATTTTAAAAAGTAAATTCCAGACATGGTAAATCTATAGAGTTTGATCATTTGTTTGGTCATGAAATATAAGTGAATTATCGTAAAAGCTAGCCTGACGTAGTCATACTCAATTCTAGTCAGAATATGAGTCTGATACTGCTTCATTGGGACGTAATTATGGGGCGTGTTTCAACCGATACAGGGGGGGAATGCCTCTGCACTCAATTGGATAGACCTAACCAATCAGAGCAACAAAATAGCTTACCGTGAGGTGTAGGAAGAAAACACACGAACCATCCTTCTTCTCTTATATCCCCTCCGTTTTTAAAAATAATTCTGTTGAACAGTGATATGCTACAAACATGTTAAACAGCTGGGAAAGGCTGTCGCAAATATGTACACGCAGCCTTACAACACTGTTTACAGCTCTTCGAGTCACGGTAAAATGTAGTTTTTGGTACAGCTAATTTAGATACACTTACGGCTCCCACACACAGCTGCGTTCCGTCAATGCATGCCAGTGGGTGTTCCCGACGGTAGCTATGCAAATGACTTGAAGTAAAACCGTAATGTGATTGGTTGGTGCCGTCCGTATATTGGCTTGATTGGCCAGTGCCGTCTGTCGGTGCAGCAACAGCTGAACTCCTCAACGCGAGCGGCGGGAGAAACGCGACGCGACGGACCCACAATTCAGTTCGGCAACGGATCACGTGAGCCCATGTAAAGTGAATGGGATGCGTCTCCAGCAACGCGAAGCACGCAGCTGTGTGTGGGAGCCGTTACGGCTGTGCCGTTTCCACACATCTACAAAAGGGAACGCCCATCAAAGCGTCTTCATGGAGGGTAGCGTCGCGATTTGGGGAATTCGCATCGCGTGCTAGTGGATCAGGGGCGTAACTGTAAAAGCCGTTACGGCTCCTACACACAGCTGCGTGCGTTGCGTTGCTGGAGACGCATCCCATTCACTTTACATGGGCTCACGTCATCCGTTGCCGAACTGAATTGTGGGTCCGTTGCGTCGCGTTTCTCCCGTAGCTCGCGTTGAGAAGTTCAGCTGGTGCTGCACTGACAAGACGGCACCGGCCAATCAAGCCAATCAACGGACGGCACCAACCAATCAAATTACGGTTATACTTCAAGTCATTTGCATATAGCTACCGTCGGGAACACCCACTGGCATGCGTTGATGGAACTCAACTGTGTGTAGGAGCCGTTAGGGTGTGGGTGCTTGCGTTTCTTTAGGAATCCGCCGTCTTGGTTTGTAGGCTAGAATTGAATATTAAGTGACACGTAAGAGGTCAGAAATACGGGACGTTTGGTAATAGGTGACGTTCCTATGTTTGTAGCTCATTCAAATTTCCCAAGGCATTTATCAACAGCCATATTTTCTCTGCAGTATTGTTATCAGACTAAATTTTTTGTGCCTATTATGTTCCTCTTGCTTGTCAAGAACTTGCAGTAACTTCAGGCAAGAAACATAGCATTAGGCCTATATGTATGTAATCTAATTTAAACTTTTCAGTTAACTACTGCAAATGTCAGAATTAGTGAAAGCAGTTTGCAAAATGATGTGTTTAAGATACTGTCTGCTCAGAACACAAGCAGCATGTCATAGGAAATGCAATCCCTAATTTTAGATAGGGAAAAGTCACGTATGCCTTTAGAGTGTGAATCCTGATAGCAGCCTAAGTAAAAAGATTCCTGAGACATAATCCTTCACAGATGAAACACATAAGGTGAGTGTACAAAATATTTAATATATTACAAATGCAAATATATATACAGTCTTTTTGCTGTGAACATTTTATAAGAAATATCCAGTTGTATATCTTCAATCTAAGAACAGCCATACAAAACATGACAAACATTATTTACAATATTTAAAGTTGATCTATGATGTAATGTTTTGGTTTTTGTGAGACTTATTACATTTTCTTGGAAAAGTACCTTGAATCCAATGTCCATTTTTTTTTTACAGATTCTTTTTTTTTTTTTTACAGATTTCTAATGAAATCCATCATATGTGTGCAGACAGAGTACACCACCATCTGAGTCACCTGTGTAACCCCAGAATAGATACACAGGGTATAGACCACAACACTTGTTGGAAGAATGACACGCTGATCATAGTAACCGACTCTGCACATACACTATATACCGGTTTGGGTTCCATTTTTCACAGCCTGACCCCCTGCACTGGTGGAGGAATCTGTTGTCTTCAGCCCCAGCGTTTCTTTCCTCATCTTCCTGGCGCCTGAGTCCAGAGCAGTTCCCTCAAACAGACGAGCCATAAAGGCCAGGCCGTTAGTTTTGATGTAAGACCTTCCTGCAAAAGTGTACAGGATGGGATTGGCACAGCTGCTGATGAAAGCCAGGGAGGACGTCACTGCACGACTGGGTCTCCAGATCTTTTCCAGACTAGAGACAACGGAAGTCAGGAAGCAAAGGGAAGTAGGTCTTGTTAGTAACTGTATTGACAAGCTTGCATTACATGCATGCATTTAAAACAAAACACTTTATGCCAGTTATGTCTGAAGCCAAGAGTATGCTACTGCAATGCCCCATTTTGTGCCCCACTGGTTTGTGATAAAAAGCATACCTTGGAACCTATGCTACCATGAACAACAATACAAAAAAGGTGTAAGATGGAGGAGAGATTACCTCGCTGCCAAAGGGGTGCCCTCTCCAGCAAGCGCAGCTGCAACCTGCCCAGGTCAGTCAGAAGAAAACATTAATGTTTAGAGTAAACTTTATTCAAACTGTCAAATCATTTGAACATGACATCAAAAGCAGTTTTCACTTCAGTGTTCATAACAATTGGAGCAGCAGAACTTAAAACTCGCTTTCAGTTGGTTAAGAAAACAGATTGCAAGACATAAGAGCGCATCTGGTATCAGAACTTGGTGAAAATTACTGAGCTTATTTAGCAAGTTTCAGTCATTTAAATTTTTTTATTAATTGTAATTACATTTTGCTACAGTGCACATTTTGTGCCCAACTAATCCACATTTCTCTATTCCCATGTACAGTACCCGCCAGAATTGTTGCCACCTTTGGTAATGTTAAAACAGGCATAAAAAATGTAGGGAAAAAAAGACTAAAAACAGGCATAAAAAATGTACACTCACAATGAAAACAACAAGGAAAAATCCACCCTTGAAGGGAAGAAAAATTATTCTGAGAAAAAAGAAAATCTCATAAAGAAATAAATATTTTTAACAAAAACACGTTGCTCACAATTATTGGCACCCCTAGAAAATCTTACATACAAAACCTAACAGAAGCATTTCCCTATCTAATTTCAACTTTGTTAAGTTAATCAGTGTCTGTGAACTTTTAGAGGTAGTTAATTACTTTGGTTTTCACTAAGGTATGAAAATAAAGAACACAGAGGCTAAATCCTCTTGTCATTTTTCAACATCAGAAAGACAAGAGAATACACTAACTTTAAATAAAAAGAAAGTGTGTTGACATTTGTAAGTCAGTGAATGTCTATAAAAACTAGGCACTTTGTTGAAAATGCCTATATTTACAGTTAAAGCAATGATTAAAAGGTTCTAATCAACTGGAAATGTAACAAACATGCTTGGACAAAGACCCATGGTTATCTCGCCCCCACGTACAGTATGGAGGATCCTAATATAGGCAAAAAATTCCATAAAGACCATTTTTGGAGTATTACAGACAAAGGTGTCATCTTGGGGTCACTAAGTCCCCCAAAAAATCTTCAAAAGTGACCTCACTGCTAATAGCTTATATAGAGGGCATGCTAGGTAAACGCCTGTCCAGTCATTTAATTACCAATGTAAACGGCAGGAGTTACTGAATGGTACAGTGACTTTGTTTGAAAGTGTGGTCTATTGTCAGATGACATGAAAATTGCGCTCTTTGGCTAGGAACACTTTAGGTGTGTTTGGCGTACACAGAAGAATGACTATACTGAAAAGAACCCCATACCTAATGAGAATTATGGTGGAGAGGCTGTGCTTGTGGGGCTGTTTTTATTCCCAAAGGCCTTGGGAATCTAATTAAGGTGCATGGTATCACAAACAACATGAAAAACCTGAACATTTTTAAAGGAAATCTGTCAATCTCTGCCAAGATACTAAACGTTGGTCATGATTGGATCATTCATCAGGACAAACGTCTAGATCAAAACAAATATGGTTAACTGAATGCAAAATCAAGCTTCGGCCATTGCCATCTCAGTCCCCTGATTTAAACTCCATAGAAAAACAGTGGGGTTAGTCAAAGAGGAGAATGCACAAGTGTGGAACTATAAGAAACTGGACGATCTGGGGAGATTTTGTAAAGACCATCAGTCTTAAATCTCTTGCTTTGTATTCTCCAACTCTATGGGGTGTTATAGGTGAATATTACAAGCTGTTTTATTGGAAAAGGGAGGCTTAAGAAGGTATTATAAGCAGGGGTGCCAATAATTGTGAGCAACATTTCTCAAAACAAATTTGCTTCCCTTCAAGGTCGGATTTGTCCTATTTGTTTCCATTGTGAAATTACAATAAATCACCAACAGATTATTTTTTATACCAGATTTTAGTCAACTTTAGCATGGGGTGCCAATAATTCTGGAGGGTAGGCCTACTGTAGATCTTGGCCCCTAGAAAAGTTCCAGGCCAGAAGTAAACAAATATCAGTAAAGTTATATTTCATCATGAGTCATCATGAGTCTTTGTGTTGGAAAAATACAAGTTCCTGAATTGTGAAACACGTAATGGTGTTGAAAGGGATAGTTAGTACATGTGAAGAGTATGTGTGATAAAACACTACAAATAAACCAAAGACTGTCTAGATATTCTCACCTGTATCATATTTATCATATGGTAGGGTAACCAGAAGATGCCAAAGACCACAATAATGGCATGGATGAGGTTTTCACTGCGGACCCGGCGAGTGAACTTTGTCCTCCTCAGGCGTCGCAGGATGCAGACATAGCTGCTCACTATCACTGCATATGGCACTAAAAAGCCCACCACTGTCTCAAACATGTACTGGAACACCTCCTGCAGCATCACACAACAAAGCACACAGTGGTAGTGTGGGTAAGAAAGACATGGCAGCAAACACTTGCAGAAACAATTTAGAACAATCTGTATCACACATAAACCAGAAACATTCCATCTTGTCCTCTAACTCAACAACAAACGAGTTATTCTTGTGCTCTCTTTCTTCACAAAGAAGAACTATAGTAATACTATAAGATTAATATAGTTCTATAGTAATGCACAATTCTATGATGTTATGTAATACCTCTATAGTGTTCCTAGTACAGTCTACTTCTACAGTGAGTACCAAAATACTATAAGATTACAAAAATATCTATAGGATTCCTAGCCTGGGTGCCATTCCGAACTTAGTCCCGCCCACAACATTTGAGGTCGGGAAGTTCAGTCTGGCATTGCTCCATAGACCTCTGAAGTTCGCCTACAAAAAAGCTGCCATCTTTGACATCTGGTATCTGGCGATTTTTCCTATGGGAAAATAACATGGGGATTTTGAATAATCGCACCTGTTAAAGTCTCGTGGGGATGAAAAAGTCTGAAATGCAGACGTTTTCCTGAACAAGCTTTTGTCCTCTGCCTTCGAGTAGATACTGTGATCTCCGGTAAGTGAAGGCGGCACACTTAGATTTTTGCTACCCCAGAGCTAACTTGCAATGCAATTTGCCAGGTAGTTAGCTTCAATTAACAACCAGATCTCCTTATATGGGCAAAGATGGCGGTTTTGGATCTTTTTTGTAGGCGAACTTCAGAGGTCTATTGACCTCTCCAGAATCTCTCCAAGTCCCGCCTCCTAACTTCCGTATCCATCCAACTTCCGGGCGTGTATATTCTGGAGAGGTCTATTGTGGAGCAAGTATGCTCGCCCTAGATCGGGCGGACCAATCAAATCAGGCTTTACGATGATGGACAGGTGAGCAACAGTGCCTGGTCTATCACGTCATCTGAGCACGCTTAGATTAGGCTTATGTTTGAAACAAAAACGCTGTGGCTAGAAGGATACATGGCTTTTAAGACCCCATATGGAAAATGCATATTATTTAATGAGGTTTTTATCACTGAAAACGATTATTTCTGAAAACTTTGGCCAAAGTTGAGATGTGGGAAAACTCTGGTTTCACTTTCATCAAGGGAAAATAGTGCTGTTGCATTGCGACATGTTCCCTCATTCGTTTGAAATCTCTGATTGACCACCTGTTTGAGGGATTTGCGACAGCCTTTCCCAGCTGTTTAACATGTTTGTAGCATATCAGTGTTCAACAAAATTATTTTTTAAAACGGAGGGGATATAGGCTGTCAGTTTTTTCCTAGCCTACCCTACTACGTATCTCTTAGATTTCGCTAATGAGTGTTGTAGGCTAGGAGTATTGACGGCACTAACTTTTACAAAAGACCAGAAAACAATGTTAAGGCATTTGTGGAGAAGAAGGATGGTTCATGTGTTTTCTTCCTACACCTCACGGTAAGCTACTTCGTTGCTCTGATTGGTTAGGTCTATCCAATTGAGTTCAGAGGCAATCCCCCCCCTGTATCGGTTGAAACACGCCCCACAATTATGTCCCAATGGAGCAGTATCAGACTCATATTCTGACTAGAATTGAGTATGACTACGTCAGCCTATAGGATTCCTATAAGATTACTATAATTTAAGATTCTGATCGTTCTTTTTCGTTAGGGTCAATTCCCCCAAGTCCCTTCCAGTCGCTCACCATTCTGCCATATTCCCCTATCCCATGTTGTGGCGCGCACACATAGCGTATTCCATTTCCGGTAGGGATCTCCTCCACCTGTCTGAAGATCAGAGCGGGCAGGGCCAAGAGCAGCACCACTATCCAGACGCCGGCCAGCACGCGCAGTGCGATCCGTTTCTTGTTGAAGGTGCTCACGTGATGGGGCCACACCACCGCCACCAGCCTGTGGAGGCTCATCAGCGTAATGAGCATGATGGAGGCGTACATGTTGACGTTGCACAAGTAGAAGAGAGTCTTGCACAGGAACCTGCTGAAGATCCAGCTCTGCTTGGCCAGGTAGACCACGAAGAAGATGGTCAGGGCCATGAGGAAGCCGTCAGCGCACGCCAAGTTGAGGATGAGCAAGGTGGTTATGGAGCGCTTGCGCGAGCGTGCCAGGATGCTCCAGATGGTGAAGAGGTTCCCAGGCACACCGATGAGGAAGACCAGGGTGAGGATGATGGCTCCCACAATGGTCGTGGCATCGTTACTTACGAGGCTCGGTTCCTCGGTTCTGTTGGAATGGTTCAATGTAATGTTGGCTGTGGTAAATGAAGTAATAAGGGAAGGTTTGGTAGGGCTTGCCATATCTGTAGTAGAAAGATACAGATGAAGTTTAGTAACAGTTCTCTTTACAAATATTTGTGTTGAAACATAAATGCCTTGTGGAAAGAAGACATGATAACAATATCTCCCAAACAGAAGGTATACAAATTCACACTACCTATGTTGAAATGCGTTCATGAGTGAAGGGAGAGTTTATACCTTGAGGCAAAATTTGTGTGCTCAACAACAGCAGGAAAGCGTTGACGGAGCTAGGCAACTATTGAGTCAACTTCTCAGCCAGTAATAAAACTGGCACAGAAAAAACAACATGCTAAAACACGCCATGTGTCTCAATAGTTTTGGATAGAAGCATTTGTTGGAGGTAACATTTCATTAGTCATTTTCTCCGAAGTGCTTATTTTTACAACATGCCAAAGCACATTTGACTTTGCACACACAATAGACTTCTTATGGGTGATTCAGACTATCCCCAATTTATGTGTGTGGGGGATTGAACTCAAATAAACTAAATAAACGGAGAGCAAGTGTGCGGACCTTCTCTGTTACTGGATCTTGGACTTTTGGCTCCTGCACCTTAATTTGGATGTGCGCACGTTCCCAAACTGAAATACGTATCCCCAATTTATAAACATTGTTTTGTCCATTGTTTTGCATACAACAAACTCAGTCTTCATCTCCCCAATGATTGGAACAGTATGTCAACAGGTCTGCGCTTCAAGTCTGCTCCTGTTTTGGGCATGTTGGCAGCACACCACCGACTTCATGCAGTAGTTTGTTGAAGAGTTGAACAGAGGGAAATAGAGGAGCATGAGGTGTATATATTCATATCCAGCCATTCCTCTCAGTGTGATCGTTATAACATTTGGCAATTTCCAATGGCTTGCATCAGAGCACTTTCCCAACAGTAACAATATGACAACATATCGTCCCCTTAGAATTATAGGGTTCTATCTACGTTCTGAGTAGTTCTGAGATATTGAGCTTCAAAGTTTTAGAATTCCATAGAGTTATACTGATAAGTGGAACAAACCTCTTCAAATATAATGTCCAAAAATGCATACAACTACAAGAAACACCTCACCTCATCCTCTTAAGGTGTCACAGAATAAGAATATGTCAATAACTCAATTTTGACAAAAATGTCAGGTAGAACCTTATAATTCTAAGGGGACGATATGTTTAGCACAAGAAGCGTGGGTATATACAGAGTCATGTAAACAATTGATGGAAGAGTGACTATTTTTGAAGATGCAGTGAGGGAGAAGAAGAGAGAAAGACGGAGAAAGGCAATAAGTGATTGTTTCCTCACCTCCGCTGTGCTGGTCTTGATGATGGAGATCAAAGGGTCGCACTGGGGATAATCTGTGAAGGGTCAAATCTTCCTGTTCACCGATCCAACTCCTCTCTCTGTTTATGCTTGCTGTAACAACGTTCTTCTTGGCACTTTCCTTTCCAGTGATGTCCCTTCTTAAGATGAGCTTAAATACTGTTAGTTGGTATTCCTGGTAGCTTTGTATCTTGTTCTCTATTCTGTATAACACTGCTCAGTTTGTTTGTCTGTACTCGTCTTCACACCAAAATGATAAGTCAGTGGCCACACAGGATACAATATGTAGTGAGAAAGAGGGAAAGAGGTATGCCCAGTTCCACCCCCTTGCACGCTCTCTCTCTCTCTCTCTCACACACACACTCTGCCTGTCTTTCACTTCCCTGCACTTTCCTTTGCTCTCTCACTCATTCCTCATTGGCCCTCTCAGTGTTTTATGTCACATCCTCACCCTTTTGCCCCTTCATGATTTTTGGTATTTGAATTCTAGTAGCTATTTTGACATGGAAGATATCCACTCATGTCTACATCATTCCTACAAAACATTCTCTTGTCCTCTGTATTTCAGCTTGTTTGTTTAAATGTCCCAAAACACTCATAAAACATAGCTATTAAAAGTGTTTTTGTGTTAGTGGGGATGGGGATGATTGTAGTTTGTGCGTGCGTGCGTGCGCGCGTGTGTGTGTGTGCGTGCGTGTGTGTGCGCGTGCAGTGTTGGGGAGTAACGGAATACATGTACAGGCGTTACGTATGCAGAATACAAATTATGAGTAACTGTATTCCGATACAGTTACAAGTTAAATAGTTGGTATTTAGAATACAGTTACATTGTTGAAATCAATGGATTACATGACGATACTTCTGTTTCATACGTTTATTCACTCTCTAAATAAATTAAGGCAACTCCATTTCCCAGAAACTCCTGAAAGCAATCTATGATGAAATTGTTTCCATGTTTAAATCCAAGCCCCGCCGTCTTGCACTAGCCTCAAAACGCAGCCAGCACGCATTATGGACGCGTCATCGGAGACCCTGAAATGACTGTTTGCATAGCAAATTAGGAGTAAAGTAAGTGGAGGTAACTCCTGTTCCTCACTGATCATGGTTCCTGATGTCTGTTCAAAGGATATTTTCCCAAGTATTAATAGCTCAAGTTACTTCGGCCAATCAGTTACACAGTTTGCTAATCAATAAACAAAGCGTATTTCACGTGTTGATTTAGACCTACAATAAAACCAATCTCTAAAATAAGCACTGCATTCTAAGTTTTTTATTCTAACTTAAGATAGCTTTATGGATTTTTTTTTTCTAATTAGATCTACATTTACTTTTTAAAATGAATTATATGGTGCAGCCTCTGAAGAATTATTGGTGCAAGTATATATTTTAACGTGCGGTTTTTGATTGTCATTACGCGATCACGTTCATTTTGAGAGCACTGATATACAGTAGCCAATAGTGTTTACATTTACAGGTCATTTGCGTTCCACCTGTCATATGCGCCCCTCACTTGTACTGGGTTGATGCCACCGAAAAATCTCACAGGCACACCTAATTATAATTTCTGGCTATGCCCTTAAAGTAGCCTATTTATTTTGTTTGTTTTAATTAGCCTAGTCGCCTGCTGTAGTTTTAGTGGTCACCTTGCTATTTTAAAGTTGTATCAGGTAGCTTAGTTGGCTTTACATTCTCCTATGTGGGCCTAACACTTCAGCCATTTGGAACAGAAGAACACACCAGAATAGGCCTGTTTAGTAGGCCTAAGCAGGATTTGATGGCCGCATTCCTACACTTATAAAATGCAATTTAATGCGGAAGTAATCTAAGTATTCAGAATACATTACTCAGATTGAGTAACGTAACGGAATACGTTACAAATTACATTTTTGGGCATGTATTCTGTAACAGAATACGTTTTGAAAGTAACGCTCCCAACACTGTGTGTGTGTGTGTTTGTCTCAGAGAATGCAGTTTGATGTGTCTAAGTGTGTATTTGCGAATGAAAATATCTTATCTTATGCCATCATGGTTCCCATTTCCAAATATAATCCTCCACACACAAACTCCCTGTCACATATTTTCTCAGAGAGACTTAGGCCACATGTTAGAACACTTCAGAAATAGAGATGTACTTCCACCAGAACACAGAAAACTGCAAGTACTTACTCGCTTATGGAAGCGCCCATATACTGCCCAGGAATGTTAATTATTCGTTCAGTGGGTGGGGTATAGAGATTTGGGCAAACAGAGAGAGAGAGAGAAAAGGCTGAATGCAAAGATGCACAGTTATGGGCATAGCACTTCCTCTTAAGGGTCTAACCACAACCAGGTGTTTGAGACAATCGGAGATAAGCTATCAACTGATTTCCTCTGGAGAGTCATGTAAGTAAACTTCCTGTTCACCTGGGCTGATTCAAATAAATTCAGTTTTATTCTATGGTGCGTGTGTGTGTGTGTCCCAAGTGCAGTTACTCAATATTGTAAGACGTCATTCAGATGTTTTCCCATTAATGTAAAAAAACAAAAAAACTTCTGATTTCTCCCTGAATGACTGTTTCTCTCTTTGGGTCTGAATGGTATTCTCAAGTTCTGACGTGTACTCCTCTGAGTCAGTTTTGTGTTGCTGACGTCACTCACAATTCCCTCATGTGCCAAGAATTAAGGCCGAAATAAACATGGACCACAGCCAGAATAAGACGACATGCAGCCCAGTACAGTAAATCCTCCCCTCTGACCATTCTGTTCCTGCAAGTCATCTTTATCGTCATTCTCAGAAGAAATGTTGATAGATAAACAAAGTTATTTGGATTTCAATATAACTATATACTGTACAGATTTAATGCACTAATGACTAGCCATTTACCCTAGAAGGGTTTTAACGTACAGATACATTTGATTGAAAGCAGTGTCTGAGAGGTCACTGTCAGTGTCTGGTAGAACCACACAGGCAATTGTGAATAATAATACCAACAAAAAAACATTGAAAACTGAAGCAAAATTAGGGAGGAGCCAAGCAAAGACTTTGTCCATTTACAAGTCTTCCCTCCCACTCTGGCATTGCATTTAGGACTCCTTACTATGGAAGTGTGGGAACTGCAATGCCCACAATGCCCACATAGGGGCAGCACAACCTGCTTTATTTGAAAGGCCCTAAAAGAGAAGAAGGCCTTCTCTGAGAGCTCACCTTGTGGCATACCACCCCAACAAAATCCTGCAATCCATTAAGACTCTCATGACAAATATCTTAAAGCAACACCAAAGAACTTTCCCTCTGTCGCACGCACACTATTTGTTTATCCAGCACCGGCTTTGCAAATAACGATGTCCACAGACAAGGTAGAATATTTTGCATGACTTCTAAAAGCACGATGTATTGCGACATCAGATGCAAGTCAAATTTGTAGTTTCTTATGTCTCGTTCCATCTAACTACAGATCCGCTACCCGATCTGGCAAACTTACATAGTGCGGTTATAGCCGATAGAGGGTCCCGAAGCGAATGCAGAAGTGCCGTTCACCCTGTTACGAGTTGATGAACCACTGAAATGATTTTGGAAACATTATTTTAAGGTATAAAAAACTATTTGGTGTTGCTTTAACACACCTGTGATTTAATTTGTGGGGAATATTGTTACACTCATAAGTACTCCTTAGTGAAGAAATGCTTCACCAATCAAGATACTAACTGCCACTTGGGCCGCAGTGTGTTCATAAGTACTCTCAGACTACAGTCCCCTGAGTTAACTACACGGAGAGGAAGGAGGCAGTGGTTACAGTGTCCGATCATATGTGTGAGAAATTGACTAGTAGACTGTACAGTGGAGGAGAGCGGTGGGGGTAGTGTAGGGGAGAAGAGGGGGTTGGGGGGCAGCCTGTTTATTTAAGTTTTTCGTCTCCTGTCTCGGACAGAGTGCAGACTACAGAGGATAATGAGAAACAGATCCTTTCATGGGGGAAAGGGAGGGTGGTGGGGCGAACATGGGAGCACACGAGGGGGAGGGACAAATGAAGGCAAAGTAGAGAAGGGTTGGGGGGAGGCGAAAGGATGACAGAGGAAAGGGGGGGGGGGGGGGCACTGGCATGCTGTAAAGTCCACCGGATACTGGGCTCCGCCGTTTTCCTTGGAGCACCAGTATCTCAAATAAGCTACAGCAAGGCATGAAATGCCCTGATGGCAATGCAGAGGCCCAACGTTTGGATAGGAGAAACCCCATCAGCACAGCCAGCTTCCTCTGAAAACTGTCCTTCTGTGGCTTGTCACTCAGACATTATTATTATTATCTGAGAGTTCAAATGTGGTCTTTTTCTTGAGAAGGAGATGACGAGGGAATACTTGTGGTCAGTACGCCGATTTTTTTTGGTATTATTTTAAAGATGTGGTTGCAGCCCCTAACCAATCAAAGCATGGGAAGTTTGGAAGTAGTGGAGGCATGTGGAGTTGGAGAAGAGGGGGTCTTTTTGAGTGACGTTCAGAATGTCCTATGGGGATACAGTAACGGAGCAGACGGGCTAGGGAACCCACCCAAAGGCAATTAAGGGTAAAGGACGAAGAAATTTGATGAAACTTTTTCGTCTTAGAGAAATCGCAGGGATAGCCCCAAATATGACGGACAAGTAGCCTACAGCAGAATCAAGACACCGCTGTTTGGACGACGTAACGGGAACTTTTAAAGTTATGTAATGAGAGTGAATATTCGTTAGAAGACATTATTGAATCCACTGGATTTTTTTCTGTCTCCGCCAAGAAGTCTGGAACAAAGCAATTGGAAAAGTTATGTAAAGAGAGATAAGTGATTGATAACTGCCTGTACAGTATGAGTGATAAGAAAAATGTTTTACGCAAATGCGATATTCAGCTAGCGTTCCGTATCGAGGACAATCAAGATCAAATTCAAATAAGATAGGCTAGAGGACGAGGGAGAATTGATCTCGGTTCTTTTCGGAGTGTCAGAATAACATTCAGACTCGTCGTAGGGAAGGTTTTCCTGACTTTTCTACGTCTATTGAAAGGGGAATTTAACTGTTCACGGGTTCTATTTCGCCTGTTGCGGGGATGGGGGCTGCGCCGGGCTCGGGCTGGGAAGAGGGGGAGTTCGAGTTCAAGTTGGTGTTTGAGGAGGATCAGACCCGCGGCCCATCCCCGCTGCGCAACGCCGACCGGGACCCCAGCTCTGTGGGGGAGAGGACGGAGAGAGCCCCCGCGCATCTTGAAACAAGCAACAGCACTGGTCAGCTCATTTCACATCGTTATTAGTTTGTGAAGTGGTGGTGAGGATGAGGAGGATGATAATGATGATGATGATGATGGTAGTGGTGATGGAGGGAGGGGGGCTGGTGATGAACGCCTGGACATAGCCTACTGTAGGCAGTGTCAGAGTGTGGAGATAGTGATGTCTGTTGCAAAGCAGTTTTTCAGAAGCTTATGAATGGTTTAAGGAATCTTAGGTATTGGGTTTTACAAATGTAAGGTTTCTTCCAAGGTGTAGAAGATTCTTTCATCTGCTTTCAGTTTCCTGGCTATCTTTGAAGGAATTGGTAATGACCCACATTATGTTAATATGCCTACATAGAATTACATCTCCCATCTCTCTCTCTCTCTTTCTGACTCTCTCTCTCTTTCTTTCTCTCTCACTCTTTATGCTTGTGTGTCAGTGTATGTGTGTAGGGCCGAGCAAAATGTGGTTTTAATCAGCTGTGCGTGTGAGTGGAGTTAACAGCTGCCATCTGGATTGAAGCTCAATCTGTGTTTACTGAGCACGCACATACACACCTCCCTCCCGTCTGCCTCCTCTCCTCACCCTCTCCTTTCTCTTTGTGGCACACATGCATGCGCAGCACACAGCACCCAGCCCCCTCCCCCAGCCCCTTGGCACACCAAGATGGTACAATACCTAGCCTCCCAAAGAAACTTTCGGACGTTGCCGCCGCCACACTTTCTTCGGTAGCATTTCCTGCTGATCACTGCATCTGTTGGCACCGTGTGGCTGTGAATGTACTTGGAACCTGTAGAAGGCATTTCCGGATACTTTGGTTTGTTTACCTGACATCTGTCATCATTCATGCCTGTGCTTTCTTCATTGTCTGCTCAGCATTGACACCACTGACGAGCAGATCTGCACAGTGACATCATCCTTGTCGCTTCATGGCCAGTGTACCACTTGGCTGACCAAGAGGCCATATAGGCACACAGCCAATCTGATTTCTCTTTAGTCTGCTGACAACATTTTACTACCAATGACAGAAACTATTTAATTAAGAAAATACGGCAGAAGCTATTTCCTGGCATTCTTGCTCCTTGCTGCTCCTTGTCTTTCTGTACACCACCGTTCCTGTGGAACTGACCGCAAGTTGACTGTAGCTGGTCATCTCTCATTCTTCTCTCTTCCTCACTGGCTGTTGATTATTGGCACAACTACTGATGCACACATCTGAATAGTGGCCTCTCCCATAGAACTATCTCACAATCAATGTCACAATCGACTCAGCTACCAACTATCATGTCTGTCGTACTACTGTCCTACTGAATCTGACCAATAGGCCAACAGCCCATCTAATATCTCTATAGACACAAACTTCAGTTTACTGGTGATGCAAGCATGGCTGTCCAAAAGGCCGTCTCCACGCCTTTACTTTTTGAGGTTTCCCTGAGCAGAGTTTTGCATTTGCCATCGCTACTGCAGTGCAAGCAGAGAACAGAACAGAGGGCTCTATGTAGGAGGAACGCTCCAGAATTGTGGTTTTGCCAGGTAGAGATTTATTAATCGCTGCTCGGAAACTGTGATGCATGCAGCTCCCTGCATCTTGAAATGGTCTTTTGTCTTTTTTTGTGTTTGTACAGTTGGAGACTCTCATATTTTAGTTAAAAACACAATTGTTCTTTCATTTACCGATAAACTAATTTTTCTTTTCCCTATAAACATTTTTTTTGTTGCCATGCAGTTGGACCACATCTCAAGCACTAACACTGAAAGGCAGCCCAGTTTTAAAGATGAAAACCACTGCAATTTTATTTAGTGTGGAAGGCACATCCAGTCCCGGCCTTATTGTTTTTATTACCTAGCTACTTAGTAAACATTGCATGCTGATATTTATTGAGGCAGTTATGGTAATAAATGAAGCCTAGACAATGCCAGTCATGCTGGTTTCTGCTTTCAGTCTTATGAGTCAATTCTCTGCAGTTTCTACGTTTCAACTGCACCACAAGATGCAGCCATAGATTTATAGATAGACAGCCATACATTGATAGACAGACAGACAGACCCCTTTCATATCAGCTTCGACCAGGGTTCAACTCAAGTTGATATTCTGTCTGAAAGGGTTAACCGGGGTTATCCTGCTTTGCAACCCACCTCTGAAGTTGGGTTGGGGTTAGGCTCCTCTCAAGTGGTGACTACGGTGGGCGACCAGGGCAAACGCGCTGCACTTAAGAAAACACATGCAAATCGACAAAACACATGTATGCAAATAGACAAAACACAAGTAACTTAAGAAAACATCTTCATCACATTGACAACACATGCACAGCATTTAGAAAACGCACTGCAAATTCAGACAACATTACACATTACAGACACGCGCTGCAAATTCACAACACAAACAAAATTCAGACAACACAACGGAAGTGTTTCCGGAGGATACTTAACATGATGAACACGCTTGGCGCCAGTGAATAAGATAGACATGTTAGACGCTTGAAGCTTGTCCTGAAGATGTTCAGGACAAACATGTTGGAAGGTTATTTTCAATATCACTTTCGCACATTACTGCTTTCTTTGGCCCTGTCTGAAACTAGTTGCTTCACCCTCTCCCTAACCACTTGCACTCCATTTGCATGTTTACATGGAGGGTCTGCCATATTAAGGGCCATCTGAAACTAATTACTGTTAAGTAGTAGTGAGTTATAAACCCCTCCAACGGCAATGCCCCCTTGTTGAGGGTGTTCATCAATTAATTTGGAACGTCATGGAGAACGCTTCATACAAATGTAAGTTCTGTGTGATTACAAATCCATGGTTACTTCAGAATCTGTTTCCGCTAGGAAGAGTCAAGTCTGTCCCTAAGCTGAGTACCTACGTGCTAATCAGCGGAACATCATTTAGCTGTGAGGGTGAATCCCACCCGAGTGCACTCCGTTACCGAGGGGGAGTGGGTAGGGACTAGTTTCGGAAAGGCCCCTTGTCTCCCTCTCACAGTTTAGTTTTCTCTTCCTTTACTTTAGTAGTTGAACTCCACTATTCCTTATCCTACACTGCCACCTACTGGTTACAAAAGGCAACAACATACGTAATTACGTGAACACAAGGCCACAATATCTGGGAATGGACTAAATAAACAGGACAAATCATGGGGGTATACCACAGACAGGCTTGTTGCAAATGGTTTTGGTTTATTTTAACATTTTGATGTTGATTTAATTCACTTTCATTTTAGCTTGTTTGAGCTAAGCCTGTCACTCTATTAACGCCAAGTGTGTCCAGATGTGTTCATCACTTTTAAGTATCCTCCAGAAACACTTCCATTGTGCTCTCAGAATTTGCAGCGCGTTTCTATAATGCTGTGCATGTGTTGTCAAATTGATTAAGATTTCTTAAAGACCCACTGCAGCTATTTGGTTAAACCCTAATTTGAGTTCCTCAGTGATGCACATTCATAATTTGTTTTCACAAAAAGAATCCTTTCATGGCAAAGTAACAGCTAGTATGTATCTCTGCCTCTTCTTCCTCATCCCTGAAGCGCGGATTTACTTAGCCCCACCCCCGACTATGTCTCTGT
The DNA here is from genome assembly GCF_046254945.1 of Alosa pseudoharengus. Taxonomy (NCBI): domain Eukaryota; kingdom Metazoa; phylum Chordata; class Actinopteri; order Clupeiformes; family Clupeidae; genus Alosa; species Alosa pseudoharengus. The sequence goes on along the minus strand of NW_027468663.1, from coordinate 11,179,201 downwards.
CACAAAGGCCCGCCCCCGTCTCTGCCCAAAGATTCTAGAGAGCTACCCCCCACGCAACTGTTGTTAAACTGTAGCTAAATTCAAAATGCAATGGCAAGTTCAAATATTGGAGTTATTCAGATGGCTCAATTATCCTATAATAGCGTGACTATTGACATACATAGATAGGAAACCTCTTTTTAGATTTGAACACACTGGACAATCTAGAGTTGCCTTGCCATAGCTTACCTGTGGGCAGAGTTGCCAACCATTCCATGAAGGCTACCTCGTTTCAGATATTAAAAACACCTGAGCTCACGCTGAAAGCGGGTTTTTAATGACACAAGAGTAAGTTGCCTGTGATTTGTCCTCCTACTTTGTGATTTTTTTGTGAAAAACAGGCTAATCCATTTAGTTTTTTGGAGACCTGATGGGTCTTTCCTTTAGTCTCGTACGCCCACCTGTACGACATGTACGAATGAGTTGCTAGCACGAATGCTGGGGTTTGTAGTCTTTTTGGGAAGAACATGGATGCCACCAGGGCAGCAGCTGTCTCGTTAGTGCTGGACATTTGTCTAGAACGCAAGAACACATCATTCTCCCTTCATTCTCCCTTGTTGGGTATGGTCAATGTGAATTAATAATAAAAACTTTTTTTAGTAACTCAACTGAATACGACTGAATTCAGGGGAAAATAGGGCGGGGGGATTGTCTCTGATTTCGAACAAAGCTTTTTTCAATATCCAATCACGGAGAGGTAGCAGACCTTGTGAGTATGCACATGTATTGCGTGTTTCATTAAAATACCGCCGACAGCGGACTTACTAACAACCAAAACGATGGCGTTTAGTTTGCCTTTGTAGCCATCTCTGTCTAGCCTTTGCTTAGGCAAATGAGACATAACGTCTGCAGTGGTTTAAAGCGAATGTTCTTACGAACTTCAATTTCTTAAAAAATCGACTCTAAACATGCTTAAATTATGTTTGCATTGGCAGCAATTTCGCACTGGTTTCAGTAGGAACTTTTCTCTATGAACGGAAGTGAGATCAGTGGGCGTCTCTGACAGTAGCTGTTTTCCGGTTGTGAAGGTTTTGGCCCAGAAGGTCATTCAGCATGCGAGCTTCTGGGTACCCAGATTAGGCTAGTCATTGTTATTGTTTTGTGCTACATGTAGCCTCTTTAGCAAACCGGCTGGAAAACAAATCATTACATTGTATTGCACACACAGCAAGACCGTGCAATGCATGAATTGGTGACCGGATTGAAGCAGCAATGTAATCTAGTGAGTAAGAGAGTCATCTCATCTCAACTATGGGCGCAGCCATGTTTGTTGTAAGGTCGTACGGCCACCTCGGGGTCCCCTCAAGAACTCCGAGGTAAAGGGGCGTGCCTCCGTGAAATGCCGCAAGAAAGCTGGGTAATTTACACTCTCCAACTCGGACGGGGGACTTACGAGACAAATGGAAAGACACATGAGTTGATACCCTGACAGTTCAAACCAGAAATCCTCACGAATGATCTTTATAGATCATAATATGTCTTGTAACACATAGAAAAAAAAAAAAAAAACCAACATGTCAAAAGGGTTAAAAACTTGATTTTTGCTGCAGTTGGTCTTTAAGTTGCTTGTGTTTTGTCAATTTGCATGTGTTTTTTTACGTGCAGCACGTTTGCTCTGATAAGCTACTGTAGATGACCCAGGTCCTATCTGAATTGCCACAATTTAGGAATAACCTCGGTGGACCAGATCAGTTTGAATTGACCAAAAAAGGCTTGGACATGGGTCAATTAACCCTTGTCATTCGTTTGAAAATGATGCGAGGTGGTGGTAGCGTAGTGGTTAAGGAGCTGGGCTAGCATGCAGTAGCTTCCTGGCTTTCACTATTGTGCTCTTGAGCAAGGCACTTAACCCCAAGTTGCTCCGGTGACAATGTAATCCCTTGTGATGTAATTACCTCATGTAAATCACTTTGGATTAAAAGTGTCTGCTAAAAAAAATAATAAATAAAAAGTGGTGATAGATTGATTGAAAGTAAACTAAATATCTCTGGTGTGTGTTTTCCACCATTTTCTGGCATTTAATTGATCAAACAACTGATCGATTAATTTAGAAAATAATCTACAGATTAATCAACTATGTACATTATCTTTAGTTCGCCCTAATAGATGATTTGATAAATTAGCATGCAGTAAGTTAGTTGTTGTGCCATGAACCCCTAAGAGCAATGCTCCACATGTGCAGCAACATCCATTTTCTCTCTGTGACAGATACCTCCACACATATCGGCCAGCCATTGGGCATCCCGTCACCACCCAACTCCACCAGTCAGAGGGCCGGGATGCATTCCCCACCCCCACGGAGAGCGCTGGTGCGGGAGTTCAGCGGGACGTACGAGAGCCTTCCTGCACGATCCATACAGGTCAGCTGTCCTTAATACTTAATACAAACTTCATTGAATAGTAATTGAGGGATGACTTGGATTTAGTGTTAATGTGGATCCTCTGTCTGTCTATCCTCCTCCTCCTACCATGTCACTTTTGCCTTTCTCTCTCTCTCTCTCTCTCTCTCTCTCTCTCTCTCTCTCTCTCTCTCTCTCTCTCTCTCATTGTCATTTACTCTCACAGGTGTCTGAGTCCAGAGTTCTCGAGTGCCCCAGCATCCAGATCACCACCATCTCCCCTGAGGATGACTCGGCGCTGGCCGGGGGAGGTTACTGGGACACCGGTGGCGGTTGGGACAGGGAGCGCCTCTATCTGCCACTGCTGGACCCCTTCTGTTACCGTGACGGCATGACGGGGGCGGGTTCACTCAGCCCCAGCCCCGCCTCCAGCCCGTCCTCCCGCGGCTGGCTCAGCCCGGCCTCCAGCTGCGATTCGCTGCTGGCCGAGGAGGAGGAGTTGAACGAGGCCACCTCCCACTTCTGCCTGTCGCCCTCCTCCCGCCCCACCTCCCCCGGAGGCAAGAAGCGTCGGAACTCCCCCTGCGCCTCCCCGTGCACCTCGCGCCGGGGCAGCTACTCCGAGGAGCACCCATCCGCCCTGGAGACGGGGCAGGGGGACCCCCAGAGCCAGGCGCCAGGCGGAGGCTGTGAGCTCAACATCCCCCAGAAGACCAGGAAGACCTCCCTGGAGCAGGTGAGCTCTCCACGCCTCCCACCACTTAGGAACTGTATTTAAAAACTCCAGGTGCTTTGAATTCTCATAAACTGTTTGCATAATATATATGTCTATGTGTGTTTGTGTGTGTTTGTGCATTTTCCTGTTGTTTGTGCAGGCATAAGTGCATACTATTTATTATTATGTATTATTATATATCCTTATTGTCTTTAACACGTGTGTGTGTGTGTGTGTGTGTGTGTGTGTGTGTGTGTGTGTGTGTGTGTGTGTGTATGTGTGTGTGTTTGTGTGTATGTGTGTGTGTTTGTGTCTGTGTGTGTGCATGCTCAGGTCTCCTCCAGAGAGCTGGAGCAGGACCATGCCCCTCCTGCTCAGAGCTCCCCGTGTCCGCTGCCAGAGCCACGGGGCCTGAGGCGGGAGCCCCTCTCTCTGGGCATGAACTACCTGTCCGTGCCTCCTGCTCTGGGATGGGGCAGGACCAGGGCTAGTGCACATAGCCCTCTGTTCAGGTGACATACAAACGCACACACACTCACACTCACACTCACACACTCAAACACACGTGATGACTGTGGTATCTGACTGTGGACTGTCGTATAGATTCACCTCATATGTCATATCGGTCCTGTCAGGTCAAACGCCTTGCCTCCACTTGATTGGCCACTCCCCTCTCAGTTTGACCAGTACGAGCTGCGTATTGAGGTGCAGCCTCGCCCACATCATCGCGCCCACTATGAGACAGAGGGCAGCCGGGGTGCGGTCAAGGCATCGCCAGGAGGTCATCCTGTCGTGAAGGTTGTAAAGTGTGTGATTATGTTAAAGAAAGAATGTATAATGTGACTGTCGCTGACTTTCTCTGTCTCTGACTCTCTCTTTCTATTTCTTTCTTTCCCTCCTTTTCTCTCTTTCCCTCTATCGCACTGTCTCTCTCAGCTTGTTGGGTACACAGAGAGACAGCCGCTCTCCTTACAGGTGTTTGTGGGAACCGCTGATGACCGGTCCATACGACCACACCCATTCTATCAGATTCACCGGTATGTATCAGTGGGCAAGTGCATAAGTGCTAATCTCCTGCATACTCTCTCTCTCTCTCTCTCTCTCTCTCTCTCTCTCTCTCTCTCTCTTTCTCTAATGTAATATCCATATTTATTCTTTTTGTGTCATTGTTTCATTTTAGAGTCACAGGGAAAATGGTCGGCACTGCCAGTCAGGAAAGTATCCAGGCTGGAACTAAACTACTGGATATCCCACTCAATCCAGAGACCAACATGACTGCTTTGTGAGTTATACAAATATAGTGGCAGATAGATGGATGGATGTTTACTGGAAATTAAATGCATAGCAAGTCAACAATTATTTTTGTCACATCCCTTCTGACCTGTTGATAAATGAATAGATTGATTAATGGATGGATCGTTGCTGCTGGTGAAATCCATAGTAACAGACTTTTTTTTTAATTGAATGCAAAAAATTCCCCCCTTTTTCAGAATTGATTGTGCGGGCATTCTGAAGCTGAGGAATTCCGACATAGAACTCAGGAAAGGAGAGACTGACGTCGGGAGAAAGAACACGCGTGTCCGTCTGGTTTTCCGCACACACATTCCGCTGGCTCCACCGCTAGCTCCACCCGGACGGGTGCTCGCCTTGCAGGTGGCGTCTCTGCCAATCGAATGCTGTAAGTTAAGCAAGTCTCTTCTATCCTCTCTGATCTCTGATGTAACTCTCTCTCAAAGCCTATTATTGTTCTTCAGGAAAGTAGTGTTTGTAAGTGATACCATTGTCTACAGACTGTTGTCACGTGTGTGTTTTTGATGCTGGATGGTTGCCTATTTAGAAGATAGTTGTCTAAACCCGACTGCATTCATAGGAACCCCAACAGTTTAAAGCAACACCAAAGAACTTTTCCTCTGTCGCACGCACGCTATTTGTTTATCCAGCAACGGCTTTGCAAATAACGATGTCCATAGACAAGGTAGAATATGTTGCATGATTTTATGAAATTACGATGTATTGCGACATCATGCAAGTCAAATTTGTAGTTTCTTATGTCTCATTCCATCGAACTACAGCCGATAGAGGGCCGCGAAGCGAATGCAGAAGTGGCGTTCACCCTGTTACGAGTTGATGAACATCGGAAACAATTTTGGAAACTTTTATTTTAAGGTACAAAAAACTCTTTGGTGTTGCTTTAAGAGATTTCGAGCAACTGGCAAAGAGGTGTTGCCCAGGTGCCTCATTCCTGCCCGAGCGTGCTGCAGCTTTGGGCATGCGCCCATCACGGGAATACGAAAAATGAGATGTGGAGCAGACAGGGATGCCAGCCCATCCTGCTTGCATCCCAGTCCAACAAAATCAAACACAGCCACTGGCCGACCCCTTTTGGAAACAGAAGAAGAAGGAGCCACGTTTGCCGCCAGCATGTTTGGGATTCCATGCCGCCCTGCAGTAGCTCGGACCCAGCCGCTATATAACCTGTCTCAGGCTGCTCCCACGTCTCCCTGTGCTTCCAGCAGGCTGCCAGGCTGCTCCGAGCTGCAGCGCACCTAATCACTCACCTGATATCAGGACTGTCCTCACTTGGCTTCATCTGCCTCACACTCCATTCCAGCTGTATGTGATCTTACAGCTAATCCCCTGCTCTCTCTCTCTTTCTCTCTCTCTCTCTCTCTCTCTCTCTCACACTCTCTCTTTCTGTCCCCCCCTTTGTCTCTGACTCTGTCTTTCTCCCCTGCCTTTATCCCCCCCATTTCTCTTTCTCTCTGCCACTCTCTCTCTCTCTTTCTCTCTCTCTCTCATTCTCTCTCTGTCTGTCTCTCTCTCTCTCCCTGCCTTTATTCCTACTTTTCCACTCTCTTTCCCTCTCTTTCTTAACCCCCCAATGTTTCATTCTTTGTTGCCTCCCCCTCTCTCTCCCTCTTTCTCTCTGCATCCCTCCATCTCTCCAGCTCAGCGCTCGGCTCAAGAGCTGCCGGTGGTGGAGTCGGCAAGCCTGGCGTCGTGCTCCGTGGAGGGTGGAGAGGAGCTGCTGCTGGGAGGCTCCAACTTTCTGCCCACCTCCCGGGTGCTCTTTATGGAGAGAGGTTCAGGTGTGTGTGTGTGTGTGGGGGGGGGGGGGTCTGTGTACTAGTGTGTAACTGTATAACATGTATCTTCCTGGTTACAGATGGAAAACTACTGTGGGAAGAAGAGGCTCACATAGATCATGATAAAAGTAACGAGGTAGACAATCTATTCCCATTTCCATGCAACCATGAATTTAAAGCAGTTCACTAGTTTTAATACTGTTATTATAAAAATTATTGCTATGTTGTTAACACAACTACATATCTACCACTTTGATTTCAGTAGTGTTGGTGTGTGCGTGTTAAAAGTGTCTGTGTGTGTAATCCTATCCTGCTCTGCCGTAGGGTGACTTTATTTGCCCATGGGCTGTGGGGTTTGGCTTTAAAGTAATTTTACTGTACTGGATCTTTGGTTGTCTTTATCGGGCAGTGCCTGCTGTGTGTGCGAGTGCCACCCTACAGTGACCAATCAGTGAGTCGCCCTGTACCAGTCTGCCTGTATGTGTCCAATGGGAAGAGGAAAAGAAGCAGCACCCACTGTTTCAAATACCTGCCAAGTGAGTCCAGTGAGTGACAGCGTCACTCTGTCATGGTCAGACTGACAGTATCTGGTCCTATAATTTGTTATTTTGCTGCTGGAAACGTCCTATAGTTGAATGAAATAATATTTTGTACTGTAATGTTTGCACTGCGGTTTGTGTGTTGTGTTGTGTTGTATTTCTGCTGTTTTGTGCCATAACCCTTGTGTTGTGTTATGGCAAAGTGGATGTTTAAACAGAGTGTTCTTCAGCTTCTCCAGTCACTCAAGCAGCTATCGTACCAATATACTGATTTCATTTATTTTAGATCACAATCTACGTGCTCCAGCCCTAATTAGTTTCTCCACTGTGCTCTGTTTAGTCATGTTCAAAGAGGAGGACCCCCTCCTGTCCCATCCCTCAGTGCTGCCCCTGGAGGGGGTGGGCCTGGGGCCCTTCGGGGGCACGGGGGTGTCGGACAGGGGCCTGCACCTTAGAGGGGACACCCCCATGGACGAGCGAGGTTTGGGCTTCCACCTGCCTCCATACCCCAGTGACTTCTCTTACTCAGGGCAAAACTACCAGGAGGAGTACTGCTCCAAGCCCGAGGGCCAGGAGGAGAGCGGAGGTGGAGGTGGAGGTGGAGGTGGAGGTAGGGGGGCTTTGTCCGAGAGGCAGCCCAGCTTTGAGAGCCTGGAGCTGGGCTTTACCGAGCTCCTGCCCCCCCTGTACCCCCGCGGCGTTGCCCAGCCTCCGTCACCCTCTCCCTCGCCGTGGCTGGACTCCCCGTACCTGTCGTCCTCGCCGTCCCCGTCCCACTCCTCCTCCCTCAGCCCCTTCCCCGCCAGCAGCCCCATCTCCACCTCCCCGCTGCCCCCCCTGCCCCACTCGCCCTACCACCCCAGCTGCCCCTACCCCCAGGAGGTGTGCCCCTGCCCGTGCCCGTCCCCACCGGCCAACCATGGCCTCCCTCAGGACCTCTACCCACCACCCCCCTACAGCCAGTACGAGGGCTGGGAGACGCATGGCAGGGGGGTCCCAGATAGGGAGCCCGCAGGGGGCATGAAGATGCAGGAAGGACCCTTGGAGTTTGCCAGCTCCTCATCCATGCACCACATCACACTGGAGGAGGGTGAGAAGAGCAGAGCTGCACCCCTTACAGATTCATATGTTTAGGTTGAAATAAATGTGAAGTAAAATTGAGGATGGTGAACTTTCCATCTCACATATGTCCTGGTCCGATGTATGGAAATGATTTACTGCTCCTGATTTTAATGTTATTATAGGTTGTTAAAAGTTTTTCTAACCCAAACTCAGCTATTTAATACCTAATTAACACAGAGTTATCAGTATGTATTCTAATTACAGAGGTATTAATACATAGTTATTTATTGTCTGTTATTTGCATTGTACCAAAATATCCAAGAGTCGTCTATTGTTCATACTGGGTCATGTTTTTATTTCTTCTCTGCAGTCACTGAGTTCATTGGGGAAGACATCAGATCTTTCCAGTCTGGTCCACACTTGGAGAGCAGGCCCGGATGACCACCATGGTCTCTCATCCCATTTTAAAGTGCATTATTGTTTTAATAACACAGTATTCCTATGATATTGTATTATGTTTTATATATTGCATAGACGTGGCAATATATGAAAGGACTGCAGGTCTTGTTCCACTGTTGGATTGCAATTTAAATACAGGGGCACTGTTGTAAGTATATTTGTATAAAAATGGCTTCCTCTTGGAGACAGCACATTTGAAGGGAACTAATGTTTTTAACCTGTTTGCTAAATAAATTATAAAATTAAAGTTGTAACCCTTGTTTACACATTGGTGCTGGTTATTGCTCTATTACTTTAACTCTCTCTCTCTCTCTCTCTCTCTCTCTCTCTGTGTCTGTGTGTGTGTGTCCTGGTATGATTTTGTATGCTGCTTTTACTGTAATGGTCTGTCTCTGGGTAAACACTGCCACCTGGTGGCCATTTCTCATTTGATCTGAGACATGCTCAGTGGGGTTTTCTGAGCAGCAATTATCCAGAATATAAAATCTACCACACCCATTTCCTGTCTTAATAAAATATTTTTGAAATGGTTTTATTAGCTCAGTGGGTAGACTAGACGATAAGTAATGCTGAGGTCATCTGTTCAGCAGAAGTGATGCAGACATGTTCTCCCTGCCTATACTATCAGTCACTGAAAATATGTGAGCAGCTTCGAGATATCAAGTCTGGTCTTGCACTATGGTTCTTATCTATACTCATTCAGATTAGCCTCAAGAAAGTCTGTCAGAGATACTTGGATTTGCTCTGGGGTTAAAATTACGGTATATAAAATGAAATGTAAAATTTCCTTGTCAACGACCTTGTGAAATGACTTCCTGGCGTTCTGACGAAAAGGGTGAACACGACATTTCCTCTGTTTCCTTCCCCCATGAAGAGGTCAAGTTATTGCATTACTAAAACATGATATTATCTCCAATAAGTGGTTCCCATATTTAGACATTCCTATTTTTGCTTTTCCAACTGGTAACACTAAGATGTTTTATATGCATGTTTTGTGGTTGTCCTATGACAGTGTTTTTAAAGTAATACAAGAAATCTGCAAGTTTGTCCAAAACCTGGTATTTCAAATAATTACAGCTTCCAATGTATTGATGACCCCCCCCCCTTCTTTTTTCCCTTTTCATCTGTTCCATCCTCTCACACCCTCTCATTTGTGCTCACTGTGGCTCAGGGTAGTGATATCTATATCTCGTGTCATTGCTAACACTGAAACTATGACACACTGGAGTTTGTCTATGTAACCATAGCAAAGACATCACCCCATTTCCTGATTTCGCCATCATTAGGCCCGCTCAAACTTGTCTTGTCAGTGATATTTATTTAATTTGATGTGAGTATGTGATTCAGGCGGCTTCAAACACCAAAATCAAGACAATGTTAGAGAAGCACTCTGAACAAACATATTGACACAAAGGACTCTCAAATAAGTGCTATGAGTCTGTGTTGTCAGAGGCAACTAAAAGAGATGGTAGGACTTCTGTGAACAGCTGATGATAAGTAAGGGCGAGAGGAATCCCAGAGACTTAGTCATGTTTGTGCATTTTTGTGGAGGCCTCATAGCCTTTCATCATAGTTTAAAAAGGCCACAGAGCTTAGCCAACAGTTACACATACCTGAGCAAATGTTTACCAGCTACAGCAAATATCGGTGAATCACAGCTCCTCTGAATGTGAATTATTGTCTGAGAATGTGTGTGTGTGTGATTTAAATTATAAAGCCCTGTACAAAAATACAAAAATATTGTACAGTAAAAAAAAACACATTGAGATTCAATATTCATTCACTACCCAACCACGACGGGCATGTTCTTGTACAAGTCAATATAAAAAGATTTTAATGACAGATTGTAAAGATACAGTAAGAAGCTGTTGCACCCCCTCAAACCCCAGAGCACATTGGTAATGTACTATTCATAGTATTTACACTATCCATACAAAGTCAGTCAGAGTCAGACAATCATAATATTCCTTTACATGGCCCATTGGGGAGGACGTCTGGATCTGATCCGGCCTGATCTGGTTCTATAGTCTGTTTGGCTACTGGGTCAGTCAGATATATACAACCACCAGGAGAGGGAGCTGTCTGAGATATCCAGCTACAGATCTGTACAGGAAAGTAGAGGCTGGATATTTGGAACTGGTCTGTTATCAGAAAGCATAACATACATATAAACATAAAGATAAATATTTTTTTTTTTTTTTTGGGGGGGGGGGGGGTCGGTAGATGTGTAATCAACAGAATTTGCAAAATGTGAGAGCAAGTCTACATTTAAAGGCTGATTTATAGGCTGATCTTTATTTCAATGGGACAGTACCTAACCTATTTATGTAACCTATGCATCGCAATTACAGTAGTGCAACAGCACCATGCAAGTAAAGAAAGCTATGGTGTGCTTGGTACTGTAACTCTTGCCGTTTACTTAAAAGTGGATGCTGAGCATGCCTTCAGTGGTTTAATCCCTCAAGGGTCATTGAGGGGACAGCTGACTTTCAATGCTTCTGAGCTGCCCTGAACTAATGGGAGGACTGCGACAACAGTAACTCCAGCAGCCATAAATATCAGCCAGTAAGCTTGGCCACAGTATCAAAGAAATATGTGATAAGACATATAATGGGCATTTGTATGACCACGCTTTGATAGCAAATTTTTGGCACGTTTTTTGATGTACTCCACCATAAACAGTACTTCTAATTTGTCATGTTCGCCTGGCCTGGCGGGTCGCTATTTTCAGAAAGCAACAAACCAAAACAAACCACACTCAGCAACGCGAACATGACTCATGCCCCAGCGCAGTGGAAACTAACCACAGCAACCGGGTGAAATCTTGACTTTTACATCTCAATATTTCTTTTAGTGTGCCATTTCTTTCCCACTAATTTGCTGCTCTCTCTCACTCCATTTGAGTCAGTTTCACAGAGGCTCCGTAACAGGCAAACTCATAACCAGGATAGAGGGCCTGAGTGAATGTCGCTTTCGCTCGATGCAGAAGGGTCATGGTGTCAGAGACACTGTAGAAGGACAGGGTCCCCGCCCTGTAGTCCAAGTACACACCTATCTTGAACGATAATGGGCCGGGGACCTTGGTGACTACGCTGTTGTGCCAGAAGGAGTAGCCTTTCCGCGAACAGAAGAGGCTCCAGGACCTGTCGTTTCGGCCAAAGTGAGAATCCCCTCCCTCTCCCTTCCGGCTCATGTCCCTGTAGGCCACGGCCATGTTGACCCCCATCCCGCTCCACTCGGCCTCCCAGTAGCAGCACCCGGACAGCCCCTCAGAGGCCAGCACCTGGCACCAGTAGTCAAAGCGCTCGGGGTGGTCTGGGCAGGAGTGCTCCCTGCTACGCACTGTCACCATCTTGTTGTCCTGAGACAGGGAGAGGTCCTTGTGGGCTGTTTTAGGGTCTAATTTAAATGGACAAGAGTCTAGGAAAGAGATACACAGAGGCAGAGAATGTAGAGAGATAGAGAGAGGGAAATATAAATGGAGAGAGGGGGGGCCGAAAGAGTTATTTTCCACCAAATACCACATAAGACCCAACAATGGTATTGTTGTTTGTGGTCTACCACAAGTTGTTTGCATTTTGAGGCAATTGGGCCACAATTGGTAAATTATTGCTAAAATGTCATGTCCCAAATATGTACAATAGACTCACAGTATAGGAACTCTGGCCTGATCTTGGGCTCTGGACTCTGAATAAATTTCACAGTGCTTGCTGTGTAGAAAGACATGCAGGTTAGCAACTACATTCTCAATGCATCTGGTGTGATCCATTACAGTCATTCAGTCTTCAATCCTCCTCTCAAAAGTTTACCACCCAAATGTCATGTGGTAAAACCCCTGACTGACCTGCCCTGGTGATCTTTGGCCATTCCACCTTGAGGACGTCCTCGAGTCTTTTCCTCAGGGCATAGACTGCACTGCTCATCTTCCCAAAGTCCAGCAGCAGGTCTGTGTGGATGCTGGCTGGGTCTGTGACACCAGAGGGGCCTGAGAGTGAATGGCAGCACTACAACAAGGCAGAGAGGGACAGAGAGAGGGAAAGAGAGAGATAGAGAGAGGGAGAGAGAGACAGAGAGAGAGAGAGAGAGAGAGAGATGAAGACAGAAACCCAAGGTTCTTCAGTGTTTTTTAATTGTTATTTCCATATCTTCTCATTCCTATTACTATCCCCAGGTAATATATATATATATATATATATATATATATATAATATGTGCATTGATGTGTGGATAATTAACACTTTCACTATTACAAAGAGTATGGAGAAAAAGTGGGAATTTGTTTACAAATCAAGGGCCCCTTATTACATATCAAAAGGACATTCATATTTGCATGACATTGACAAGGACACACAAGGTTAAAAAAACAATGATATATTAAGGAATACAATGGATTTTAAAACACCAAGTAATGTTGCAAAGAGCACCCCTCCATATTGTGATTTGACATTGTAATATTGTCTCCTTATATGTACCTTCAGTATTAGAATACCATGAGCATCACAGTGATGTCTGACTGAAGCGTTACCTGGAGGAAGTGGATGTGTCGCCCTAGTGTCTTAGCTGTTACCTGGAGGAAGTGGATGTGTCGCCCTAGTGTCTGAAGCGTTACCTGAAGGAAGTAGATGTTCACCCTAGTGTCTTAGCTGTTACCTGGAGGAAGTGGATGTTCACCCAAGTGTCTTAGGTGTTACCTGGTGGAAGTGGATGTGCCACCGTTACCTGGAGGAAGTGGATGTTCACCCTAGTGTCTGAAGCGTTACCTGGAGGAAGTCGATGTGCCAGTGTTACCTGGAGAAAGTGGATGTGCCACCGTTACCTGGAGGAAGTGGATGTGCCACCGTTACCTGGAGAAAGTGGATGTGCCAGCGTTACCTGGAGGAAGTGGATGTGCCACCGTTACCTGGAGGAAGTGGATGTGCCACCGTTACCTGGAGGAAGTGGATGTGCCACCGTTACCTGGAGGAAGTGGATGTGCCACCGTTACCTGGAGGAAGTGGATGTGCCACCGTTACCTGGAGGAAGTGGATGTGCCAGCGTTACCTGGAGAAAGTGGATGTGCCACCATTACCTGGAGGAAGTGGATGTGCCACCGTTACCTGGAGGAAGTGGATGTGCCAGCGTTACCTGGAGGAAGTGGATGTGCCACCGTTACCTGGAGGAAGTGGATGTGGTCGTCGGTGTGGAGCAGGAGCTCCAGCTGCGTGTCCTGCTTGCGGAGCTGGGCCAGGTCCACCTCCAGCTGGGCCAGGAGGGCTGCGGCAGCCTGCTCCTGCGCCTTGATCAGCTCCCGCACCTCAGAGTGCCGTCTGGCAATGGAGGAGATCAGCTCTGTGAATATCCTGTCGCTGGTCTCCATTGCCCCTTGGGCAGATTCCTACAGATGGGTCAGTCAGACAAGATGTGGATGAATTTCAGTTTGTGTGTGTGTGTGTGTGTGTCTGTGTGTGTGTGTGTGTGTGTGTGTGTGTGTGTGTGTGTGTGTGTGTGTAAAAGTATTATAAAATATACTTATATGTCTTATACTGTATACTTCTATCTCATATGTCTTATACATGTTATGTCATATATCATGTTATGTGTGTGTGTGTGTGTGTGTGTGTGTGTGTGTGTGGGTGGGTGGGTGTAATAGTGTTATAAAATATACTTATATGTCTTATATATCTCATATGTCTTATACATGTTATGTCATATATCATGTTATGTGTTTGTGTGTTTGTGTGTGTTGATGTAAAGATATATCATGTTTGCATCATGCACAGAGAGCTAAGAGACAGAGACTGCTCACTCTACCCAACACTCTCTTCCCTCTCCACCTCACACTCTCTTCCCTCTCCACCTCACACTCTCTTCCCTCTCCACCTCACACTCTCTTCCCTCTTCACCTAACACTCTCTTCCCTCTCCACCTCACACTCTCTTCCCTCTCCACCTCACACTCTCTTCCCTCTTCACCTCACACTCTCTTCCCTCTTCACCTAACACTCTCTTCCCTCTCCACCTCACACTCTCTTCCCTCTTCACCTAACACTCTCTTCCCTCTTCACCTCACACTCTCTTCCCTCTCCACCTCACACTCTCTTCCCTCTTCACCTAACACTCTCTTCCCTCTTCACCTCACACTCTCTTCCCTCTCCACCTCACACTCTCTTCCCTCTTCACCTCACACTCTCTTCCCTCTCCACCTCACACTCTCTTCCCTCTCCACCTAACACTCTCTTCCCTCTTCACCTCACATTCTCTTCCCTCTTCACCTCACACTCTCTTCCCTCTCCACCTCATGCTCTTGTGGAAAACATTCCACTATATAGACTACACTTTAGCTGTAAATGTCTACTACGGGTTGTTGTTGTCCAACTGGCTACATTTTAAATAAATGTAGACATTACAAGGATGACCTCAGTTATTTTGGGGTTATTCTTGTCCATGACCTCTGAAGTCAGCCTCCCTTAGGGAGTCTGGAGTAATATGTCTTTTCAGCTCTTTCATTTTCATTTTATGTAATCCATCAAGAATATCCTGTTTAGTCCTATAAATTATGGTAAGACTTTGTTTATGATAGATTTATTGCTCTCATGCTCGCTAGGATTTTTGTGTGTTTATAACCTGTTTACAGCGTGGTGAATAAAGCTTTGTACATGCCGTACGGTTGGCTTGCCTGTGCGTTACATTTGGCCTCTTTGTGGATTAATACTTCATTTTTACCACACTCTCTTCCCTCTCCACCTGTGCTGGATCAGCCAAGCTCCTCTCACCTTCAAAGTGTCCACAGCCTGCCTGAGCTCCAGCAGCTCCTTCTCTCTGGCATGGATGCTCAGCTTAAACTTCCTCCTCACCGATCCCAGCTCCTTCTGCAGCCAGAGAGACACACCCGTGGCGCAAAGAGCTATCAGCATAGTCAAACATTTATTTAGCAGACACTTTATCCAAAGCGACTTACACGTTAATTATATTATGGTTATGGTTATGGTATTTAGCAGACGCTTTTGTCCAAAGCGACTTACATGTTAATTATATTATGGTTATGGTTATGGTATTTAGCAGATGCTTTTGTCCAAAGCTACATACAAATAACAACAATACAATAGTTAAATTTAACAGTGAACAATATAAAATGTTGGTAATACTGCATTAAAGAGAATAGTAATAATAAACAACAATGTCAATTCAATCAATAGCCTAATAGAAATAAATAAATACTGTAATATACAAACCATAACAGATAAGAAGCGCTTAATAAACATGCATGTTGAACAGATATGCCTTTAGAACCCTTTTGAAAAACCCAAAACTATCATAGGAACTTGTTATTATTAAGGGCCATTGTCCTCGGAGCAACTCAGGGTTAAGTTCCTTGCTCAAGGGTACAACAGTGGAAGCCGGGAAATGAACCCACAACTTTTCAGGGTATTGTATGCTAGCCCAGCTCCTTAGTCACTACACTACCACCACCACCCCCAAACCATCTTACAAAGAGCTTGTCAGAGCGTCTCATAATGAGTTAGTCAAAGCACCTCAAACAAAGAGCTATCAGTTTTGTTAGACCTCTCACAAAGTGCTACATACTGTATCAGCATAGTCAAACCATCTCTGACATGAGAAGTCATTCAGAGATTAGGTTGGAATAAAAAGCGGAAATGGCAGAGAGATAGCTCCTGGGCTTTCGCCGAGGATAACCAAATGTGTAATTTGATATGTGCAGACAGATGGTTCAAATCTTGTGCACGTGTTATTTCCTGCCTTCATCACCTGAAAAAATTATCCTGCATTTACTGCGGAAGAACCAGCAAGAATGACTTCCAGCACCTGAAGCTAACCAGATATGGTTTACACTCACTGAGCTCCATGTGAGGATGTTAGGGGGAAAAGCTGAGGCTGACATCTGCCCATTGACATGAATGCAAATAAATAGGTTTTGAGTTCTGGCCCCTAATATTGCATCATTCTGATTTTTACTCCATACTTTCATTTAAGATTTGACATTGTAACATTGTTCTCATGCATGTAAATTCATTATCAGAATATGGTCTTGTCAGTAGGCAAAGCTCAGACACGTTTGCATAAGCAAGATATGCAACAGGGAAAAGAGTCAAAGTAGCAGCCACACAGCTGTTGACCCGTCGATAAATCCTGGTTGATATTCATCTTGAGCATTCAAATGGAGGAAGAAGCGAGGGTACATGATAGATAATGCCATGTTGACATTTGAATCTAGGACAAGAGGATGAATCAGCCGTCCGGTGTTTTAACTTTCTGGACAGCTGGCCTGAATCTTTTGAGACTGGGTTTGTCAGCGAAGTCCTTACAGTGACTCCCACAATCAAAACAGAACTCTATTCCATATTTCATTAGGGAAAAATGCAAATACTTTTTGTGGCTAATAAAATAACATTTATCTTCTGATTCTTCTGTCCCCTGGAGTATTCCTTAAATTCTTTCCCTGAAACTCTTTCAACTATCCCCCAGGATAGATAATGTTTCAAGGCAACCAATTTCTGGATATTATTGCTGTGACTACACTGCTTTCTGACCAATATAAAAACCTTGAAATTTGTATGCAGTCACCAGCACCAAGTTTAAACTTTTAAACTAACTCTTAACTTATAACTTATAAGACCTAAAGTCTAAGGTCCTAACCAGTCTTTGAGTTATTCTAGCAATCACATCAAAAGATTACAATGTTAGAATTAGAATCTTCTTTTATTTGTGAAATGTGCATTGATGCTCGAAGGTCTCTACCTGCTTCTTGGTGCTCTCGGCTGCGGCGGGGACCGTGTCGTGGCCCTTGTGCTCATCCAGGACGCACAGCACGCAGACGCACTTCTGGTCGGAGCGGCAGTAGATCTCCAGCAGCTTGTCGTGGTGCGGGCAGATTTTCTCCTGCAGCTGCCCGGCGGCCTCCACCAGCTTGTGCCTCTTGAGCGCGGGCGACTCGTAGTGCGCCTGCAGGTGCAGTTTGCAGTAGGAGGCCAGGCACACCAGGCACGACTTCACGGCACGCCGCTTGCTCCGGGTGCACAGGTCGCACAGCACATCCTCCGGCGTGTCCGAGCAGGGGCCGGAGGCGGCAGCGGCAGGTGAGGCGGCCTGCTGGAGGTGCGTCCTCTTCAGCTTCTCCACCATCTCAGCCAGGAGCGTGTTGCGCTTCAGGATGGGCTGAGGCGTGAAGGACTGCCTGCACTGGGGACAGCTGACCGTCTCCAGGTCACCATCACTGGCCCAGTAGTCTCTGATGCAACCCATGCAGTAGCTGTGCCCGCAGGGGATGGCCACTGGGTCTTTGAGCAGGTCCAGGCATATGGGACAGCAGAACTCTTCACTATTTAGGACCCTGTGAGTTTGCGCCATGGTGAAGTGAAGAGGACGAGTTCCTATTGAGCCTGTGAAGGGCACTGAGAAGGCTAGTCTGGGCCACACCCTCCAGCACCTCCCATGAGATATACTGTGTGTGTAGAGAGAGAGAGAGATTGATTGATTTTGTGTTCAGCAAACCATATTTGTTTAGATCTGGACGTTTGTTTTGGTTCATTGACCTGATCCAATCAGGACCAACTTTTAGTGTCTTGGCAGTGATTGACAGATTTCCTTTGAAAATGTTCAGGTTTTATTGGTGTTCATGATACCATGCACCTTAATTAGGTGCCCAAGGGAATAAAAACAGCCCCACAATAGCACAGCCCCTCCACAATAATTCTCATTAGGCATGGGATTCTTTTCAGTATAGCCATTCTTCTATGCCATACACACCTAAAGTGTTTCTATCCAAATTTTCATTTCATCTGACAATAGACCACACTTCCAGACAAAGTCACTGTACCATTCAGTAACTCCTGCTGTTTACATTGGTAATTAAATGACTGGACAGGCTTTTACCTGGCATGCCCTCTAAATAATCTATTCGCCTTATTCACCTGGCGGCCAGAACAAGGCTACAGGGTACACTTGCCATTACACTTAAGTCCAGCAGATGGTGGAGGTAATGCAAACTGCAAAAAAAAGCTCACCGAAAAGAAGAGAAGGTTCGCTGGCCTGTTCTTCAGTGAGTTTTTTTTTTTTTTGCAGTTTGCTATGAGGCCACTTTTGAAGATTTTTTGGGGGGACTTGGTGACCCCAAGATGATACCTTTGTCTGTAACTCTCCAACAGTGGTTGTTATGGAATTTTTTTTACTATCTTACCATCCTCCATACTGTACGTGGGGGCAAGATTTAAATCAGGGGGGTCAAACTCATATTAGGCAGTTGGCCGGATTTGTTGGAATGAGACCTCGTGGGGGCCGTCATGGTCATTTTTATTTCTCTGCATTGGTATCAGAGTGTTGTTTGATGACATACTACTGACATCATATCCTGCTCTTTCTCTCTTAAAACACCCTACTTCCATGTCAGTTTTTTTGCCTCTTTCTTCCTGAGGATGGGTTGGAGTGCTAGGTTTAATCAATTTATCACAGAAATTGCTTACTACAACTTGTTGAAGAAAGCTGTATGTGAATATCTTTTCTTTATAATTTTCCCTTCCTACCCAAAACATCTTGGGGGCCGTATGAAACCTGCTGGAGGGCCTGATCTGATGTTTGACACCCCTGCTTTAAATGCATGTGTATCTGTGTGCTCGTGTGTGAATTAGGGTATGAATTTGTACTAAAAAGATTAAAGAGAACAAGCATTAATAACATAATAACAAGACCACCGACACTGATTGTGCATTCATATTTTTTATTCCAAAGTGAGTCATAATTCTCCCTTAAATTTGATGCAGTACCTCAAACCTTTACAAAGGTTCTGTATTGAGACACAGAGAAACATCAAATTAAAACTCCCAAGATGTGTGATCTCTTAGAGTAAACCTAAGAAATACTTTCATATAGGCGCATAGGAACTGTAGCAGTCCTGCATACAAAACACAAACAGCTACATGCCAGTAAAAGGTACAAAAACTACCATACAAAACACATTGCAAAATATCTCTGCTTCTACCTCATTTCTTCTCGTGTGCACTACTTTGGTTGTAGTCATATACTGTATGAAACAAGCATTATGTGAAATTAGTACATTATGGATTCAAGCTTTCATGATTATACTGATGAAGTCAGGTATTTCTGAAATAGTTGCTTGTCCTACCATGTGCAGATAGATGGCAGACATGTAGAAATACATTACAATCAAGTTATAAAGGCTATATATAATTTATTGAATATGTTATATTGTGTTGGATTACTTCATCAAAATACCATTTTAACACAGCAGTTGAGCACTAAAAAGGGGTACACACTGATATATATATATGTATAAGCACCATCTCCACAGATAGAAATTTTAAAAAACTTCAGCCTTGACGTGGCTCATTTGACCACAAAACACAAGGTCAGTGGTTACATATTTATTATTTGGTATGCATTTTTATGGTAAGTATTATTGATCATTTAATTTTTTCAAGTTTTTTATTGTGACATGTATTGCATGGGAATAATGAAAGGATTAAAAAAAAAAAAACATCAGGTAGCAAGCCTTCTTTCATTATAGCTGCACGTTTCATCTCCATTTTATAATACTTCTTAATGATCAGTGTAGTTCTTTGATACATATGATGTAAGCGAGAGCAACTTTGGCGACTACTGATTTCTGATCAAAATACTGATAAATGGTAAAACATGGATTAACAGTGATTTCTGAGTTCCTCTGATTTTTCTTGATCTATCATAACCTCATAACCTATCATGTCTTTTTATTCATCTTTTCTTTCATCATTTACTTTTTCTCTCCTCCCCCTCTCCTCTCTCTCTCTCTTTCTGTCTGTTCTTTTGACTCAAACAGCAACAAACACCAGCCTGGCAGAATATATCAAATCAGCGATGTACAGGATGAGGTTGACGCCCGTGAGCACAGCCACGGCCATCAGCTTGTCGTAAGGACACAGGCCCGTGTAGCGACCGCACGTGGAGGGTCTCGAGGGGTTTCCTCCGTGCTTCCTGTCAAACTTGAAGATGGGCCAGATGATGGTGGCGGACAGGTACATCAAGACGGCCAGCGTGGCGTAGGCGGACAGGAAACGCGCAAAGGGGAAGGGCAGGCAGCCGGTGCACTCGCCCACGCACAGGATGATGACCACGGCGGACAGGATGAAGCAGATGCAGTAGACGGCCAGGCACCATTTGAGCGCTGCGTGACTGTCGTAGGCGATGGGGTCGCTGATGAACACGAAGATGATGCAGGCCACAAAGGTCTCGCAGACCTTCAGCAGGCCGGGCACGGTGGCCATGTAACCGACCACCTCACCGGGCCGCGCCTTGCTGATGCTCACCTCCGTCAGGTAGCCGACGGTGGCCAGGCAGGAGAAGACCAGCGAGACGACGCGGTAGTCGTGGGACTCGCTGCGAGTGTTGCTGCCCTTCAGGAAGTACAGGGGGAAGATGATGGTGGCGGACAGGCAGAAGAGCGAGGCGTAGCAGGCAAAGGTGATGGGAAAGTTCTTCCAGGAGACGGGCATGCGCGCCTGAAGGCCACACAGCTCCACCAGCAGCACCAGCGCCGTCCCGGCGAAGCTGAAGCCCCAGCTGAACAGACACCAGTCGCCCGCCGGCTGGTCCATCACCAGCGCACCGTGGATCGCCACGCTGAAGGCCACGCAGGCAAACAGCATGGCCAGCACACGCGTCCACAGCAGTGGAGAGGAGTACATCACAACCAAAGGCATTATGTGCGCAGGTTTGACCACTTACAGCACAGTTGAGGTCCTGGAAAGACAGGGGAGGTCCTAGGCTTTGTCCAAAACTTTCTAGAGACACAGCAAAAAACGGATAATTATAGATATGGTTGACAAAGATACAGTATATAAATGAATGGATCACAAAGATACTGTACTGTACATTGTACACACATGAATAATATGACTTCTTAAATGAAGAGAAAAACAACAAAAGATAGTAGTGAAATTACATAAATAATGGGACTTGTTGGGATGAAGACATGTGACGTGTAAGATGTGTACAAAAAAAGGCCAGGGCAAAAGTACAATATGAGTAACCTAACTGATGACATATTGTACTGTGTGTTAATCAAGTGCAAGAGAAAAGCCCATGACTTCATGTGAGTCAACATCTTGCAGGACAAAAAATGCGCTCCTTAATGGACGCCAAGAACAGGCGGACTGGAGCACTTTGCGACACCCTTGCGAAAAGCTAGCCTCTCATTCTCTCAGCAACCGTGGGAGGAGAGGCCAGATCTGCTAACAGTTGGCCTATTCAGCCAGACCACCTCCTCACAGACGACACAGAGTGGACGCCATCCTTCTGGACAGTTTACACTCAGACGTAAACATGTCACTTTTGCATTCATCAGCTGAGTAAGGTGGGTGGGGTAGAAAGAAAAGAGGGCGATGAAAACTGAGGGTTTGTACAGACAAGAAAGTCAGAGAGAGAGAGAAGGGCAGAGAGAGGAGAGAGGGAAAAGGAAGAGAAAGGGATAGAGAGAAAATGAGGGGGAGGTAAAGAGAGAGAGAGCAAGAGTATGTGTGTGTGTGTGTGTGTGTTTTGTGATTTGAAGCTGGTGAAATGGACACAGTGACATAGAACAAATGCAGACAGGCTGGAAGAGATAAAACCAGAGCCAGATATGGACAGCAAGAGCAGCAGAACTTCAGGGAACACCCTACCCCCTCCCCTTGATCCCCAGCTGCAGATGTACACACACTTTAAACACAGTCATGACGGCAATAGCAAAGCTATGAGTCACAGCAATCCCCATCCACCCCCCCATCCACCCTTCACCTCACTCCCATTTTTTGCCTCCCTCTCTCCCACCATTTCGTCCTCCCTCCTCCCCCACTTTAGGGTCACTTTTTCCAACGCGCTGATCTGTCCCAGATGTTGCGGCTGCCCCTGAACTGTGAAGTGAGTCAGTGGTGCCAGGAGCCACCCTTTGCCTTTCCTCTCGAGCTACCCCTGCCCCTCATTTATCTTTCTTGATCGTTCGATCCCCCACACACATGCGTATACACAGTGTCCTCCCCCTCCAGTGCTCTGAGAACACTGGTGGCTCCAATTTGGCGAGGTGATGTACAACAGTACCTGCCAGGCTTGCACTGATAACATGGAAGGGCAACTCTAATTTGATTAATGACTACTTACGTGGAATTCCCTTCAGAGGGCAGTATAGAGAGATGTGTGTGTGTGTGTGTGTGCGCGCGTGTTTGTGTGTGTGTGTGTGTGGGGCTGAAACAGAGGATTTCCCATTATCTAAGACCCTAAAATAGGACTATGACCCTGTCAGGAGGGTCGATACAGGAGGAAACAAGATAGTTGAGTGACTGTTGCAGAGAATTTCCCCTAAAGACACGTGCCTGTGTGCAGACGTTTGGAGACTGTTGGAAAACGAAGTGGTCAGGAACAATGCTATTACACCATCTCAAATGAAATTTCACCCATAATCCAGTTTAAAAACCAATAAATTGTTGGGAGACACAAAACAGACTTTATCAAGCCAGGTCTGAAGCCAGCACAAGAGATCATGCATAGCCTACATAGCCTATTCATCAGAAAATAAAACACAAATGTTTTTAAATAAACTATTCTATCAAATATATGCATAGATAGGCAAGGTTAAACTCTGAAACATCTTTCAAATTGTAACTGTAACAAAACAAAAAAACAATTGGAAGCTACACCGCAATATGAAAAATAGGCTACCACATGGATGAAAATAGCTATCTAATTCATATATGTTATTTGTTTAAAAGCTTATTAAACATCTGTTTGCTATAGTTTAAGTTACTGATGAATAGGTCACATAGCAACAGGTTTGGATGGGTGTGCGTGTATGCGCTTGCCGCGCCCAACAAAAACTACATAGCCGCTACACTTGCCTTAACCGCCTTGTATTTCTGTGGTAACTAAGTAGGCTAACGTAAAATCGCAGCTGATGATGCGCTAACTGTAATCGATAGTCCTAGGCCTACCCCGGGCTGGCCTATGTGTGATTCAAACACGCAATTTTCTTTTTAATAGCCTACTGAAGGCTCACTCGTGTCGACCTGTCACCCATCCCACCACCCGCTATAGGCGAATGCAGCTGGTGCTGTGTGCACAATCTTATTTAGGCTACTCTCAATAACCTATCCGTTTACTTCGTTGAACCCTTCGTTACACTGCCAAACAAAAACAAACCTGTCAAATGAGATGAAAATTAGCATATTTCAGAGTGTCTGTAAGAAAACGTGAAAATGTTCTTAAATTTCTTCATCTTACCCTTGTCAGTAGGCTGTTCTTCAGAGTTCCTGAATGCTACGCCTGAAGCAACACGACTTGCGAACCAGTTCCAACTTCGCTCATGTTAAAAAGAAGGGAAATTACCCGCCCATCTCAAGCCAAATTAGGAATACAGCTTGGCCGTTATTTAGCCTACCTCTCCTAATACGCACCATGTAGCCTACCGTTACACTCCACACGCCCACGCCTATTTTCTTTACATCCACATTTTCAATTTGAAATCCATTTGAGTAACCGTTTATGTTCGCCTAAAACTTTTAGTCGGGACTCCCTATGTCTGTAGGCTATAGCTATGGATAGGGTGGATTGCCCTAATGTGGGAATTTTTTTGATTTTCGGACTTTTAGGCTATATTAAGCTACAATGTGAGGGCAACACATTAGGTAGGCTACATCCACATCCAATTTTGATCAGGACCCTACTGCTAGGCATGGAAGCCTCTTTCCAGCCAACTAAAGTTATGCTGTCATAGCCTTTAGGAAATGGCCTATAGCCTACATAATTTTCTGTTGTGATGTAGCCTAATATTTTCATTTTATACTCTCAGCAGTAAATGTTAGTTTTAGGGATTGTGGATTTGTTCCTTTTTTATTACTTTTTTTGAGATGTGAAGTTCAAACCTTAGACCAGAGGTCTTCAATATTTTTCAGACCAAAGACCTCTTAACTGATATGGACAAGGTGGATTTACCCCTATTGCATTTCATACAAAATTGTGTTGCTTATTAAACCTGACCAACAATAATGTAGGCCTATATGGCAGATGGTCAACTCTGAGGATCCCTTGTTGAAAATCTCTGTTTTAAATGTTTCACAAGTCTGAAACACCATAATTGGTTTATCATATCATATGATGTGCATTTCCTTGTTTATATTTGTATGTTGCTAGGTTACAGATGTGGTTCCCTTAGAAACCAGATGTTTGTTTAGAGAAATGATGCTGTTGAAGTAGGGTTTCCTGCCAAGCAAGGGCGCTGAAAGGGGAGTGATGTAAGTGTACCTTAAATCTATTTCACACCTTCTGATATCAAAAAACAAAAAAGCAAATAGGGGAATCACACAGCTGGACATTTTCACAGCAAAGCTGCAAATGTCATGTTGCAATATCGACCTTCTGCTTTGCCAGTAGCCTACAACGGTAATGTAACAATTGTTTGGTTGTTGTTCAGTAACACTACATGAAAAGTGGTATATCCATGTGTCAGAACAAAACAGCCGTCTATCCTGCTGAGTGGCAGAGGAATTCCGATTCCCAAGACTTAGACTTACAAACTTGACACTTGATTTGCAAACATCCACAATTCTCAGAATACAGCAGTCAAACTAATATTTGTCTGATGACTTTAGTAACTCAACCCTACTTGACCTCCTCTGTAACATAAAAATATAAAAAAAAATCAAATAAGAGATTTCACAGGCTCTTGTGGTTTAACTAAACCGAAACCTTACTAATTATTGTGTAAATGAGTGAATGAAAAGGGTCGTCAGTGCGCTCGTGGAACAAATGTGTTTTACACATTCAATCTCTCCGTACAGAACTAGAATGTTCCAGGGCCTGAGAGGGCTGACCAAATTGTTCCATCTCATTGGTGCCAAGAGGGCGACTGGATCTATACCTGTGCCACATTAATGGCATGGAAAATATCCTAAATTTCCCCCCTGTAGCCCACAATGCTACATTTCACAGTGTCCAATTCTATCCATAAATCCTCAGGACTTGGCCAGTTACAACAAGCCACTATACAATACACAGTACACAGGCATCTGATGCATTAAGCACCAAGGTTTAGGATGGGTGGAAATGAGATCCTGTTTTCCACATGGTGGTGTGGCCTTGTGCAGTGCATGACACTATGGAATTCTTAGCCTGAATTACAGTGACCTCTATTGGAAGTAAAAGGGAGCACAACGCAGCTAGTGTATGTCAAAGATGTGCAGCCATGTCCTCATCCATCAGCAGAACAACTAATTAAATTGTTCTGACTATTATGAATTCATGCAGATGAGTTTATGGATTAAGAAGATGATACTGCTCTATAACAGAATCACTAAACAACTATTGGGGATTCATTTGGCCAGATTTTGTTTTAGAGACAGACAGACTGACCAACAGACAGAGCAACAGCTGTTGGTGAAAGCAGTGAAAAAAAAAGATTCTTGTTTTTCTTTGAAAGGGACAAAGTTCATGTATGTAGACGTAAGAAAGTAGAAGGAAAATACAAAAGAGAGGAAAAGTGAATAAACATTGCTTTCAGGTACCTATTATTATTATTTGGGGCAGCCGCGGCCTACTGGTTAGCGCTTCGGACTTGTAACCTGACGGTTGCCGGTTTGAACCCTGACCAGTAGGCACGGCTGAAGTGCCCTTGAGCCAGGCACCCAACCCCTCACTGCTCCCCGAGCGCCGCTGTAGCAGGCAGCTCACTGTGTCGGGATTAGTGTGTGCTTCACCTCACTGTGTGTTCACTGTATGCTGAGTGTGTTTCATTAATTCACGGATTGGGATAAATGCGGAGACCAAATTTCCCTCATGGGATCAAAAGAGTATATATACTATACTTATACTTATAGTTATGGTGGTAAGTAATCTGAGATGTAGCATGCAAAATATAATGAGACTACGTAATGACCAGTCATCACCTAGTTTTGTCCCTCAGAGGTTTGTTTTGGTTTTCCCATGAAGCCTCATGAGTCAGAGACTGGGTGAGGGCAACTGTGGAAAGAGATCATAGGTGATTGAGAGTCGATGTAAGTGTGGGTGACAGCGCAATGGCATTTCTGCGGATATTAAGACAGATAAATTGATTTAACATGGGAAGGGAATGACCAGCAGGCCTACTGGAGACAGTCGACGTGAAGACAGAGGAAAACCATTACCACTGACGGTCAGAGGGGGAGGGGAGTCCGACGCTTCTCAATTTCCAGTGCTTTGTTAGAGACCTAGTGCTTTCATGCTTTCTTCTCACAACCATTTCCTCTTCTCCTTTTCGCACCTCAAACTTAAAAATGATCACACTTGTTTATTTAAGTTATTATCAATTCCAGTTTATTTCAGTTAGCATAGACATAGACTGAGAAGCTAATAGAGAATCAAGGAACATGTGGCTTATGTGGATTACAGTTATTCTAGTGTCAAAGAAATGTCTCTCCCTTTCTCGCAGCATTTGGCCTATAGACAGATAAGCCTAGTTGGAGCATGGGGGCCAGCCAGTCAGACACACTTTCACTCAGAGGAATCTAAAATGGGAGCACCACACAATCATAGCAGGTTGGCTCCAAGGTTTTGGGGAAAGGATGCACATTTATAGACTATATTTCTACTGAAGTAATTGAAGCTGCTCAGGCTGGAGCCAAGTGACCCACATGAGACTTTCTGTAATTTTTCACTTAATGTTGATATTTCACTCTTCATATATCCAACCATGATTAATGCTCGAACAGTGGTTTTGTTGAGGCTAGACTGCAGAATAATGCTTACGGTATTACAGAGAGAACTATGAATAGATGTACCGCCACCTACTGCTTAAAAACTGCATAAAAAAATCATCTAAACATAGCCTATAAATATTTAACGAGACTAAATACATGCTCATTTGTTAAATTGTTAGATAAATAGTCTAGTAAATACACAGAGAACAAAAACACGACGACAACAAGTGTTTATCGGCCTACATAAGCCTTAGAGCAAGCTGGCTTTGAATTTGATGAATCATTACCCTGCTAGGTGAGGCTGATTTCTGTGGGGCAGCAGAGATGCATTCTGAGAGGGAAGGGCCCAGCCAGCAGCAACACCCACACGACGGACGCCTGGGCGAAGTCGCTCAAAGAGGAAGTAAAGCCAGTCAAACGTGAAAACTACATTGCTTAGTGGAGGCTACTTTAATGTTAATTAAGCCTATATTTATTAAAAAAGTCATACTTCAATCGAAAGATTATTCAGCAATGTTACTCTCGAACGGAATATTCCCTAAGTGTACAGAGTAAACTTTGAACTCAATCCTTTTTGATCATTGCCTCCTCCTCCACCACCACCACGGTTGCACAGGTGAATAGCTTGTTTTGGCAACAGAGTAACCTACTGGATTTTACTCGTCGCGCTTTGTCAAGCTGAAATCAAGACTTCACCAAAAATGAAATGAGGTAAGTCTTAGACAAAAGTAGTGTTAGACTACTATGTTGGTCGTATGTCTTTTGAGTATTTAGCATTTCAGTACCTTTGCGCGTCAATACGTTCAATGTAGGGTATTGCCTCAGAAGATTTACGGCGACGATGATGAGCGTGCATTGTTTATATCAGAGTAATTACTCGGCTATTTCATTCGGTGAATTAAAGACATGTAGCTTAGCCTACTATACTATAATCGTCTTCTGACCTCGCTGTCCTGCTTTCTTCAACATGTATCAACATGCGCGCTCAACCAGTCTCTGCTTCTTCTTCTGCTTGCAGGTGGTGTCGGTCTAGTAGCCTACGTGAGCATATATGTGTTTTTAGCCTTTTGTGTTGATTTCATCTAAATAGAATCTCTTACTATTGGTTTCTCATGTACGTTATGTCATATCCCTTATAATGAATTATGGATAATACAGAGGAGTAGGGGAAAATACTTCAAGACTAAATTTACGGTGAGCTATGAATCACAAGAAGCTTGTTTATGGTTGGTTTATGCAGAATACCTTTGAAATAAACTTTATAGGTGTGACAGAACATTTGTTTTCATTTTATGTCAACTATCTCATGGATAAAGAGCTTCAATTTCAGAACTCTCTCTCAATCTTTCTTTCTCTCTTTCCCTCTGTCTCTCCTGCATCAGGTAAAAACCACATGTTGGTGGAGGAGACTGCGGTATGCTGATGTGTGCCTGATGTGTGTCTGTCAGGATGAGTGTAACAGATGACGAAAGGTCATCCCACCAAGATGAGGAAGCGACCTTCCTTCTACAAATCTATCCTCGACTGTCCCTCGAAAATTCTCCGTGCTGCACCCTCAATATCCCCAAGTCAACTACCACCGCTACCGTCGTCCAGAACGCCAGAGCCACCCTTGGCCTGGACACGTCCAAGCCCTATGTGCTGGTGGAGGTGAGAGACTGTGGCGGGGAGGAGTGGATCCTGCAGCCTAGTGACCTTCCAGTGCAGAGGCTCCTGCTGTGGCCGAGGAAGGCCCAGGAGCAGCACCCTCAGAGTGAGGGCTACTTCTTTGTGCTGCAGGAGCGCCAATGTGATGGCTCCAACCCGTACGACCACCTGGCCTCGGTGTGTGCGGAGAGGGAAGCCCGGGGACTCCTGAGCCGCGGCTTCCTCCCTCCGCAGCAGGAGGACTGCGATGACCTCTGCAACCTGCCCGTCCTGACCGAGACGAGCATCCTGGACACCCTGCGCTACCGCTTCCACAAGGAGATTATCTACACGTACGCCAGCAACATCCTCATCGCCATAAACCCCTTCAAGTTCCTGCCCATCTACAACCCCAAGTACGTCAAGATGTACGAGAACCAGCATCTGGGCAAGCAGCCGCCGCATGTGTTTGCCATTGCGGACTCTGCCTTTCATACCATGCTGAAGAAAGGCGTCAACCAGTCTGTCATCATCTCGGGCGAGAGCGGCTCGGGGAAGACGCAGAGCACCAACTTCCTCATCCACTGCTTGACTGCTCTGAGCCAGAAGGGCTACACCAGCGGAGTGGAGAGGACCATCCTGGGGGCAGGGCCCGTCCTGGAGGTATGTCATCTGTTGCCAGGTTGGCCAGGTGGAGTTTAATGGTTTTCAAGAGTGATTTTACACTCTGACCGTGGAAGTATGAGGTCAGAGGAATGTATGTGGAGAAAGAGTGAGAGAGTACTCTTTTGTCAGCTGTTGTATAAAAGCTTACGACATTAAAGGGGAATGCCGACGATTTGTCACATAGTTATCTGGGTTGCTGCAGCCAGCAGCTAAAGCAGCCAGGCAGCTACAGCGCTACACTCTGGGGGCATGTTCATGAGCCCCCATGTTCATACCCCTCAGAGTGTAGGGCTGTAGCTGCCTGGCTACCTTAGCTGTTGGCTGCAGCAACTCAAGCTGGGTAAAACCCGGGGGGGGGTGGGGGGGGGGGGGGTGATTCAGTGAGAATCTTAGCTAGTTAATGTAGTTAATGACTGACACAAAATGACTGAAAAGGGTTCTTCAACCTTTTACCCAAAGAGCCCTGTTGTGTTCAGGCCCAAATGCTTCTGTGTCAGATTATCTGTGTCTGAGGGGTTAGGTTGTCCTATTGCTTTTGTCTGGATCACCTTATGCTTGTCATGGTCCAGGGGTTTACTGAGGGAAGTCATTATGGGTCAAAAAATGTCAGGACCCAAAGGTTCTGGCTCATAAATCAAGAGCATGTTAGATTGTTGGTAGATTCAGCATCTTACAGGCTTTTGCTTTGATCACTTATCTATTAGCTTTAGTATGATTTTTCAGTCTCAGTGTTACTGCTGGTTAAGAAGTGTTTAAGAGGTTCGAGAAGTGGTAATGTTGATGAACAGGAAATGGTTAAACCACTAGATATCAGATAGCATTACGTTTGTCATTTCACCCTTGATGAAGACAGATCCTTCCTTCTAGATGAATCCAACACTACACTTTTTGGAGTAAACAAAAAATATAAATATTCCTAGTGGTCATGAAAGGTTTGCTTTCACACAATATGGGCACGGTTTGACAGATTATTGATTGCTAATTACCAGATTGGTGTGCAATCCTCTTACCCTGCCCTCATAAAGTAGTGAGCCCCATGCACACTGTGCAGTGACAGTCCAAGCATTGTGTATTGTGTCCCAGTCAGAGTCCCATGGACAGGATTTCTACAGCCATAAGGAAGCTTTGTGCCTCTAATCACATGGTCAGGGGCACTTCCCATATGGTTTCCGCTCTGAAAGCACAGAAGCACCGCTAAAAGGTCTGACGCCTAAACACATGACAAATATAGGCTGCATGAGCGAAACTGGGTGCCGACATTTGGCAATACTGTGCCTTCGCTGCAGAGACACGGCGATGTGTTGAGCCTGCTCTTCCTCTTACAGTGCAGACAGGGTGAATCACTCCCAAAGGCCTTGATATCTTATCTCACTCAAGTTTCAAAGGGAACCCATATTCTATTGTGCTACATTTTAAACTGTGCAGCTTTATGTACATACAGTCGCTGTTTGTGCAGGGGTGTAATATTACAACTGTATTGATGTGCTGGTAAATGGTTTGCTAGCTTAATAGTTTCGTTTTCACTTATCTTAGAAATTCTGTCTAAGTAAAAGTAGTTTTAGTTTTAGTAGGGTTTTGGATAATGTATTCACTACTTCAACAGATATTTGTGAGAATTGACACCTGTTGCTAACCCTACTATAGAAGTCTAGCCCACTCACTCTGTAAAGGGAAACAGCCAAAAAACAAAGACCACAACAAGAAACAAACCCAGCAATCTTGT
Source organism: Alosa pseudoharengus (assembly GCF_046254945.1). Classification (NCBI taxonomy): domain Eukaryota; kingdom Metazoa; phylum Chordata; class Actinopteri; order Clupeiformes; family Clupeidae; genus Alosa; species Alosa pseudoharengus. Next base: position 11,148,262 of record NW_027468663.1, on the reverse strand, counting down.
CTGCTACAGCCAGCCACCATTTTTCCAAACAGTCTTTTTTGTCTCTGAACAGGTTCAACAAGTTCCTGTTGATTTCCCCTAAAAGCCTTTTTCTTTGTGCTAATCTGGTAGCTCTCTGCTTGTGACCTATTCTTGTGGATGTCAGAAGGACTTGAAGCAAGACCCGCCATAATCAGATAAACCAGGACCAAGCCTCCTGGCCCTTCCACATTTCCAGAAACAGGGCCTTTTTATAAATTAGTGCTATTAGAAAACATATGTCCAGACCATATTAATGTATGAAAAGATAATAATAATAATACATTAGTTTAGTGTATAAGTGTTATAGTGCTTTGCCCATTATTATAATAGTTTTTAAGCCTTTATTTGGAGTCACCCTATTTAGATGCTTCCTGTCTGCAATGTGTGGTGATTGACTCTAGTACTTTAGTCAGCTGGGTTTCACTGGGCAGTACAGACAAGTTCCATTGTTCTACTAAACACACAACTGGGGGGATTTACCATTTTGAGGTCTTGTCTTGACCATGCAGTAGCAGCCTTACCCAGTGAATGGAGAATTTAATGCATTGTTCTTCAGGAAGTCTGAGGTATATTTGGCACTTTGCATTCTTTCTGTATACTCTGAATTGAGCCAAAACATCCACTGTTTCATCATAGGGAAAGCTCTTAAGTCTTCTGACAGTGGCTAAAGCTGCCAGTAGATTTTTATGGTCAGTGCTGTTTTTTATTCACTGTACTCTATTTCTGTTTTAACACCAAAATTAGGTGAACCTATTCATCAGCTGAATAATTAATTCAGCCCGTCAGTTCTTTATCCTAAACACTTTTGTAAAAATGTGAAATATGAATAGGGGTTTATATACTTTATTGGCTCGGTTTGAAAATATAATATTGAAGTTGGTAAGAGATGCCGAAAGGTCAACATGACAGAACTAAAACTCTTAAGCAGTTTTCCTGAGATGCTGTGTCTCTGGTCGCAGCTCTAGTTTCAGGTGTTCAATCTTAACAAAATGAAAACCCTGGAGGCCTTGATCACCTCTCCTAAGAAAGACGCTGATGGCCTCTGATTGACTGTGTCAGTGGGTTGGGTTGGTTATTGGGGGTTGGGGTTGGGGGTGGAGGTGAATGTTGCTGGCTGTGTGTGGAAAGGTACAGGGCGTTGGCCTCAGCAGCAGCAGAGGCGGCTGCTGCAGAATACCAGAGAAAGCTGAGGAACAGGAGCGAGCTGAGACAGGCTCCTCCTGGTCACCTGACGGACCTGCCTGCCTTCAACACACAGCCTAGTTTCCATTGGACACGTCTCACAGCCATATCAGTGTTCTTCCTTGGTTCCTTATCGTGTCCTCTCTCTATCTCTTTCTCTCTCTCTCTCTCTCTCTCTCTCTCTCTCTCTCTCTCTCTCTCTCTCTCTCTCTGTCTTTCTCTTTCTCCCACACATATGGTCCTCCCTCATACAGAAAGCTGATTTTAACGACTGCACCTGAATAAGTGCTTCAAAAATGCAAGATAGAAATCCATGTGTTTGAAGTCAGTAGGATGGGGGAGGGTGGGGTGAGGTGGGAGGGGCACACTCTTCCCCTGCAGCCAAAGTCCAGGCATGCGCAGCACTGCCTGAGAGGATCTGCGCTCGTTTAGTACTACACTTAGTTTGAGCTTGTGACAGGAATGGCAACTCCTGATTAGACATAAACTATTGTCTGCCAAAGGCTGCTCTGGTCTACTGCGTGTCTTGTTCTCCATAATGACTCGGTTTGGTATTGAATGATGTAATGATGATCACACCTTTAGAAGACACCTCTTATTCACAAACATTCAGACACCGGAACTCAGCGAAAAGCTGTCTGCTGAAAAGTGTCAAAAATCCCAGGCCTTCAATGCTGAGCCACGCTAGCTTGAGAGGTGTTTCTGTTGTGTTGACAAGTGCAATCATGACCCATGAAGCAGTCAATACCAGCAGTTAAATATTTAACCACAACCATTTGGTCTAAATGTGTCATTGTCTGTGATCAAGGCAAGGTCTCTATTTACTCTATGCTTCATGATAGTATTTTTGTGTTCTTTACACACTGTTAACAGCATTAAACAGTGCGATACTTTGTGTGATTGGATGTAAGATAACATCCATACTCTCATATGAACACATTGCCTGCGTTGCATCTGCGTTGATTTTCATCAGGCAGCTCTAGTTTGTAACAGCCATGTTAACGGGTTACAGCCATGCAGCCATGTTAAAGGGTTACACCCATTTTAACGGGTTACACCCATGATAACGGGTTACAGCCATGTTAACGGGTTACAGCTGTCACAGTGCCTCTGCCATCCACATCTTAGGCACGGTGCTGCAATCTCGACCCAGCTAGAGAATAGAGAGTACCCCTATTTTATATGTGATGTGATAGGGTGTGCAGCTATTACAGTCCATAATACTGTATGTGTCAGATTTAGTACAATGTTTTACGCAGGAATATGGCTCCCTGATAGGTGACGTGTCTTGGCTCTTTATAACAGAATCCAGCATGGTTCTGTAAGGGGGGAAGGAGAAGGGCAGAGAGATAGACCACTGTAGGTGTACTGTAGGTATCATTCTCAAGTATCTGTCTACCTCATGCCATGTTACGCAAGGCAGTGAGTTGGGGTTGACTCTGGAATTCCTGGTGCCTGATTTATTTTAACTGTCCAGGTTTCCACAGGATCGAAAAGCATATAAGAGCTCTCTCATATGGACTTCAACATATCATTCAACACAGTGGTCATCTGCTCTGGAGAATATAGCTGGGGAGTTTCAAAGACGTTTAATTTTCAGTTCACATTTTTGTGTTTCACAAGACTGAAACCAAATGTTCACATCCTTATTATGGCTGAAACAGTACATGTAACTATTTTGAAATGTACATGCAGCAAAAGCACCAAAAAAGGACAGATATACTTACAGTGCACAAACATAAACATGACAGCTTAGTATAAAAGACATTTAATCCAACCCATACTCCAGAGCAGTTTACTTTTCATTGGTTTCACTGGCCAGTGAGTTGCACTTTCTTAAAGCAAGTTTTTATCTTTTCTGTGTTCACCAGCTGAACAATAATATTTATCCCCACCCATTTAGACGAAGGCTAAATGTGTTTGCCATGCAGCTATTCAAGGAATGTCACTCTTTCTCTTCCTGTGTCTGGAAATCATAAATAATTGTGCATTCTTTCCCTCGTTCTTTCCAAACAGGCTTTTGGGAACGCAAAGACAGCTCATAACAACAACTCCAGTCGCTTCGGGAAGTTCATCCAAGTGAACTACTCAGAGAGCGGAGTTGTAAGAGGGTAAGATTTCAGTGCACACCCGGTCTATTCTTTCCTCTATCTCCAGTGTATTCCTGACAGATGGTTGACAGTAACAGGCCAAAGTAGCCAAGAGAAGGAAACAGAAATGTCTGTTATTTACCTGTTCTCTTTTGTACAAAAACCAGCCCCACAGAAATAGCTCTAAGCTATTAGATTGAAGCTATTGCATAATTGCCCACTTGTGCATCTTCACAAATAGGTGGCATACCCATTTTAAAAATAGGCTAGGTGAACTAAAGTCTGTCTTCATGGTTTATTAAATTAAAATGATCTTAATTGTTATTCCTATGCAGGGCAGTCGTTGAAAAGTACTTGCTGGAGAAATGCCGCCTGGTGTCAAGGGAAAAGAGTGAAAGGTACACGCCCTGCATCTCACTGCTTACACACACTGTAGAGTGTACTCGTCTGCCTCTTATAGTTTCTATCCATTTGTTGGGATGAGATAGAATCTTCCAGAATAGGTCTTACAGAATAATCCTGCGAAGTCATAAAACATAGCCCAATTGTTGTTAGTCAGTGAGTGAATGCTAATGGAAACATCAGTGGCTCAAGAGCATGTTTCCATTCCATCTTTCCTCCAGGAACTACCATGTCTTTTACTATCTGTTGCTTGGAACCACAGGAGAGGAGCAAAAAGAATTCAAGCTGTTGCAACCTGAAGATTACCTCTACCTCAAACAGGTTTGGAGGTTTCACATGATAACAATGTCAATGGTAGAAATGGATTTTGAGTCAGAAATACCTCTTTGCTTTTTTGAAGATGGACAACACCTCACATTGATTTGTTGGTACATGTAAATCCACCTGTTCTGTTTGTTTGTTTGGTATGATTAAGCTTGTTTATTGGATTGCTTTATCTCGCTGGCTGTCTAGTTTATAGCCATTGCTATGCACCTCACGTGGACTTCTCTCATCTCATCACTGTGACACAGGAAAACTTTCAGTCGGAGGATAAAGCAGAAAACAAACATGAGTTTAAGAGACTTCAGCAGGCCATGGAGATGGTGGGATTTCTACCAGCCACAAAAAAACAGTAGGTTGCCCCTGACAAAGAAAACAAAATGAAACAAACAAAAATAAGGACTTAACATGGCAGCTATTCAGTCCAATGAGCATTCTTCCCAAATTCTTAAAAATAGTTTTTGTAGGATATGCACACAAAAGGGGGTGTGCCTCTTTTTCTTATAAAACTGTTTTCAGGGATGTTCCCGCAGCTCTGATGACAGACTGCTTGCTTTCCCCACAAGCAGTTCCTGTAACCACCCTAGAATTCCTTCTTTTGTTGCCTCTGTGAATGGCAGGTTGGGACTTGTCAATCCTAAAAAGAAAAGAATGCTATAAGAATTTCATAAACCTCCAGGGTGCCTTCCGCATGTGTGCTAGATTTGTCTCTGTAGATCAGCTCAGTACTATTTCACAACCCTTATTGCACCCGCCAGACATTTGTCTGATTAATGATGCCTATGAATACGATTTTATGGAATTATGAATTATGCAATGTGATGCTTTATGTCCGGTACAGGATATTCTCCGTCCTTTCGGCCATCCTGTACCTGGGCAATGTGACGTATGAGCCAGCGGGGGATGGAGAGGGCCTGCGGGTGGGCCCACCTCACGTCCTGGCCACCCTGTCTGACCTGCTGAAGGTAGTGACACAGTACCGTGCTGCCGTTTGTATACGGCAGTTTCAGTTTATATGTCTTTCTGTATTTCTAAGGAGTTCATTGTTAAGACGAACCACAGTTGAGTGGTTCTTCAAATAATAATTATCTGAAACTGTTATAAAAAAAAAACTGTCAAATTAAACTAAGATGAAAAACAAAAATTGAAACAAAATGTGAACTGTATGGCACTGGGCAACCCGTCATGCACAGGTGATGTTCTATAATGTGGTTTAAGGTGAAAAGGGAACTCCTGGTGGAGGCGCTCACCAAGAGGAAAGCGATGACTGCCAATGACACACTAATCCTTCCCTACAGCCTCAGCGAGGTAGGTAACAGTGCCACAGTGCCACCATTGCAGTCAGGGAAGGGGATGAGAAAGCTAAATGCTGTGTTTTATAGTGTTTGATACAGAGGGGAAAAACCCTTGGGCACTAATTTAAATGACGGCCAAAGTACAAAGTTAGTCAGTGAGCAAAGTGTATCGTACATAAAAGAAAGTTATTGTGTGGTCTATGGGGCCATTGAGTTGACCTACTGATGTGTGTGCTTAGGATATTGCTCATGGTATTAAAGTAGCAAATAGATTTAGCTAGTTACAAAATTAGCTTTAGTTAGACTTAAGACTGTTACATGTCTTTTCATTCAAGATAATTTTATGGCACCTCTGCTAAATTACATCTACTTAATACTTCAAGATCAAAATAAATGTTCTGGTGACTGTGTAGAACAGGAAGTCACTCAGCTATGTAGCTTTCCAAAAAGTATGGGGGATATAATTGCTGATCAAAATTGAATCCTCCATAAAGAGTAAGAGCTGATGCTGTCAGCCAGGAGATGTAGGTCACCAACCTGTGTGATGCATAGGTACACATTTCTGTGCCTAAATGTTCAACAATAAAAGATTAATGCTTTATGTTGGTGTGAGGGATGTAGGATGTGATGAGGCATTTTGGTGCAGGTCATTGTGCAGTAATTTGATCTATTTAAAGTATTTACAGAACCAACATGTTTTTGAGCATTTGTGCAATTATTATATAAGGGCTGTGATGTAATGATTAGGCCTAGGGCATTGTCACTATAATTTGTGTACAGCATTGTGCAATATTTTGGCGTAGGGCATTCACACAATAATCTGTGTAGGGCATTGTGCAATACTTTTGTGTACTGTGTTCTGTGTTAGTACTGAGGATGGTGCCTGGTATGTTTATATATGTTTAATGTAGTTTGATTGATTGTAACATTAGTTGACTATTGATTGTAACGTTAGTCAGCTACACATGTTGCATAGGATACCTTTGTTCTCTCGAGATGTTGAATAGGATACCTCTGTTCTCTCGAAGACAAATTTCTCTTAACGGAGACAATAAAGGCTAACCTAACCTAACCTAACCTAACCTAACCTAAAACTGACCATTTCAAAACATGGGAACTTCAGTACTCAGCATCCCCATTTTTGATTAATCCAAGTGTTCTGCAAATACTTTGTCATTTCCCCTGTCAGGCTGTGACGGCGCGTGACTCCATGGCCAAGTCCCTGTACGGCTCCCTGTTTGACTGGATCGTCCTGCGCATCAATCATGCACTGCTCAACAAAAAGGATGTGGAGGTATCCATCCAGGTTAGGAGCTTAGTGTGTTCAGTTTAGCGGAATTTATTTGATGGGTTTGTTATGACATGCCATAATTCTCTGTATTGTCTTGTCCATTTTCTTTGTCACAGTGTTTGTCCATAGGTGTGCTGGACATCTTTGGATTTGAACATTTCACAGTCAACAGCTTTGAGCAGTTCTGCATTAACTATGCCAACGAGCAGCTTCAGTACTACTGCAACCAGTACATCTTCACACTGGAACAGGTGAGCGCACGGTCTGGCACGGTCTAAGCTTTGACAGATCTGCTGAGACAGCCATTTTAAAAGAACACAGAGTTTGTTTCCCCTGCCTCAAGCAGCCATGCTCTTTTCTATTGTCTTACAGGCCGAGTATCAGGCCGAGGGCATCACATGGGACAACATTGACTACACTGACAACATCGGCTGCATCCACCTCATTAGCAAGAAGCCCACTGGACTCTTCCACTTGCTGGATGAGGAGAGCAAGTATGGCCATCTATATGACCCATTTACACTCTTATCCTGCTGGTGTGTGTTGGTGGTGGTGTGTGTGTGTGTGTGTTCGTGTCTGTGTTTGTAACGTGTGTGTGTGTGTGTGCATGTGTGTGTCTGTGTGTGTGTGTGTTGTGTGCGTGTGTGTGTGTTTGTGCGTGTGTGTGTGTGTGCATGCGTGTGTGTGTGTGTGTGTGTGCATACATGAGTGCTTGTGTGTGTGTGTGTGTTGAGCTGATTTTGTTGTGCTCTTGCTGTAGCTTCCCCCATGCCACAGACAACACACTTTTGGCCAAGTTGAAGCAGCAGCATCGGGGGAACCCCTCATTTGTGCCCACTCCAGTGCTGGAGCCAGCCTTCATCATCAAGCACTATGCTGGCAATGTGAAATATCAGATCCAGGTACATGATACAGTATGATTCAGTGGTGTGGGTCTTCTCTTAATCTAGTAATGAAGTTATTAATCATGTAATTAATTTACTACTTCAGTGTAGATGTAGTAATTAAGTTATTAATCATGTAATTAAGTTGCAGATTGTAAAATGTTCATATGTCCTTGCACTCTGATTATTGATAATAACAATTACAACACATTGCATTTATTGCACTTTATCAAGGCACCCAAAGCACTACAGTGATGGGGGAATGTCACTAACCACCACCAACATGTAGTACCTCCCTGGGTGATGCATGGCAGCCATTATGTGCCAGAACACTCACTGGCTGCTGGCTGCAAATGCTGTGCTGAAACATTTGATGTTGATGAATGGAATCTCCTCTGAAATATTTCATTAATTGACACAAACTACCAAATCAACCTTTTTAGCTCTTAGTGCTAACTATTGAGTGGTCTACTCCTCTTCATGCACACCCTCAGGACTTCCGTGAGAAGAACACTGACCACATGCGGCCAGATATCGTGGCGCTGTTGCGCAGTAGCGAGCGAAGCTTCCTGCGGCAGCTGATCGGCGCAGACCCTGTGGCCGTGTTCCGCTGGGGCATCCTCAGGGCCACCATACGCAGCCTGGCAGCCTTCAACCAAGCTGGCCGACGCTGGGAAACAAAGAACCCAGGTACCGGCCAGAGTCTGGGTGAAGGGAATGAGTAGCCTTAGAGGATGGGCTTTGTCTCAAACCCACATTACCAAAAAGATTTGTGGTTGATAATGATTTGTTGCTATGGGTTGGTGTGATGCACACAGCCCAGAATGTATGTATGCTCGGCATGGAGGGCTGTTGAAGATTGTGTCATTCATGTCACATTTTTCAACAGGCAATTCCTAGCCGTGCGACAGGGTTGGTTTGTTCACAGTGGTGTTAGTTCTGCTTTTGTATATTCTCGTTTATGACTATGAAGCAACACAAAATTGCATCAACCGAAATGCTTTCCAGACTGACATTGTTCAATATTTTTATGATCATGAGCTGTAGCAGAGGTGGGGGAGACTTGTGACATTCTGTTTAGAAGAGAGTTGTTGTTTGACTCGTTCTGCTTGTCTGTGTGTCGCGCAGCTATGTGTCGGCGGTACACGCGCCAGTCACTGGGTGAAAAGCGGAGGAGCTCGCACCTGGAGAGGATGATGAGGTGAGGTGACTAAGTCCCGCCCACCTACACGTTTAGCATGACATCATCTCCCCCTCCTGCTAAGATTTTATTTTCACCTACAAGCATCATTGTGGGTTGTGCATCTGAGCTGTTTAAGTAGGACACAAAGGCCTGCAGCCTTGCTTGATACCACTGGAAAGATACTATAACTATCTGCATAATGTCTCAAATGTTACTATGTTACATTCCAAAAGTAAATCCTAGATGACAGGTGAATGGCATAAAAGTTTGTTTTATTTGTTTATGTTAGAGAGCCGGTAGAGCGTAACATTGAACTATGACCCCTCTTTTTCCCCCTGTAATGTCCAGCCAAAGCTCTATAATCGATTTCTCCTTCGATCGCTCGGAGGAGCTTCCCCTAGAGGTGTTTGAGGACATTTTTGCTACGTTTGAGAATAAGAAGTGAGTTGACTTGCCCAACACATTCACTTGAACCAGCCAGTGAGAGCTGTTGACTACTTCTTTCTCTCTTTTCTGCCTCAGTGACTAAAAATGTGGTATGGTGTGTGTGTGTGTGTGTGTATTTGAGGTGTATTTATTAACATCAAACATCAAAATCCCTTTTCACAACAGTATTAACATGTTGGGCACAAGGAATTGCATGAGTTATGGGTCTACACTGATATACAGTTTATACCAGTGGTTCTTAAACTTTTCACAATGAGTACCACCCACAAAAACAATTGGCTCTCCAAGTACCACCATTATGACCGGCATTAAAATACAGGTGCGTATAGGCCAATTCAACTACATATTTTACATTGTACATACTGTTTTGCGTTGTCAAATCTTTATGAAAAGAACCCTTGGAGACTTCCTGAGTACCACTAGCGAGAGTTCGCATACCACCAGTAGTACCCGTACCACAGTTTGAGAACCACTGGTTTATACAAATCATATGTGTATGAATATATATTCATTCAAGCCCCACATATATATATATATATGTAGGTATAGATAGTTAGTTAGTTAGTTAGTTAGTTAGTTCATCCCGAGGGAAATGTTAGCCATCCTGAGAGAAAATTTAGATATGGATAATTATATATTGAGCCTTTGATTGTTCAACATATGAACAATCAGTATAATTGACTTTCAGGGAATGTGATTTTTGTTTTCTCTGGAATCCTGTGGAATAACCTGTCTAACCTGTCCTTGATTGCCTTGATGGTCTCCTCTGGTGTTGCACTGTGTTTATGGTGTACTCTAACCACTCCTCTCCTCTGTGGTGTCTTCTAATACTGTCCTCTGTGGTCTGGGGTGAATCAGGGTCTTGCATGACCAAATCCAACACTCAGTTAGGCTGCTGGAGCAGGGTGGGGCAGCTCCAGCTAAGCTACATCAGTCCACTGTGTCTCTGAGGAAGCCTTGCCGCCTCTCTCTGTGAGTCCAGAGCATCCCCCTCAACCCCCAACCCACTGCATGGCTTTGTATACAAATTCACAACATCTACCACATGAAATTTGATCTGTGCTTCCCAATGCTCTGCATTTCATGTGATTGTATGTAAGCATGTAATGTCATTAGTATGTTTTATGTAAGAAAATTCCAGTCTTAATTGTCAGAGTATTGCTACACTGTTTTGTGATTTGTCATCATTGTTTCTAAAAACATCTACAGGAAGAACAGAGTATCTAAACACAACAAACAGATCATCCCAAAGGTAAACATGTAGGCTATTGTTTTAGCACATCATACCAAAGCTAAACATGTAAGCCAGTGGTTCTCAAACTTTTTCTGTCATTCCCCACTTTGGAGGTGGGGAATTTTCAAGGCCCACCTGACCCAATTAACTCTGTAAAATGGTAATGTTAAAATATTTTTTTTTTTGCATTTTGGTTCCACGTTGCATTTCATGTCTCGGTCCGCCAGATTAGATGCTATTTTTAGTTCATATGTTGGTCTGTTTATGACTCCTATGTTTGTGTGTGGCTATTTTGTTTTGAATCTATAATTTTCCTTTTCAAAAAAGAAAGGCATTATTATAGATCCTCCTGTTCATCGCGCCCCATCTGACATGTCTCTATTTCCCACTAGTGAGGCCCGCCCCACAGTTTGAGAACTACTGATGTAGGCTATTGTTTTAGAAGAGAAAAAGACTCTAACTCAACCTGTTAATGTTCATGCTACTGGACCTAGGGAAGAAGGTTGTAAAACCTGAAAATCTCTCTCTCTCTTTCTTTCTATACAGAACCTCGTTGACTCCAAGTCTCTTAAGTACATTGTGGGTCTGACGCTTCATAATCACGTCAGCAGGTCACTGCTCCACCTACACAAGAAGAAAAAGCCCCCAAGTATCAGTGCACAGTTTCAGGTAGAATGTCCTCTGGCTGCTCGCATGCATCTCGTGTTCTATCTCTGTACAGCAGGTACCATCACACTGGTGTGACAAGAATGTTGGAAAAATGAACATTCTAAAGGATGTCTGGGTTTATCAGATTTAATATGGCATTTAAGAACCTTAAAATGTTGTGGAACAGAATCGAATGTTCAAAACTCCCCCGCTGCATTGTGCACTTCACCACTGATTACCTTCTGAGAGCATCCCAAGGAGATAATTGGTCACTGGGACCACTGATCTGATGCTTTTGATGTTTTGTGTTGCCCTAATAGGATGCTAATGAAAAAAATCAATGAGGCTTATGCTGTACTCTCTGCTGTCCTGTCTCCACTTAATCTCCACAGTCGTCTCTGAGCAAGCTGCTGGAGACCCTGAAAAAGGCGGAACCCTTCTTTGTGCGTTGCATCCGCTCCAATGCGCAGAAGGTAAACAGACTGTACAATGCATACATTGCTGTATAGTGTGAGATGGCTGCTTGTTAAGCTGTTGTGGCAGTGTTATAGGTCTGCCTCATTTTTATGTTTGTCCAGTAGTTAACTTGTATGTCTCCTAATATTTGCTGTCAGCTGGAGATGCAGTTTGATGAGGCTCTGGTGTTACGGCAACTCAGGTACACAGGGATGCTGGAGACTGTTCGCATCAGGAGGTCGGGCTACGGGGCAAAGTATACTTTTAAGGTACATAAGGATGTCTGAGGCCTTCTGAAGGTGCTGTCTTTTGATTCTGAAGACAGACTGGACTGACACTAATAATCACCTGAACACGATGGATAATCGTGTGATTTCTTTGTCTGTTCAGGAATTCATTGATCAGTTTCAAGTGCTACTGCCAAAGAAAGTGGAATCACCAAAAGAGGACATTGCAAACCTCCTTCAAAATCTAAGTTTGAAAGAGACTAACTATCAGATTGGGAAAACAAAGGTAAATGTCATTGAATCAGTTGTGTACTAGCAAAGCTATGATAATTTAGTGTCTTACATCATACTATAACATAAACTGTTTGAGTTGTAACCTTGAGTGTCCGTAACAAATCTTAACTCTTAAAATAAGCAGTGAGTTTGTTTAGTCCATTATCTTGATGACATTATGAATTTCAAACGACACACACTTTTACATTTCTAGTACTATAGTTGCTCATAACATGGCCGCATTACCACATTGATCGGGCATCAACTTCCGCTGCCCGAATGCCATGATCCCTTATAATTACCAGCAGTCTGCTGCCTAAATGCTATGATCCCTTATCTGCTGCCCGAATGCTATGATCCCTTACTTATAGCCTGCTGCCCAACTGCTATGATCCCTTACTTATAGCCTGCTGCCCAACTGCTATGATCCCTTACTTATAGTCTGCTGCCCAAATGCTATGATCCCTTACTTATAGTCTGCTGCTCCGTTCCTCATGCTGCATGTCTGCTCCCCTAGGTGTTCCTGCAGGAGGTGGAACATCTGAGACTTCAGGAGAAACGGCATGAGAGAGTGAAGAAGAGCGTCATCACGCTACAGCGCTGGTTCCGTGCCTGCTTAACTCGTAAGCAGTACCTCAACAAGAGAGATGCCGCCATTGCTATACAGGTATCTTTTTTTTATTTTTGCTCCACTATAGTTATCTATAGTTAAAAAATAATGACCCATCGTTATGGTTATAGTTATTGTTATAGTTATTGTTCTTGGTGTGAACGGCTCTTAAGACCATGACATAAAAGTTCTCAGAGGTCTAGTCCTTTCTAAAACATTAATAGTAAACTAAAATATCAAAATAACCAATAAAAACAGTTAGAGTCAATTCATAAATATAGATAAGCGAGGGAATCCATCAGGCTGAGGCCGGTCCAGTTGGAGGATGGATTTAAGCTCTTTTCGTTTGTCTCCAGTGCTCCTGGAGGAGCTTCAGTGAGCAGAGGCGCTGGAAGGCAGCCAGTCTGATCCAGATGATGTGGCGCGACTCCCACCAGCGGGCCGAGTACCTGCGCCGCCGCGAGAGCTTCAAGAAGATGCAGAAGCTGGCCTTCCGCAGGAGGTAGCCCTCAAAACCTCAACTCACTGCCGTGACCACGCCGGTACGACCATGTTGAATAGAGTTCTGATTGGTGCTCTTTACTGTTTGATAGGCCCTTGTCCGAGGAAGGCAAGGAAGGGGAAGAGGAAAACAAAGTGACCAAGCCAGCAGCTTCAGGTAACGACCAAGGGAAGCCAAAGAAGCCGCTTCCACCTCTGCCCGAATCGGAGAACGCTGGGAGTCGGGCGCAAAACCTCAATGGAGAGGACGAGGAGCCAGGAGGAGAGCCGCTGGACAGAGCCAAGAAGTACGATTCGGACGAGCCGTACAGCACCTCGTCCCTGCAGCGCTACACCAAGAGCGCCATGAAGGAGAAGGCCGAGAAGTGGAGGGAGCGCAGGAGCGATGAGGGAAGCAGTCCAGAGGGCAAACGACCCCAGAACCTGAAGATACAGAGTTTACAGTGAGTTTTTCAGTGTTTTGGGAAGGTGGTTGTTAATCAAAAATCAATTATGTCTAGCTGCATTGCTGCATGGGCCTTGAAAATCATTTCTCTCGAGTGGCTCCTTTGTGTTCCATGCCTCTCTGCATCTGCATTCTGGATGTTTTATAACACACAGGGATCATAGCATTTGTCTTTTTGTTTAATGTCATCCATCACCCACACCAGGTCTCGAGGAAAGTCCATCTCTCTGGATAATGTGTCAAAAATCAGTTCCTCAGAGTCCGACAGCTCAGGCTCTCCTGCGGAGGTACTGTATCACGTTACAATAAACACATTGGCTTTCTGCTGAGAGAAATCTCAATTTCTACACTTCTGCCATGGTCTTAAGAGTATTCACAGCAATTTACTGTAAGAGTTGGACACACATTTTGTTAGTGTATTTAGCAGTTGTTAGTTGTTGGTATACTGTACCCATTCTATCATTATATTGTGTCCTTGTGTGTGTGTGTGTGTGCGTGTGCGTGTGCGTGTGCGTGTGCGTGTGCGTGTGTGTGCGTGCGTGTGCGCACAGGAAAATGCTCAGGAAAGATATTGTTCAGTATTGTGAAGCATGTGAAGTACCCAGTCTGAAAGCAGGAAATGCTTGCCATGAGTACTATTAGCCCCTCAGCATACAGTATATATTCAAATGGGCTGGACTTTACGTGTATCTGGATTACAAAGTTTAAAAGGGGAGAATCAGGCTTCTGTAGGCTATGAAATTGACAACACAAGTGGCAGTTGGATGTCTTGAGAGAACGTCTCTCTTTCACTCCGTTCGATGACAAGGGGGTAAGTCATCATAAGTGTCTGTTGTGCTTCTCGAACTTCTACCGGTTGAAAAACCCCCCCCCCCCCCCCCCCCCATAGGTAAACTTGAGCCACAAACGTCCGAAACACAAGCGCCGTCTCGCCCAAGCCCGCAGTGGGCTGGTGTTTAAGAGCAGTGACAAGAGGGAAGTGGACTATTGGAGCTTCCCGCTGCCGCCCATCAGCCCCGCGGTGCCCAATCGCGCCAGTCTTGGCGACGTGCTCCACTACCCCAGGGTGAAGGTACCCGCGTGACAAGAACCCTCCTGCACGCTCGAAAAGAAAAAAAAAACACTCTCATGCATGCGGATGCGGTGACCTCATGATAGCAGGGCTATGAAAAGCAAAGCTGAAGTTTGCATGGTTCAGCATCGCCATCAAGGGAAGCCAGCTGTGCTGTCTTTCGCCAGACTGTCTCTTTGAGCTGACATTTACAGCGGCACAGTGATCTCATATCATGCCTGGTTTCTAACCTTTTTTGTCGCAAAAGAAGATAACCCTGCAGATAGCTTTTCTGTGTGTTTTTTGTTGAACATTTTAGCAGTAGTAAAGAGTCAGTGATTCAAACTTAAGGGTCATTGAATAGTTTCTGTATGAGACATAGTAAAACTAAACTTGTTAAAATTGTGTTCCAGGATCTGTGAGTCCTTCACACACACACAAATAATGTTTATAACACACTAACATTTACCCAATTAAGCCTATAGTATGGATGGGAAGTTAACAGTTGCCACTGGTGTGAAATACACAATCAGTGAAGAACAACTTTCTGTAAATTGTAACTTCAAATACTAACACTTTGGCCTTTTGAAATCAACTGCTTTCAAATCAATCAAATGAAATTGGTCAGTTTTGTGTGTAACACTCCAGAGGAGGTTAGAAATTAAGCAGGTCATAAAAAGGTCAAAGTAGGAGTTGTGCATGTTAAAGTTCTTTTGGTGGTGACGTGAAACTGGGGAGGACAGCAGCATTGTGGTTTTGTGACACTTACGGTGCAGGTGGTGTTTGCTTGTTTATGTTTATGTTTATGCTCTGTTGGTGATGGGTGCAGAGAACTGCTGTGATTACTGGACTGGAGTCATAACTGGGTTTATTGCTAACACTGTGTAACTCTAGCTGGGGAGACATTCGGTGCTCTTGTGACTCCGTCATCTTTTTTGTCTAATCTACAACAATGCCCTTAGATTATTAATGGTGATCTTTGTCTAATCTACAACAATGCCCTTAGATTATTAATGGTGATCTTTCTCTCTTGAAACAGGTGCTAGTTGTGGTAATTGAGAGTGTTTGTAAAAGGCTGGATTGTTTCCTAATGGTGTTTTTGTCTCCTGCAGTTCCAGTTAGCTTCAGAGGCGGACGGATCCAATAACACTAGAAGAGCTAGTGACAGCAGCAACCCCTCCCAGCCACCCACCCCAGAGAGGTACAGTCTCACAGTCCAGTACATCATTAAACTTTCTCCGAAACTGTAATGTGTTATAAGATGTAGTGTCGTACATTACATATGGCCCTCTGCTTATGTACTTCAGAGTTGGATTCTTTAGTAAGTTCCGGAAAAAGCGGGCTCAGACACCAGAGGATGGGAAAGTCACTATGGCCAAGACTCTAGCAGAAAGGGAAGAAGGTAATCTGTTCACCTCGCCACTGCACGACTTCCCTGATCTCTCATAGTCCCATAGTATCTCACATAGTTAATGAGTTCATATCTTATATTCTTCCTTCGATCTGTTCTCAGCCCTCGTCAAAAATGATAAATATATTCCAATATTTTAAGTATATTCTCTCTCTACCCCTAATGTTTATGTACTTCATTTACTCTGGTTTGAGCAGCTACCTTGTTTCTTTACACCTAACCCTAACACAGACCTCTCCTGCTTCTGCTTTCAATCCTACAGCTGGCTTCTCTCCGTACTCCTCTCACTCCAGTCAGCACTCAGGACAGGTCAGTCGTGTCAAACGGAACCGCACCATCAAAATTAGCCGAGCCACGCGGGTCCAAGAGCAGTGGAATGCCTCCCTGGACCGTGAGATCACCGACAGCAATGAGCTACGCTGCCTGGATGAGTTCCTGGGCAACCAGGTCGGAGTTCTGTCTCAACACTGCTCTGATTGTACAGTTCAGACTGTAAACTTGATATCATATATTAGTGTATGAGTTTAAACAGTCCTATGATGGATATTTCCCCTCGCTGCCCTCTCCAAATGCAGATGAATGATCTTCGCACCCGAGAGAAAGAGCTGTCAGAAACTGAGCGCATCTTCCTCATGGCCACGAACCACTTCAGAGAGCAGATCAAGAGCATGTACTCTGTGTCGGTGAGCAAACCATGCCAGTATTCAATGCAACATGTAAAAAGCTTCATATATCTCTCTTAGCCATTTGTTTTATCAGATGACTACAGAATGGATTACCTAATTATTCTGATTAAGTCAATTAATTCAATTACCGGTATTATCCTATTTAAGTAAATTAAATAAAATTAGGTAAACTTTTATCATAATTGTTGACATAAATACAGGGGAATAAAATGTGTTCCTTGAGGACATAGAACGAAACAGAAACCAGATAAAAAAATATTTTAAAAGTAGAAGGTAGTGTCAGTAAAATGTCATACACAGAGGCAGTTCAATGTGCTTTACATGGAAATCGAAGGAAGAAGACCAAAGGAAGTACAAAGGAAATAAGATATGATTAAGTAAAAATGTAGAGAATATAGACAGAACAAGTTAGGACTTAACTGTTTTACTAGCATTTTTTATGTATTGCCAAAACATTTCAATTATAGTTGTGGAGTTCATGCCTATCCTCTCTGTCTCTGACTGGACAGAAACCCCAGATTGGTTACAAAGGTCTGATGAAAGGGTATGAGAGCAGAGTGTCCAGTCTGGCTGGATCAAAGAAGTCAGAGATCCAGCTGGTGGTCAATTTGTTTCAGTCGGTTCTGGATGGATTTATCCGAGGAGAGATCAAAAAGGAGGTTGCTGACCCGGTTCAGGTAATTTAAAAAGCTTCATAAACATATTGAAATATGTTTTTAAGTGTTAAAAAATATATTTGTGGGCCAATATTTACATATATTTCAAAAATATACTGTGAAAATATATTTCATATATATATATTTTTTTTTTATGGATTTTTTGGGCCAATTTCAAATAAAAATAGATTTCAAATATGTATATTTTTTTGTGTATGGGGATGAGTGAAGTTTGTGGTTTCATTGATTACCCTTTGTGCATTTCAGTTCAACAAGAAGTTAAAGCAAAAACAGAAAAAAGACAAATGCGTAAGTAAAACATTACAAACACACACACACACACACACACACACGCACAACCATGCCTAGCGCACGCTTTGACACTGTATGTCTGTAGATGGAGAGCCCACTGGATCACCTGTTCAGCACTTACCAGGTGACCATCATGCAGACCTGTGACCTGTGTGGCTCCTACATCTGGGGCATGGAGAAGGCCTGCATGTGCGGCTGTGAGTACCTAGCATTCTGCTGTGCTGCTGGTTTGGGTGTTGGCTAAATGGTGACTCTGAAGTTCACTTCATATTCCCCATGACTTCTTTCAGCTTGTAAAATGGTGTGCCATAAAAAATGCCTCAGCAAGATAATCACAGATTGCTCAAAGCTCACCTCGATGAAGGTAAGTCATATGCTTAAAGTTATCAGTAATTCAAAGGTGACAGTGAATATGAATGGTGTATTTTAACCATACAGTAATCACATGAAATGTAATATGTAATGATCACATGAAAAGTAATATGTTATAAAAATGTAATGCCATATAAACTGTGATGTAATATAAATTTGTTCTTGAGCTGTTGAATTCTTACACATTTTTGAACCATTGAATTCTTAATTGTGATGTGAAATTAGTATAAGTATATAAACTCTTTTGATCCCGTGAGGGAAATTTATTAAATGATGGCGAAATAAACAACAGCTACAGCCTCTGCTCAAGAGATCTGACACATTATCTACTGTCTGTTCTCTTGGTGGAACAGAATGTGAATAAGCCGGGCACGCTGCATTTCGGCGTGCACATCTGTGTCCTGACCAACAAGGCCACACCGGTGCCCATGGTCATAGAGATGCTGCTGCAGCATGTGGAGATGAACGGCTTGTACACAGAGGGCATCTACCGCAAGTCTGGCTCTGCCTGTCGAGGACGGGAGCTGCACCAGATACTGGAGACTGGTGAGAGGCTCACAAAAGCCTTGGAGACTGTCCTTAACCTCTTTGTGTTGCATAGAGAAATGCATTTAGTGCTTCTTCTCACTAAAGCAAAGAAATGTTCTTACCACCTTTTGAGGAAATGTTTTTATAGGAAACAACTTTATCTTCTTCATTTTGATGTTACATTGTCTTGTGAAGGACAGAACACATCTGTTGCGTCTTTTCTGCCTCGCTTGCTAGTTTATCATTTTGTATAGTTTTATAAAGTTTTATCGCTCCATTGGACCAGAAAGCTCTTTCCGGTCAACCAGACCAAGGACCATTAGATATTTTGCCAGCCTCCACATTACTTCAACAACACTGGTCTTTTTTAGATCCCAAATCTGCCATTCTGGAGAACTATCCCATCCACACCATCACAGGCTTGATTAAAAGGTGGCTGCGGGAGTTACCTGAACCACTCATGACGTACAACCTGTACAATGACTTTCTACATGCTGCGGGTGAGTCTTCACCTGAAAGCTCAATATTTTCACATCCACATTACCCACATTAACATTTTGGTTGCAAATGTATGATATTAAACAGAGCTATATGGAATAAACGTATGTGTGGACATGTATCTTTTAGGGGTTTTTTTAGACATGAGAAAAGGGAACAGATAAGTGTTAAAAGAGTGAACTCCTGGTAACACAGGATATTTTGTCACATGTGTTGATATCTATAAGGAAATTATTAAATCATTAAGTCATGCAAACGTATCTCCCACACAGAGCTGCCCGACAAGCCAGACCAGTTACATGCCATGTATCGAACGATAGAGGAACTTCCCCCTTCACACTATAACACCCTTGAGCGGCTTGTCTTCCACCTTGTCAGGTGAGGTCAGATTCATGTGGTTGATGTGTATACTATGGTCAAGTGCTCTTAACTCACCTTAAACCTGTTGTGGGCCGACACAAAATAGGTGGTTGTTACTGTTCTAATCAATCTAATCAATGTCTTTTCATCAGGGTGGCCCGAGGGGAAGAGCACAATCGAATGTCCACTAATTCCCTGGCCATCGTTTTTGCACCTTGCATTCTCCGCAGCCCCAACTCTACGGATCCGTTTCTCAGCATGAAGGATGTGGGCAAGACCACCATGTAAGCTCCGTTACAGCAACCTTCACCATCTGCTGGCCACCTGCAGCTGTCCACTGATAAGACTCTGCAAAACACTGCTTACGAGCTGAGGTCTTATGTAAGGGATAAATTATTGTCCGCCGGTAATTATCAGAAAATAAGTCACAACAGGGAGAACAGAACCCCGACGCGCAGCGGAAGGGTTTTGCTTTGACCTGAAGGGACTTATTTTCTGATAATTACCAGCGGACAATACATTGTCCCGCTTATTACACTGCTACTTGCCAAAACGAGAAAAGAAACTTAACACAATGGGTTTTTAAAATAAAACTTGACAGTTTCAGGTGTTGCGTGGCAACGTCTTACTAGCTTACTTTCCCTTTCAATGAAATTCCATTGCAATAAGCGAACGGACGTCTTGCGGAAGGATATGAAAGACGTTAATGAACCCGTTGCCATAGACAGCGGTGATTATATACTTTGCTGGTGATTATATAGATTTAACATAGGTCTGAACGTTGGGAAGGCCCATTCATGTGAATGGAACTTTCTGCAGCACTCTGAAGAGCTGTGTAATAAGCAGGACTGAACACATGAAAACCAGTTTGAATGCACTGTATGTTTAACATCCGTCCATACATGCAGACTGATGCCATGGGCTCCTGACGTTTCTCTGTTTCATACAGGTGTGTGGAGATTCTGATAAGCGAGCAGGTGAGGAGGTACAATGAGAAAATGCAGGAGATCCAGCAGCTGGAGTACGCAGAGGCTCTGGCCATGAACCAGCTCAAGCTCAAGCGACAGAACACGGTAAGCACACAGCGCCTAACAGACACAGCAGCTCAAAGGTCACACTACGCCCATCACACTACCTACTTTAGCACACAAGTCTGTTGACAAGGGCCTTGATAGCTTATTGATTTTAGTCAGTAATGCCTTACCACTTACCAGTGCTTTAAATATATGAATTTTAGGTAATTGGTTATTTTACTTACTCTGATCAATTGCTTTCAGGTCAATGAGAAAGCTAAATGTGAATCGGATGTAATATCTATGGATTTTGAGAACGTCTTGATTGAGAGGATCAAGTCAATCAAGCAAGAGAAGTAAGTGAAGGAATTAATACAGCACCATTCTGTCATTCAACAGCCGCATTTTCTGGGGTTTACACTTTCATTCTGCTTTCTATCACAGGGATGACCTGACGTGCAGGCTGCCTGATTTAGATGAGGGCCAATCCGATGACAACCTGGACTCAGAGTCATCCATTAGCACAGATAGCCTGCTGGAGGACAGAGGATTTAGCTTGGACTCAGAAGGTCAGTAGAAAGGTAATTTCCCTAGTCTTCTGTTCTAGCCCCTTATTCATCTGATTGGTTTTGAAGAGTTTTTTTTATATATATATGTATGTCTTAAGTCCATCTAAAGCTAGTTTAATAACTAGGCAAAATTAATTTGCTAATATAACACCATGGGCAATACCTTAACCACTAAAACTGATGAATCACAATTCCTGCTATTTAAATTATCCCAAAGCCAGGCTAATTGTTAAAGACTTCCCATTTCATGTGCTCCAGGAAAGATGACCCCATGCCCAAACAAACAGCAGGTGATGAAATCGAACCGGAGGGCTGGAACTCAGTCTCTATACATTTTGCCAGACCAGGATGTCGGTACTGGTCTGCCCTCCCCATGTAGTCCTAGGCGTCAAGGACCAAGCTCGAAAACCACACTGCGCTTCTCAGACCTCGACATTCCTTACATAGATGATGATATATAGGACAGTCTTCCAGACCTAAGGACAGACACTGAAAACACTAACTGTGTGTACAATTATCAAAACTCCTCAAGTTTTTGGAATAGTCCTCTGTTCATGGCATGGAGTCGAGACCAGATAATCATTGTTGTCACTGTAATGGCGTCCCTGGTGAATGCTGCCTCACTTTCAGCACTTTTGTTGTTGCTCTCTTGTCTTACATGACCATGATGATCACTCTAGATTTTGAGCTGGCAAATTTCTTTTCAAGAGAAGTGATGGAGCAATATCCAAGATCTTTTGTGAAAAGGATGAAGAGGTGAAAGGTGAAAGCCTCTGACTGTTGCAAACATTAACATTTTAGGGGGAGCCCATAAACCTAAACCAACCTCATGAAGACCAGAGTGGCCACATGAATAGGATGAATAATAAGTTGTCAACTGTGTTTGGCTTTTCTCGTGGAATAGACTGCATACAAAAAGAGGTTTTGAATTATTTGCATTGTACACTGATTGTGTGGTAACAGTGGACTGGATAAACAGCCCACTGTAAATACTGTAGCATGAACACCACAGAAGTCAGCCTCTGTTCCTGTGTCATGTTAAGATCTTTTTTTAGAAATACATGTTCCTACAAGATAATTTGCCCAGGAAAGTAATATTAAATTGTGTAGATATACATAACATACATCTATAATGTTTTTTTGTATTATGGTATATATTGTACCTATATTATCTGGTGTGTGTCTATGTGTGACTGATGTTAATTTCCAGTTCCAGGTAAACAGCATGTCACTCACTGATATTTGATACTCAACCATTCATGAATATATGATTTGCTATGAATCATTGAAAATTATTCATTCAGTGAATAATTTTGTTACCCAATTTGCCAATTTTCATCAGGACATGTTTTTTATTTGATATTAAAACAAGTTGATGTTGAAAGGTATGATATTGTAATGTCATTTTCACTCTGTATGCACACTATACTGCTGTGTGTGTGTGTGTGTCTCTGTGTCTCTGTGTGTGTATGCATGGACGGGTTATGGCCCTCTGAGCACAGACGCACCCCCCCCCCCCCAACCCGTGGTATATGCTTGGGGCCCTGTTATGGCATATTGCATAACGTAACCTATGTTATTTGACTGAGGAGCCCCTTTCAGAAATCAGGGGTGAATAACATCACCCGTGTTATATGATTGAGGGGCCCTTTTATGACATCACACATAGCATTACTTGTGTTATTTGACTGATGATCCCCATTCAGATATCAGAGGTGAATAACATAACCTGTGTTATATGGTTGAAGGGCTCTATTAAGACATACTGTATCACATAACATAAGCATGTTATTTTGAGAGTCCCCATTCAGATATCAGGGGTGGAGAATCTAGTAGCGACTTAACACAGAGGCTTGGGTCCCTGGGCCTGTTCAGTAATCCATCCCTGTGTGTGTGTGTGAGAGAAAGAGTGTGTTTGGTGTGAGTCAGGGTTTTAGCAAGCTTGTTTTTCTTCAGCTGGCACATGTAATTTCTGAAAGCTGTTTTTCAGTGTTTGGTTTCAAGACCATATACAAAACGATTCCACAAAGCTGCAAGAGAAGAGAAGGTAATGAACAAGAGTCAACATTTCATCTGCTGGTTGTTGATCTGTAATCTGTATCTGTGATCTGCAAAACAACGTAAAGACTCAAAGCAAAGGCACCCACTATTTGGTCTTGAACAAATTTGCATTTACATGTATTAATTGAGCTGACATTTGTATCCAAAGCCACTTACAGAGGTCAAGCTACATCTCAAAAGGAGGCTTTAGGGTGACAATACTAATCTTACCAAACACCACAAAATATCACAAGCAAATATTCGGTAAGCTTTGATAGATTGCTATACCAGTACTTTAGGTATTCTATCTAAAATGAGCCAATATACATAATGAAAACATGCTGAATGTGTTAACGCCAAAAATATGCTAGGCCTACACATCCACATAGGCAGAAATACCTGTGATGCTGTATTTCAGAAAGCAGTCATACTTATAAGTCTGGCCAGAGACCAGATTAACACAGATAAATTGACCACAAAGTCCTCTTTAAGTAAGGTTGTTGTTGTTTGCCTCAAATAAATAAGATAATAAATAGATAAAGCCCATTGACAAAAGACAAAATTTGGCTATACTTGCTGAATATAACACCAACAAGCTAATATACTGTTTGCCTGTTTTATTCAAACCTGTCTCCCTGTGAATCACACAATAATTAACCAATTAATTTTCAAATAATTTAATCTAAATATCCTGAATTCACATTTTGCAATAGGCCTACACTAAGTATAGAATATGGACAGAGAATAAGGAGAACATGATAGGATAGGATGTAATTGGGATATAAAAATATATTGATAAAACTGTTCATGATCATAATATGGAATTAAAAATGAGTTTGCATAGCTGTCAAATGAGCAATGAAATGTAATGAATAAATGTGACGAAAATTACCTTCAGCCAATCAAATGAAATGCGTGCGACTTCCTGAAAATATTTACCAATCGGTTCATGACTTTAAATAAATAGGCGGGGTTTTTATTCAGGAAGACGGGTCAGAGTGAGGTGGGGATGTGCGAGCAATCATTTAGCTAGCGTGCTAACGGTGAAGTCTATTTGCAGGTTAGCAAACTGTTTTTAAGGATCACTACACAGGTCCAACTCTGACAACGAGAATGGATATAAGTTAACGATGACTGGAGAGAAAAAGAAGAAAAAGCGGCTGAACCGCAGCATTCTTCTGGCTAAGAAAATCATAATAAAAGATGGAGGCAGTGTGAGTTAAATATTTATTTTACCTACTGTTAGCAAGCTATCAACTAATGTTAGCATGTCTTGTTGTTTAGCTAGGAAAATAGGCGTATGGGCAGAGAATGTAAACGGGCTCTGGTATGGGTTAGATTGTCATGATAGCTTGACGATTTAGCCAGCTAGCTTGGTGTTGTCAGCTGGGTAATCGACTGTTGCTCAGAATCGGAGGTTGTAAGCATAAATTATGATGTTATGGTAGCCAGACAACCATAGATTTGGACATGTCTCGAACTATCTTGCTGTGGTTACAGCATTGTTATCCAGATGGCAGCTAAAATGATGTGCCCGAAGCCTGCAAGTTAATTAACGTAACGTTAACGTTTTGGTGGCTAGCTAGCTACCCTGGGCAACATAGCCAGTGTTTGGTTTGAGTAGCTGTCAGTATGCATTTAGATGAGATCAAACTCATTTTTCCATTTGGATTTTGGAAATTTTTGCTCTTAATTGACAGAAGTCATCCTAGCATAATAACAAGAGATGTGAAACGCTTTCCAGCCTTTATAGTTACTGAGCAATCTGTCCAATAACGTTAGGCATCCAGGGTGTGTTTCTTAGCAGACGAGGATGTTGTGCTAATTTAGTTGGCTAGCTGAATGGACTTGCGTTAATATGTTAGCTAGTGGGTTGCCATCTATAATACAATTAAGTCAGTTGAAAGGGGATTACTTTAAAGTATCCCCTAGATAACACTATAGGTACTTGTTCAGAAGCAGTGTTGTTTCCGATTATTTCAGCTTTTGGAGTAGACTACGTCGGCAGAGTCGTGGAACACCTGTTTGTCAACTCAAACTTGGCTATGGCTGGCTAGAATTGGCTTGCTAACTAGCTACGTTACAGAAAGCACAAGTTACGTAAATCGATGCGACGGGTGATACTTTGCCACTAAAAAAAATAAATGTAGGTCCATATTTTCAGTGTGACATTACAGCGGCATAATACAGAAGAACACCTGTAATCACATTGCCATATTATTCAATGTGACTCATGCAAAATATCAACCTAAGCCTAACGTTATAGTGTCAAGTAGAAGTAGAAAGAAGGTTACCACATTCTTTCTCAAATGTCATGAGAGTATGGCATTCAAATAAGTGGACTGTGTTGTTAACTTTAGTGTCAGGATGTATTTAAACTGCAATTCAATGTGCATCACTGTTAATCCTGGCTTTGTAAAATAAACTGAGTTATTTGTTGTTCTTAGTCAAATGGTGGTCAGGTCATTCACACCAAGCATGACACCACCACACTTCACATAGAAATGCTGAACTGCTGTTCTCTCAACTGCTTTATGAGCCTGGTCATTATTCAAATGTGTATGGTGGCAGTTTATTCCGATCAAGTTTTAAAAACCTGTGCCCTCTGCCACACACGCACACACACACATACACATCAACATACAGGTAATGGATATGTGTGAACACAAAACTGAGGAAACAGCAAGGAGGTTGAGATGTATGTATAGTACAAGTGTGCTAGTGGATATGATATGGATCCATAGTGCAAGAGTTTCAACAAGTGTTCAGTTTTAAACAGATGTGGAAAGGAGCCATTCCCTAATAATTCGTGCCTGTGAAGGGTAGCGGGTAATGGTCATGTTAGAACGTGACATGTTTGGTTTGCTGCTGTGCCACACCACACCTGAGCCCTGCTTCTTGTGTCGCTCACATTTGGGAATGACAACAACAAAAAAACGTTAAAACCTCTCCTTTCTTTGTGTTGTTTGAGTCTAGAGAGCTGTCTGCCCTACTTTTGTGTGAGTCTGTGTCACTCTGTCCATGGTTTTCAGTATCCTCATACCCTTTCCCGGAGGATTTCAAAAAGCCTAAGTGATACTCACCCTGTTGGAATGTTGCGTGTAAAGGAACTTGGGAAGCCTGCTGAATATGTAGAATGTTTTAGCTTATTTGTTGTATTGTGTGTCTGTTGCTAATTGGTGCTCTTTTGCTGTGCCCTAGCCACAGGGGATTGGAGAGCCCAGCGTGTACCATGCCGTGGTGGTCATCTTCCTGGAGTTTTTCGCCTGGGGTCTGCTCACCACTCCCATGCTCACGGTAAAACCACATGGCCTCACTTGCACAACCTCACCCTGTCTCCAGCCACTTTCCATTTCCTGTCAGAGCGATGTGCCAACAGGCAGCCTCACTGTCACAAACACCCACCCACTCACTCAACCACTCATCCATCCACCAAAGCAGCCTGCCGCTGATTCTGAAATGGGTCCAATCCGGTCCTCATTCGGCCCGACTCGGTAGATCCATGCAGGATCTGAACCAGAGCCGCCAAGAGCTGCCACTGTCTGCTGCTGTCCACGTCACCCTGCCTGCGGCTAGCCCTGCTTCGACCCTGGGCACCGGCCCCAGCTCATTTCCCCCTCTGCCTGTGTGGAATCATGAATGTGGTCCCACTAACGCCTATGAATAATTGAATCCTAATCAAATGGAGAGGGCTGCATGACGCACGGGTGGGTTTTGTTGATGAAAAAGCCTGGCGTGTTGGCAAGGGCTTTAGTGCTGCTAATGGCTCAAGCAATATTAGAGAGAAACATCAAACAAGCCTATTGTCAGAAGCTCCATCCATTTATGTCAGGAGCTGAAGTGGGAAATGCCTAGTGTTTGCACCGGACCGATGAGCAGCGAGGTGCTGACACTATGGAGCTGCCTGCTCACTAGATCTGATGACTGTTGTTCAGGTGGCTCAGATTGATGAAGTAGTTTTTAGCGGACGCTATCTCTGTTCAAGAATTAAAACACTTCTCAAGATGAGTAACGGAGGAGTCTTCATAAAACTTCTATTAGCATCACCACTCTTGTAAACAATTCTTCTCTCTCTCTCTCTCTCTCTCTCTCTCTCTCAGCTTGCTGTTTTTTTTTTCCACTCTCTTTCTCTCTCTTTCTTGCCCTCTGTTGTGAATGTCCTGTGTTGTAAATGGAAAGGATTTGCGTTTTGGCAGCTAAAGCTAGAGTGGTTGCTGATCCCCACACACACCACCACACACTTAGGATTGTCACTACCAGATAGTACTTGGCATCTTAAGTCTGTAATCCCCTTTTCCCTCTTGAAATCAGATTATCAACAGATGTGTGTTGATAGCACGTCTACTGCAAGGTGTGCTCCCTTTCACAGGGTTTAATCGTTTTATCTTTTACCGAGAATTTTACTATCTTTCCCAGCACTTCAGCCTCATACTTATCTAAAGGAAAATGTTGGTGTTTTAGTAATCATTGGTTGCATTACATTGACTAATGCTGTTCATTTCAGTGGCACACTTTAGTTGCCACTGGCATCTGCCACTAGCATCTGCTGTCTGCTGTTTGGCAAAACTTAATTAGTATATTCAGACACTGTAGCAGGTGGTGAATACATTTTTGACAACACCAGTAGTTTCCAATCCGGGAACTTGGTGCACAACCCAGGTAGCTATAGTAGTTATACAGGCAGTCACATACCTCTGTTTCCCTCGGGCGCTTTCTGTAAAATTCAAACACTACATTTATACTGTTTCTTAAACATGCAAAGGGGTGTTTGGCACCAATCAACGGAGAAAATAATCTCACTCGGCAAGTGTTAATATTAAAAATATTTAGAATATTTTTTTTTTAAAACCACTTTGAACATCAGCCCAAATGATCCTGTTTGTCTTCACCATCATGAGTAAAGGAACATGGATGGGGCTCTTCACAGACAGTGATGCATGTTGCCACCATTCTATGTGTTTGCTGCTTGTACTCATGTACTTTTCCGTGAAAGAGCCTTGGATTCATGTCAGTGGAAACACTTGACTTTGTCTGTGTGTGTTTAGTGAAAGTGACCGAGGTTGCCTCAGAGATCATTAACCAACACTCAGTTGAATAGGGCATTTCTTTGTCTGGATGAAGTAGGCTACTCACTGAATGGAGGGCAAAAAAGTGCTAGCACACATGCTGCATCTCATACCTGGCTAGGGGAAATAAGAGAGGATTGTGCTAGTCTCACTCACGTGTTCATTTGGCATACCAAGGATAGATAGGTATTATGATAACGTGTGTAAGACAGGGCCTGGGGGAAACCTTGATATGTGGTATTTTCCTGTTGTTACTTGCTCCTTGGAAACTTGGACTTTAATCATGTGATGCTACGAGCTGTGTTTTACACCCCACCCATATTTAGCACCTATGTGACCTGAATAACCGCTACTCTCAGCTGGGTTGTTATTTGGGAAATGGAGCTTGTGAGGTATTTGTTGTGTAGTCAACCATTTTTTTCTTCTTTGTTGTTTCAGGTTTTACATCAGACATTCCCTCAGCACACATTCCTGATGAATGGCCTTATTCATGGAGTCAAGGTGAGAGAACCAAGCTTTCTCCCCCTTTCCCTCTCTCTCCCTCTCTCTTTCTCACGGGAACAGATAAGGTCATTCACCCCATCAAACCTCTGCCAGTGGGCCTTGTATTTTACTCTGATAAGTAGCCATGGCCTCCCGCAAACTGTTGTTCTCCTTAGTAATGTTGGACAGGACATTTTAACACCCACTGTTAAAAATCAACACTCTATGGCCATCTCTAACTTGTAGAAGAGGCCAATGACACTTGAATCCTGACACAGAACTTTGTATGCTCCATCAAATGCAAGAGGGGTCCACTAAGGATTGAGGCATATTTATGACGTAGGCTCGTGCATGACCATCTGTGAAAGTTTAGTTAAATGTCAGTTAAATGCTACTACTTTGGGTGCTGCATTTTAAAGGGTAGTAGTATATGATGGGGTGTATGATTGTGTGAGAGAGAGAGAAAGTTAGACCGGTGCATATGTAGTGTCTTGTTTTCAGGTTCATTTTAACAGTTGAAGTGTAACCCTTTAGTCCAAGCTGAGAGGTGATTGTGGAGGTGGACTAGTCTGTAGTTCTGGTTTGTTTGTTTGTTTGCTTGTTTGTTTTAACGGCACCCTCCTGTATTGTCAGGGTCTGCTGTCGTTCCTGAGCGCGCCGCTGATCGGAGCGCTCTCAGACGTATGGGGCCGCAAGTCCTTCCTGCTGCTCACTGTTTTCTTCACCTGTGCACCCATCCCCCTCATGAAGATCAGTCCTTGGTGAGTGGCACACACACACACACACACACACACACACACACACACACACACACACACACACGCGCACCTGCGCCCATCCCCCTCATGGAGATCAGTCCCTGGTGAGTGGCACACACACACACACACACACACACACACACACACACACACACACACACACACACACACACACACACACACACACACACACACAGAGAGAGAAACCATGCACATATAACATACAGTACACCAGAGTTAGTGAGCGGAGCGCGAGCGAGCTAGGAGCGGAGCGGATGGAATTTTGTTGGAGCGCTTTTTTATTCAGAGGCCAGAGCGGCCGCTTTGTCCCGCTGCATTTTCGCTCCGATACCGCTCGCACCACGAGTCAGAGGCATGCCCAGATCCACCCTGAACTCAAGTCTTCATAGTGTAACCAAGACCGCTACAATTCAAAACAAACATATTGACCTAACGGATTCGGCATAGCCGGAGCTTTGTCAAGAGAAGCTTTTACAGGTTAGCATTCAGAATCAGGGGAGAGAATACAGATCACTAAAACAGCGTACACTAGGCATGTCAAACACACACACACACACACACACACACACACACACACACACACACACACACTACACATACAGGGGTGGACGCAACCCCCCACACAAAAAGGATCACACACGAGGAAGACCTAAAAGGGTAACACGCTACACTAAAACACGGACATTAAAACAGTAAATAAAGGCATTAACACACACAAACCCCCAGAGTTCTCCCCCGTATCCCAGAATGCATTGTCCCAGAGTACGTAGCACATAGTCCAGCGTGCCGACGTTACAGTAAGTTCGTTGGGGATGAAGTAGCTAAATATTTTAGAAAGGAAACTGAAAGTCTAAGGGCTTACAAGCGTAGTATTCCTACAAAACAACTAGATACTAACAATGTAGAGCAAGAACAACTATGTGCTGACACTGTTCCAGTGAGATGTATTTTGGAATTTAAGAAGACACATTTCGCGGAAGCATGCTAAGGAGAGCAAAGAAAAACGTGAGCAATTTGAATAGCCTGTGCTTTAAGTAAGGCTGAAGTAAAACTCGGATGCTAAACCTGTATTATTTAGGCAATTAATCCCACGTATCCCTTTAGTTTTAGGCTTATGTGTATTTGCGTTGGCAAGCTTGTTCATTGTTGCACTGTCGGTGTTGCATTAGGCTATCTTTTACAATACATGTAACATTGCCATTGCTCTTAGTTCTTTGGAATTTAAGTTTTTTTTAAGGTGACAATTCGGCTTGTAGATTATTTCTCCCTCCTTTACATTGGAGCGAGCGTGGAGTGATTTCACTGGAGCGGGAGGATTTTGAAGTGGAGCGGGGAGCGAAATTGAGCGGAGCGACCTGACGTGAATTTGAGCGGAGTAGTGGCCGAGTGAACAGCCACCTGAGCGAGGAGCGGGATATTCGCACCGCTCAGCTCCGCTCACTAGCTCTGCAGTACACACTTATCCATCTGTGCAGCTCTCGAGCAGTGTCTTGATCATGCTGATAAAGAAACCCAAACTATTTTAAAGGCGGAACTGATATTTACGTCTCATTATCTGTGAATAGAATCTTACTGCACAATTAATTTTACATCGCCACTGTTACACGCTAACTTTTAATGAAGTGATATCACAACAAACATTTTTACTACTATAGAATATAAAACATATTATTTATTTTTACTACTATAGAATATAAAACAAATTTAGTATGTTTTACTGCTGATTTAGTATGGTGTGTGAATTAATAGGATGACCAAGTATGCTGTGATGCTTGATTAATTAATTAATTAAATGTTTTCTTTCCAATGTAACAAGGCCTTTGTAATACAAAGCCTTTGGAAGACTCTTGATTGACTCCAGGCAGGTGAATGGTGTGTTTGATCTGATGAGGTGTTTAATATGTTTCAGGTGGTACTTTGCCGTTATTTCCATGTCGGGCGTCTTTGCGGTCACCTTCTCTGTCATCTTTGCATATGTAGCTGACATCACGCAGGAGCATGAGAGGAGCACTGCCTATGGTTTGGTGAGTTGAAGGCCGACGGTCGGCTGCTGTCTGACTCTATATTACAGTCGCTATATCACTGTGCTCTTATTACTGAATTTAGCTGGGTTTTAGCAAAAGAGTGACACTTATAATACATGCATGCTACATAAAAACCTCCCATGTCAATACTTCTGGTTTACATAGAGGTATGATACAGTGGATTATTTAATCTTTATTGCTTTATTGCCTGACACATACTGATATGGAATGTGAGGGACATTATTTGATATTTTCCCAAGTTGGGACAATGTAATAGTCATTAGACATGTGATGGGATCGGTTGAACAGACTTGAGTGAAGTCCTGATGTGGTTTGTTGTTGGTTATTCAAAGTTCCCATTTGCGCGTGACTTGCAACTATGTTGCCTCAGTTTCCTTTGGTAACTAGAGTGATGCCAGTCTTTCTTGAGAATGTTACAAACCTGAAACATCATCAGGCCCAATAAAGCTGTTTTGTGTCAGTGTGTTTTGTCTTGGGTGTCCTAGGGTAAATCCTCCTACATAGACAGTCAAGCATCCCAATCCTAATAAAATATATCCTGTGCATTTGTTAGTTGGTAGGCTACCGTAAGATCTAGCTTCATGTAGCAAGACATTCTAATATATCATCTGTTTGGACATATGTGCTCTGAGTCCATTTGAAATTGGTTATCCAGGCCAAAATAGAGGCTGTAATTTACACTGATTCTGCGACAGCTAAGGGGGGTTGTTAGGCACGACGCGCTAGCGGAGTTAAGCAAGTAATGGTAGCGCAGTAATATAGAACGAAATGCGGTCAAGGTGTATCATTCAGCCAATCACAATCAAGGACCGGAACTATCAGTTTTAGAAAGGAGAATTGAAGTCTCTGTGTAAAACTAACAGCAAATATACCTGATGGGTGCAGACTGGGGGAAGAGCCTTTATGGTAGTGTGGGGTCTACAGAGTTGTGGTTCTGTGCCTCTGTGGTTTGTCATTACGTAAGTGCAGACTATTGTGTCCTACAAAACCTTCACAGTTGTTTTTATTTAGCCTAATTCTTGCCTGCCCTGATGTGGCCCCTCTGGACCCCTGTAGGTATCTGCCACGTTTGCGGCCAGCCTAGTGACGAGCCCAGCCATCGGGGCGTACCTGTCACAGGCGTACGGTGACACGCTGGTGGTGATCCTGGCCACGGCCATTGCCCTGCTGGACATCTGCTTCATCCTGGTGGCCGTGCCCGAGTCCCTGCCGGAGAAAATGAGGCCCGCCTCGTGGGGGGCACCCATCTCCTGGGAGCAGGCCGACCCCTTCGCTGTGAGTAGCATCCTCCTGGGAGGCCTTACTGACCTTGTTCCTGGTCTCTGGGTGTGCAAAGCAGTCACTAAGCAGGTTTTATGGATTGGTCAAGGTGTGTGTGTGTGTGTGTAATAACCACACACTCCAACTGTGAGGGATGGTTCCAAATAGACACACAATGTTTTCCACCATAACAGTCTTATGTCTCCGTCTCTGTCTCCCTGCCCTGCTTAGTCGCTGCGGAAAGTTGGTCAGGACTCCACTGTCCTGCTCATCTGCATCACAGTCTTCCTGTCCTATCTCCCTGAGGCCGGCCAGTACTCCAGCTTCTTCCTTTATCTCCGACAGGTGAAGTTCAAGCAACACGGTCAGATACTTAAACTGACTCACATTCGCTTACTTCCCCACTCAGACTTTGACACAAACAAATTCACAATACACTTTGGATTCACAATAGTACACTGGATGGACACAAAAATCTTATTGATACTGACCATATCTAGACTTTAAGACATTGGTTTGAATTCATGTCTGAATTGTGTATTAGTTAGTTAGTTTCTGTACCCTGATGTGAAGTTTTTACGAGGCAGAACATTTGTAGAGTTAACTGCAGCTGAAGTACCACTTTGAAGCGTACACACATATTAGGCTTCTCAAGTTAGGATGGAAATCTCATTATGTATACGAATGTATAGATTGTATAGACCTTCCACACTGAAAAAAAAAGTTCTTTGAATTTACATGATTTTAATGTGTACATCGGTCCCACATAATCAGAATGTGTCCAGCTGACACAATTTTTACACTTTTGTTCTAGTTAATCGTTTCTTGTAAAACCTACACATTGAAATCACATTGTATTACATAAAAAAATCATGTTGAATGAAGATAATACCTTCATATTTATGTAATACCAATGTATTGTGTAATGCTAAAGTAATTTTATCATGTCAATAGTAATAGATTGTAAAAGGTACTTCTAACTTCATTTATTAATGCTAAAAAAATAAACTCTTGAAGTTTTATGTCCCTATAGTACCAGAACAGTGTCTTTTAACTGTTTTTTTTTCTAGAATTGCAGACATATGTTATACATCTTTTTACTGAAAAGAGTCAAGTCAGTTTAGTAGTCAATTTTTATTGAAAGCAACATGAAATACACAGTATTGTTTTTTATCCAGCAATTGACAAATGGAAAAAAGTGCAGCAAACATCACAGGGAGAGGAGGGAGAGGAGAAAGATAGAGGAGTGAGAGAGGAAGAGGAGAGAGAGAAGTGAGAGAGGGAGAGAAGAGAAAGAAAGTGAGAGATCAGGCCTGAAGACTGATGGACCAGATTCAAAGATGACTGACCAAAAGGTGACATTTCTAGTTCCTAAAATAAAGATAATGAATAATTAATAATAATAAAAAAACATCCACAAAAAGATTCCATGACCCGTGGTCACTCAGCCATTGATAGTCCTTTCAGGTTTCAACATAGTAAAAACAGTATTTCTTTTTCAAAAAATAAAAATGGAAAGTCATTCACTGAAACAGGTTGTTCTTTAACCAACCTTGGGAGTTTGCCTTCATCCAGCTCCATGAAGATTTTTTGCAATGCCTCAAAGGTGTATCTAAGCACGGGCAGGTACATGAGGTTATCAACTCCGACATCATAGTGACAGCTAACGGCCATGTAGATCTGTCAAAACTTTATTCCTTGGAGTACGACCCCAATGTCCTCTGGTTCACTTGACTCATGTTCTCTCAGGACATAAACCTCAGCAGTTGTCTTCAATGACATCAACTTCATCCATGCCCTGAATTAGGCAGACAAATGCACATAACAGTAAGAAAATGAGACCCTCTAACAAAGCCCTATTGAGAAATGAATGTGAAAAATAGACATGTTCATGTACATACCACATATTCCTGCACAAAGTTTTCAGGATCTTCCCCCGTGTAGATACAGAGTCCCTTCAGGAGACACTCGGCCAGCATCTATATCACACTGAAATAAAAACATTATTGATTAGCACGTTAATCCAAGTTTCATTTAAGTCAGCCACTGTTGTAAACGGCCATATGATAAAAAGAAAAAAAAAGTTAGACGAATACAATAGATAGATAGATAGATAGATACTTTATTCTTCCCGAGATCATCACAAATTTTAGGATGTGATGAATAATAGAATAATAATAGAACAATATGTGAAGAAGTATCAATATCAACATGATCAAAAATATTAGCCTCTGTAAGGTTAGCATGATTAAAACTCTGCATTACTCACATCAGTAATTTGCTTAATCATTGCTTGGAGACAGGAACTTGGATTGAAGTGGGACAATTGTGATTCTTTTGAAATTCCGTGTTGATCTGAAATAAGATTAGCAGGAAGAAAATTAGTTTCATACCATCACACATACGACAGTGCCAGACAAAACATACTCATACTGCACCACACATCTGGCATAACAGCCATTTATTGATGTATAAGACATTCATTTTATCAACAGTAAATTCATAAATAAATAAAAGATCAAACTTCAGTGACTTCAAACAGTAACATCACTACATCTTAGACTCAGTAACAAAAAAGTTGTATGCGTACACTTTACTGCCTGTTTTTTTGCCTGCACAAACAAATCAAAATATTTATATTTCATATTTTCATCATATGGGGAGACAACTTCCTAGGGCTAAACGTTTTTGGATGCTATAATGTAAATTTGCAAATGGCTTTTTGTCCACGTGGCTATGCTAGCTTGCTTTTAGGCAGCCATTTGCTGGCAACACACTTGGCGCACACAGGCTAACAGGCTTTTCACTCACATACAACTTATTATGCTTCAAACGTGATCAAATTAATGGACTGTACCAAACCAACCCCAATTTAGCTTTACAATGATTTATGTATTTTTCCAACCGCCCAACAGATGCAGCTAACTGGTTGGTTAGGCTAACGTTAACTTGGTAAAAAGAAACGGACCAAAAAATAATACAAAGACATCAAGGGTCAACTTTGCAACACTGTAATACTGTAAGAAAACAGCTAGGAGATTTATTGTCTAATATAACATGATCATAAGGTTGATAAACTTACCCTTCAGTAGGCTAATTCGATTTGCCATTCTCTCTTCCACTTCAGTCACTGATGATAGATATCCAAACTTTAACGGTCAAACCATGCTTCAAACACTTCTTCTTCTACTACTATGTATTGTTTTAATGACACATTACAGCCACCTGCTGCTCTGGAGTATGTCTGAACTTGAAATTTTCACTTTCGATCAACACAAGAAAAATGTCTACATCCAGCATTCAAAATTATCTCTTGAAATCTACTTAATTAAAACACGTTTTCAAGCGGAATATAAAACAATCATGTTGCATATATCAAATTAATTTGTGTCAAATCAAAGACCCCCTATTTCCATTTTTTTCAGTGCATTTATCATACATTTTGTCCTGTTTAAATGAATGGCCTGGATGTGGACCATTGTACACTTTGTCCAGCCATGTTGACCTGTTGTCTTGTCTAACTCTGACAGGCACTGGCCTCAGGCTCTGAGTGTAAACACACCCTGTAGTGTTATGTGCTTAGGAACTAGTTGGGCCAGATTTTGACCATGTGGTGCCATCATGTTTGCTGTAACAGCAGGCTGGATAGTGTTACAAGCCACACCACTCAAAACCCCCTTTCTCTGTCCAGTGACAGTTTTTGCTCTTCTCAAAGGGTTTAAGTGCACACACCTCACTAATATTGGTAATGAATGATTTATATGTTTTGCTTTTGATGTATTTTATTAAATGAGTTTTGCTCATTTTAGTATTTTTAAAATGATGCTGTTGATGGCACTTCAGTGTGTTCACAATAAGGTATTACTAACAAAAATAAAATATAAAACAAACATGGTGATTGTATGGTGTGATAAATGATCTATGATATATCATATGATGCGACAAATGGTATGATATGATGAGATGATCTGTGCAGGACAGGTTTGCGTCCATTTTTGTAGGTTGTGCAGCCTAATCCCCGCATTGTCTCCCGCAGGTCATAGGGTTCTCGTCAGAAACGGTTGCTGCCTTCATTGCTGTGGTGGGAATCCTCTCCATCCTGGCTCAGGTGGGTTTGGTGCCTGGGGGACTTTCTCTCTCGGTGTGTGTGTGTGTGTGTATGTGTTGCATCTTGTAACCTAAGAAGTGATGTACTACTTACTAAAGCCGCATTCTGCGTGTTCCAGACGGTGGTGTTGGGAATCCTGATGAGATCCATAGGGAATAAAAACACTATTCTCCTGGGTCTGGGCTTTCAGATCCTGCAGCTAGCCTGGTACGGCTTTGGCTCCCAGCCCTGGTGAGTGTCAATGCTGTCAGTACTGTAGTAACACTTCTGGAATTTGGCCACTAGAGGGCAGAAGTTGTCAGGCTGTCTGAAATATGTTCCTGTTGAGTGGTGCAGACACTCTGAAAAGTCACTGAAGCTGATATTGATGTGTAAATGAAGCTGATATAGAGTGGACCTGGGATTCATCTATGCTGATTATCTGCAACAGTGTATTCATTGTTTACCCTAAGCATTCAGCAGCGGTGCACCACCGCAAAATCTTCACGTGATAAGCAATATCACAGGAAAAGACATTCACTTGCACACTGTAAAAGCACAACAGCCAGTCATCTTGATTTTTTTTTCTTCTTTTTTTGTAATCATCGGCAAAGTTATAAGAGCATCAAATCTGCACGGAACCTCTCGTTATTCAGGACCTCTACATAAATGTTACATTTCAGATGATTCAGATGTAGCAGGTGCTCTGAAATAGGCAGACAATTATGGCTCTCAGATTGGGTGTTGCTCAACCTGTTTATTTTTGCCGTGAATGTCAAGTCAAGTCAAGTTTATTTATATAGCGCATTTCATACACAGAGGTCATTCAACGTGCTTTACATAAACAAAACCAAACAATGATATCAAATAAAAGCATAGAAGGGCAGTATAGTCAAAGAATAGTTCAAAAGGTAAAGATCCTAATAAAAAGAAAACATAAAACACACAGAGTAAAATCATTTAAAAATAAAGAATAATTAGTAAGAAGAAGACTGTTTATAAAAAAAACTGTTTATAGTAGATCTATTTCTAGCTCAACTTATCTGATCCAAAGCCTTCTGGTAGACTGTCTTTTGCTAAATGCCTTCTCCTCTCCTACTGCATCAAAAATGGGAAGGATATGAATCACAAAGTTTCTCTGATTGGTGCGACTTATTGTGGTAATGCAATTCTTTTTGTTGATTGGATTTTTCCCCTCTGTGGTCAACTCTTGGAAGTAACATTTTGTCAATCTAGCTGTCAATTTATTGTTTTTAGGTAGGCTAATTTGTTGAAGAGTGGCCTATGCCATTAACTTACATTTTAAATAATAATATTCTCAGTTGTGCCATTTCAATTTTTACATACATTTCTAAGAATAATGTAAGTTCATGATTAAGAAAAGAAAAACATGTCTAATCCTGTCTAAAATGGTACTAAGGTTTTTCTGCAGTAATCTTTTTTACACAGCAAATGCCTTAAAGGAGAACTTGGCAACTATTTCAACGTAATAAACCCGTTTAGAAATCATTTGGATGGTTAAATGACCTGTTCCGGTGAAAATGGTGACTTTCCCCGCTGCGCCTAGCGTCCCCAGGCAGAAAACCAACCTTGCAACATTGAGACTACTGTCCCGGAAAGAGAAGTGAGAAACAAGAAACTCGTTTTAAATCGTGTTTCTTACCTTGTAACATCCACATAGTTCTGCCAAACTTATGCTAACCATTCGCTAGCTTGTAAACAAATCCATGTGCTTTATTGTTACCTTTTCCCACAGTTTGAAATAGCATAATGCACAATTTCTCCAGCAGAGGGGGAAATCCTGCCAAGTTTCCCTTTAAATCTGTTAGAGGTTATGTCATACAGTACCCTCCAGAATTATTGGCATTATTTTGCTTGCTTTAAGGTGACATTAAAGTGATATAAACCTATTTAAGATAATGTCGTGGTTTATGTGAGAACAAGATTAGATGGCACTCTGTAAACAAAGTCACGTTAGACCTAGCTCCATTCCTCGTTTAGTTAGTGCAGCAGTTTTGTAGTCTGAATTCTTGCTGTTAGCAGAGGGATAGCATCAGAAAGACAAATGTTGATATTTCCCAGTGTTTTGGGTGAGAAACCTGGGAAATCTCCCTTACTTTCAGTGCTCATAGCATTTGCCCCCTCCACCATAATTCTCATTAAGCATATAATAGACTCATTAGGGGTTCTTTTCAGTCATTCTTTTATGTACGCCAAACCCACCTAAAGTGTTTCGTGCCAAAGAGCGCAATTTTCATTTCATCTGACAATAGACCACAATACCAGACTGTACCATTCAGTAACTCCTGCCATTTACATTTGTAATTAAATGACTGGAAAGGCTTTGGCATGCCCTCTAAATAATCTATTAGCAGTCACATTTGAAGATTTTTTGGGGGACTTGGTGACCCCAAGATGATACTTTTTTCTTTTGCCTCTCTTGCCATCCTCCATACTGTGCGTGGGGGCAAGATAACCATGGGTCTTTGTCCAAGCATGTTTGTCACATTTCCAGTTGATTAAAACCTTTTAATTATTATTTTAATTGTAAATATGGGCATTTTCAAGGATACAAGGATACAAGGAAGTTTATTGTCACATGCATATAGTTACTGGAAGTAAGAAATGCAGTGAAATTATGTCTGGTGTCAGCCTATTTGTGCATTAATGGGGGGGGGGGGGTAAAAAGTGCAGTAGAAGAGGGGTTTAGTAGATTAAGTGGCAAGGGCTGCATAAAAAAGGTGGGGGAGGATTGGGATTGGGTGGGGGGCACCAACAAGGAGCACCCAAGAGCAACAGGGGCAAGGAAAAACTCCCTTACCAAGGAAGAAACCTTGGGCAGATCCACGGCTCAAGGGGCTAACCCAACTGCCAGGGGTCTTGGTGTGTGTGTTGGGGGGATGACAAGGGAGATGGGATAGTGTGCTGTGTATGTGGGGAGAGGGCAGTGTGCAATATGTGTGTTGGAGAAGCTTCCTCATGAGACAATGTGCTGTGTATTGGGGGGGGGGGGCAGTGTGCTGTAAGTATGTTGGGGACGTGTGTTGGAGAAGCTTCCTGATGAAATAATGTGCTGTGTATGTAGGGGAGGGGGGGGGGGCAGGGACTTACTATTGC
The DNA here is from genome assembly GCF_046254945.1 of Alosa pseudoharengus. NCBI lineage: Eukaryota > Metazoa > Chordata > Actinopteri > Clupeiformes > Clupeidae > Alosa > Alosa pseudoharengus. The sequence continues at coordinate 11,108,419 of NW_027468663.1, read as the reverse complement.
AAGCAGAGTACTGTATGTATGATGTATGTGAGTAATGACAGTGAAGATGTGTGTGTGTGTGGGCGGGAGGGGAGTGGAGCAGTGACTGTGTGTGTGTGTGTGTGTAGTGTGTGTGTGTGGGTAGGTGGGGGCAGTGTGCTGTAAGTATGTAGAGGATGTGTGTTGGAGAAGATCCTGAAGACAATGTGCTGTGTATGTAGGGAGGGGGGGCAGTGTGCAGCAAGTATGTAGAGGAGGCTTACTGTAGCAAGCAGTGTGCTGTATGTATGTGAAGTGATGACAGTGATGATGTAAGTGTGTGTGTTGGGGATGGGGGTGGGGGGGGGCAGAAAGGCTAGGCAATCAAGGACATGGGTATCATTTTCAATGAAGTACCTAGTTTGTATAGCCAATTCATGACTTACAAATGTCAACTTTCTTTTTATTTAAATTTAGTTTATTCTCTTGTCCTCCCATGTTGAAAAAATACTTGGGGATTTAGCTTCTGTGTCACTTTATTTTCATACTTTAGTGCAGCGTTTCTCAAACTGTGGGTCATGTGGGAGACATGCCAGGTGGGGCGCCAACTGACTGAGTTTTTTTATTTTTTTTTTTATCTGTAGCCTGGGCCCAGGTAGCACCCGATGCGCAATGGACGCACTGTGTTATTCACAGGGAAGGCGTGTCAAGGCAGCTTAGTTAGTCCCGACCTACATGAGATTTTGAATGTTGTTGTGAGAGTGGTGAATTTCATCAAAACCCGGCCCTTAAAACCGCGTCTATTCTCCGCACTTTGCGAAGAGATGGTAGCTGACCAAAAGGCTGTACTGTTTCACAGCGAGGCAAGGTGGCTTTCCCGAGGTAAAGTGCTGTCGCGCGTGTTTGAGCTCCGAGTCGCCTCTTCTTGGAGGAAGAGCGCATGTTTAAATCTGCAAGCACGTTTACTAATGAACATTTCTTGACGAAGCTGGCCTATCTTAGCGATATATTTGATATATCTTAGCGATACATTTGAGTTAAATGTCCAGTTACAAGGCAAAGACAAGCACCTACCTCACCTAGCAAATAAGATTACTGCATTCACCAAAAAAACTTGAGTATGGGACAGGCGCCTCGATCGCGACAGTATTATGCCTTTGAGATTTCTGAGCGAAATCGCTGAAACGTCTGATTGGGAGGCACTCTTGTGATCCCATGTAGACCCCAAACAGTAGGCCTACATCACATCCCTGCAAAGTTTATTTCAAAAATATTTCCCAACTAGCAGTGCTCAGTATGACTGGATTATGGATCCATTTAATGCAGCATGTTGGTATTTCATTGAATATATTGTACAATGCTGTAAAATGGCCTATGCTTCCTAATATGTTGCTGGAAAACAGAAATATGTGTATGTATTTATTTATTATTATATCTGCAGCACCAGCTGATTTTAACTCTGTTGAAGAGGATATATTTAGAACTTGTCATTATTTCAATAAATTTGACAATTTTAAGCTTGACCTACCACTGTCCTAGAGCGATGAGGGACAGGTGGGGCTCGAGAATGCCCCCTTGATCAAAGTGGGGAATGAAAGAAAAAGTTTGAGAACCACTGATCTAGTTTGTTAACTACCACAGTCACGAGTTGGGTCGCGATAGTCTATCATTTTTAAAAAGTGGGTCCCCAGAAAAAAAGTTTGAGAAACACTGCTTTAGTGAAAAAGAAAGTCATGAACTACTTCTGTAAGTTCATACAGCAGTAGCTTAAAGAAGTTGAATATAAATAGGGAAATGCTTCTGTTACATTTTGTATGGAAGATTTTCTAGGGGTGCCAATATTTGTGGTCAATCTGTTTTTGTTAAAAATATTATTTCTTTATGTGATTTTCCTTTTTCTCAGAATAAATTAGCTTCCCTTTAAGGTTGAATTTTTCCTCATTGTTTTCATTGTGAGATTACAATGCTAGAACTGCTGGAAAATCTTCTCGGGGAAAATATTATGAAAAATGAATATCATTGTTCTTCTAAAAATAACCATGGTCTATGTTGATAGTCCTTAGTCCTTAGTCATAGTCCTGCCTCTGTAAATGGGAGCATATCAAGGTGGCTTGAACCAAGCCATACACAATTCGAACCATACACAAGCCAATCAATAATGCTGCTTCAGGAGTATCTGATTGATTGATAGATTGACTCAAATATCAACATCTTTGAATCGATCACTGAGCGTTCATTAAAACAGTTTTTTTTTTTAATTCCCACAAAGGCTTGTTGGCACGCCCATTCACTGAAGCTGTTTATCTTTCACTTTTGTGTTTGGTTGGTATGTCTGTTTCGTTGTTTCATTTGTCATTTTTGGCTTAGTTCAGCTTGGCAGAGTTTGCCTGACTGAAAGCTGTGTTTAGTTTAGATAGCCTGCTGTGTTGTCCCATCTCTTTAGCACACAATGGCACAACATTAACTCTAAACATGAATGTAAGATGCTAAATGGTGTCTTTTGACAATATAGTTGGGGATGTGGCTTTTCTTACCATATGTTGGTGTGTTCCAACCTGAACAGAAACAGCATTGGCTGTGCTGCTAGCAGACCAGATGGTTGGTTTGTATGACCTCTACTTGAGCACATTCCATCAAAAGTAACTTTGAATTAGTTGCTCATTAAAGACATAGTTCAGAAAATGACAAGTGGGCATCCAAACACCTGATTAAGTTTAATTGGTTTGATCAGTGTGTGTGACTCAGTCCAAATGTGATTTAAATCTTAAAAAGAATTAATGTTTAAATGTCTTTGTTCTTTCAGGATGATGTGGGCAGCTGGGGCAGTGGCTGCCATGTCAAGCATCACATTCCCTGCCATCAGTGCCATTGTGTCCCGCAACGCAGACCCCGACCAACAAGGTTCGATCACACTGCCATCACTCTCTCTCTGTTTCTCTCTCACACACACACACACACACTCGCTCGCTCGCTCACTCACTCGTGCGTGTGTGCAAACTAGAGCCATCCACACTACTGTATCTACTGGGGCCTCAAACCAAAACCCCCTCTACCAGCCACACGTTTCACCACGCTAGCCACAGAAGCAATAACAACTTTAGACACACACACACACACACACACACACACACACACACACACACACACACACACACACACACACACACACACACCTGCACCAATCACCCTCATGAAGATCAGTCCCTGGTGAGTGACCCACATACACACACACACACACACACACACAGAAACCATGCACATATAACATACACACACACACACATACATCTGTGCAGCTCTCGAGCAGTGTCTTGATCATCCTGATAAAGAAACAAGAAACTATTTTAAAAAAGCAGAACTAATGTTTCTGAAAAGAATCTTACTGCACTGTTAGTTTACAGTACATGGCCACTGTTACAACTTCAGACGCTTTAACACACACACACACACACACACACACACACACACACACACACACAACCAACCCATCTTATTCACAAACTACTAACACAGTCATGGTTGTAGGATCAAAACCAACACTTAGCTCCAAACCGTGCTCTGGCCCTAGACAAATACCTGTAGCCCAAGAACAGCTGAGATAGGAGAAATGACGCAGCCTGTGTTTGTCCCTCCAGGTGTAGTCCAGGGGATGATCACAGGTATCCGAGGCTTGTGCAACGGCCTGGGTCCCGCGCTGTATGGCTTTGTCTTCTACCTGTTCCACGTGGAGCTCAACGAGATGGACCCAGCTGAGAGCCCTGACAAAGGGTCCAAGCCCAACATGGCCAACCCCACAGACGAGGTGAGGAGCCAGGGCAGCCACCACAGGCACAGAGGCCCTGCTGTCGGGTCGATTTGTCCCTCAGAAAAGGGGACTTGTTTGATCCTCGTGAGAAAGTGGCCGTTTAAAAGTGTGTTGTGTTTCTTGTCAGTTAAATGAGGACCATTTTAGAATGAGGTTTTTTTTTTTTTTTTCTAAAACAATTAGGTCGTAAATCCATAATATGTAAACATCATGGATTGATTGAATTGAATGTAATACATGTTTTTGGTAAAACTGCGTCCTCTATTGTCATTTACAATTGTTGTGCTTTAAGATACTCACTCTCTCTCTCTCTCTCTCTCTCTCTCTGTCTCTCTGTCTCTCTGTCTCTCTCTCTCTCTCTCTCTCTCTCTCCCTCTCCCCTCACCTGCAGAGTGCCATCATCCCGGGACCTCCCTTCCTGTTCGGCGCCTGCTCCGTGCTGCTCTCCCTGCTCGTGGCGCTCTTCATCCCTGAGCACAACGGCGTGAGCATGCGGCCGGGCGGCTACAAGAAGCACAACAACGGCGCCCAGAGTCATGGGCACGGCCCGCAGGGCGGCATCTGCGAGGGCAAGGAGCCACTGCTGGAGGACAGCTGCGTATAACCCCTGCCACTAACACCCCACAGGCTGGGGTCCATGGGGTCGGTGGCGGTGGTTATAAAGGGTGTCGGGAGTGGATCAATAGGGTGTTTTTTCAGTTTGTTTTGTTATGTATGTTTGTTTGTTTGTTTGTTTGTTTAGGGTGGGACAGGGAAGGGTAAGCCTCAGCCTCAGGCCAACAGAGGAGGGTGGAGGAGAGAAGAGGATGCAACACCCATCCTTCACTCACCCCACCTCCCAAGCTGGTTCTGGCAACGCTCCTTTGCTCTGGCGAGAGACTTCCACAGACTCTACTGGGCCCTTCTCGGCCACCTATAAGCTAAGACGTGTGACAGAGCGCTGGCGCTGTGAGAGCCAGTGCAGGGAACAAGGAGGCTGGGCAGAGCACCAGCCGCAGCAGCAGTGGGGGGGGCGAGCCAGGAGCTTCAGCTCACTGAAGGACGTGCCCTTGGCCTTGGAGCAACCAGGAAGTGGATACTTGGGTGTCAAGGCTCACATTTGAGAGGCGCCTGCAGAAGCTTAAATGATGTATTTCAGTCGAAGGTTATCGACATAAGTTTAATATAGACTTTTGTGGCTGGTTCTATTGTTTTTCCCACCCTCTTTTTTAAAAAAAAGATCAGACCCACAGACCATACAATGATGTTACGGTTCTTTATCCAGAGACTCAAAAAGTAACAGTTAACGTATTGGTGAGCTCCACTGTCGACACTGGTTGTGAGCCAAAACGTCACCTGCCACTTTGTTAAGGTTTTGGTATTAACATTTCATAGGATCGGTGGTGCTGATGTTTGAGTAGAAATTGTTCATATCCTGCGGATTTTTTTTTTTTTTTCTTCTTCAAAGCAGTACAGCAGAGCACACAATAGATAACATTTTATACTGTGAGAGTTTAGTCTATTTGATACAAACACAGCTTGTTTCGGAGATCTGAGTTCTATTGTTTTTCCCACACCACTGGTCTGATCCTGCCAGGAACATGGGTAAAGTTAGTCAGAGCCGAACTGCTACCACCGTCTCTCCCTCTCTCTTAGACACCGAATTAATGTCAGTTTGTTCCCATTTGTCTGTTCTCCTTCGAGGATGGCTGTGTCAAATGTTTTTATTTAAAAGGAAAAGTTGCCTTTTAATTGATTTCATGTTGATATTACCTAACCTGAATGAAGACTTATGCTCTGAGAAGGGTGAGTAATTGTTGATATATATCGCTCCCATCGGAGCTCACATACTCTTTAGTCTAATTCGTGTCCACCTAAATGACCTCCGCTCCCCAATCGCTGGGCCTTCTTACGTGTGTGCGTGTGCGTGTGTGTGTTTGCGTGTGCACGTCTGTGTGTCTGTGTCTGGGCTCATGCATTTCCCATCACAAGCCAACAGGCTCCCCGTCATTCTGGTTCTCATTGTGAGCACTGATGTTGTCAGTAAGTCTCAGTGGATGGTTAGATTGGATGAAGGAGTACATCATCACCATGCTGCTGCAGTAGAACGTAAAAGGTTACATGTTCTGTGGTATAAATCTACAAATGTGATATTTTGAGTAGACAATTAACCATTTCAAGGATTCGTATGTAATCAGCTTCAAAGATACTCTGCATCTTCTGTGCACTGTCTTTGGATAGAAGTGATATTTCAATTACTGTATTTAATCTTAACTGTTGGTGTATATTTGAACAATTGACTTTCCTACATTGAACCTCAAGTGCATTGAAATGGCTCACATAGCTACATCACAAACACTGCAGTAGGTAACACACCTGAGAAGGTTGTTTCTTTGTTTTGTTTTACATGGTTTTGTGCCATATGCTTATTTTTGTTGTTTTGTATGTTGTGTTTATTTTTTTGTAGATTTATTTTTTATTATTATACATTTTTATGCATTGTTGGTGCCATTTCCATTCCCTTCAGGGAACCAAATCACTGACAACATTAATGAGGAAACAAATAGTACAGTTTGAGGTGGACCGTGTGTCGCTTGCTTGTGCTTAACACATTGGAAATAACATTTTGTGGCCTGATTTGATATTTAATTGATATTTACCCTGAGATCTTTGAATGTTACAGAAAGCTTAAACATTAAACCACAATTTTGTGCTCACTTTATTATGTTTTAACACCGAGAAAGCTAGAACAGCTTTGTGTTCAGGGGGATATGGACTTTTTTTTTGTAGTGATGCAACTGGACATTATTGCCTGCTTTCCTCTAAGTCTGGTTTGTGGCCCAAAACTAGAAAAAAAGAAAGAAAAAATTACCTTTCTTTGTGCCTAAGTTTATCAAAACTCTTGAATAGCAGGAACACGTTGGAAGTTGTGAACATGTTGTAAATATTGGGGATCTAATGACAAACTATTTATTAAAATTTAATGACATTGACCTATATTTCTTGTCTTTTTTCCTGTGAGTGCATTACCGCTCTTCTCATGGTGCTTGGATAGCTTAAGGTATATGCAAGGATGAGGGCCCTTCTCTTTACATGAATTATCTGTTTGTTTTGTTGTTTTTTCAGCAAAATGCAGAAGTTAAATTCTCTGGTACAGCCATGTTGTTGGACACGGCGATGCCATTGTCATGGAAAGTCCAGTGTGGTGTTCAGTGAATGCTTTAAAAGGAGTTTACCAGAATACGTGCCATTCTTTGCATCTTAACGACTCTTCTCTGTAACTGATTTCTGCTGTTGATTATTTGAAACCACCATTTTGTGCCACCCACTAGGAATCAGTATGTACCTGATGGAGGTAACTGATGAGACAATGAGATAATCACTCAGTTAAAAACAAGCATGACAAGACCACCAAGAATGAAGCTGGAAAGAACCAATTTTTGATTGGCCTACATAAGTAAATTTGTTTCAGAGTTCCCTTGAGGGCATGCTTTTCTGCTGTGGTTGGGAAGGGTTTCCGTCTGTATTGCATTCTAAATGTGTTTGATTAGATAGCGACGTCCATGTAGCAATGCCAAATTTCGAGGTATCACACCATAGTGTCGAAGAAAAGGGTGAAAGAGAATCAGAATCTTATTCTGTGCCGATGTTGGTTGTTCTCTCTCAGCTGTGAAACTTTTCATAACAGAATATAGCTTTGAACCCTGATGACTGATTTTGTAATTGTTAGGACATGCATCAATATTGCCCATATTTTTTTATTCAAAATATAAAAAAGGCAGAATGCCATAAAGCACTGAATGTGTGGGCATTGTTGAATGTGAAAATAAATAAAGTAGTTGTAGAGCACACTCTTGTGTTTTGGAATTGGGTGCTTCTTGCCATCGAAATGGGAGGGGCAGTGCAAAAAGGACATGATGTGTTCTTTCAAACTAATCCAGAACAGCACGTATGATGTATTGTGTATGTGGTCCATAACAACCTAGACCCAAGAATCAGGGGAATCATCACGAAGCACCGCAGCAGATATGGGCATTCTTTTCAGACATCTTACCATTGTGCAGCTCTTCATATGGGGTTTCAAAGGTGAACTGTTCGGTATCTTCAACATGTTTTTTCTATTTGATGTATTTTTATTTTTTTTTAAATCATGAAAAAGTTGCTGAGGGAGAGTGCCGAGCTGTGTGTAGCAACATGAATGTGGAAAATGTTTGCTGCTGTTGTCTGTAGTTGCTCTGATTTTTGTGTTATTTTGATTATTTAACATTACAATCCACAATTTAAAAAATCATGACCAAAGCAACTGAAGGCAGCACAAACATTACACATATAAAAATGTTTTATGCTGATGATGTTTTGACAGATGTTGCCTTTGTGGACCTTCTCACCATTAGTGGAGAAACTGTGCTAAAGCTTAACAGTGAACTCAGTCTCAACTGTTCATCTGACTGTGCCAGTCCTATTTGGGATCTGAATGATGACAGTCTGGCTGAAGTTCTACCTGGTCATCGCAGCAGTCATCTGACAATCAAACATGTCACCACAGACGATGAAATGAAGTATACCTGTAGAGTGAAGTGTGGTGCCAGCTCCAAAAAGGAATCGGTCAAAGTCACAGTGTACTGTAAGTACCCTGCATCAGATGCTGCAATTATGGGTTTGGTTTATGAGCTACAAATTTGTGCTCATGCTAAGTTATGCACATTTTATGACTTCGTGTATGAATTTGAGATAAGGATTAACTGAGTCACTTTTTTGAGGACTCAACACAATGTTCTGTTTTGTGTAGATGTCTGGTATATTGTATGGCTTTCATAACGCTGATAAGCCTGCTGTTCCTCCAGCTTTAGATGAGCCAGTCCTCATCAGTACTCCACAGACTCCTTGGTCAGGCCAGCCTTTTACGGTGACCTGTGAGCTAAGAGATTTTTATCCAGCCACTGTTCAGCTTCTTCTGTCTCACAATGATACTTCCATGGAGGTTGTGGATTATTATAATGGCACAGTAATGACGGCAATGGCTTCAAATCAACTGGAGACAACAAGCACCAATTACAAATGTAATGCACTCATGACACTGGGTGACAAGATCATAAGCACCTCTACTGATATGCTAGTTCAACCTAAAGGTAATGTAATATGTTTAGTGATTGTCTCTCCTCATCTGGTTTTGCTTGCTGTGTTGCAGTGTGCAGGCTTATGCCTTCAAAGTTTCAAGTGAAAGATTTTAGATTTTGTTGTCTTGTCATGTTTCAAGGTTCATGACCGATGTAAGGCTCATGACCTCAGCACTTTAATACAGATATTCAAACAACCTTTATGGGATTTGTTTGTTTGTTTGTTTGTTTTCAGAGTTTACAACAACATTTGCCACATCTACACAACAACATATACTTTCATCATCATCTTTTAGGCCTGCGTCGACAGAGGATGATTTGCAGAATCTAGTAACAAAAATAAGAGGTAGGGGGCAACGGTGTGTCCTTTTACTAAAGAAGGACATCACATGTTCTTGTAGAATTGTGTACCTAATCTCACATGATCATCACTGATCAACTTGTTAAATGTCAAAATACTGTGATTTAAGGTTTTTGTAACTCAACGTGGTCTTAAACATAATATGGCTGTTTCCATAAAAATCTTTCAACCATATGTGTATGGTCACCAAAAGGTTTATAGACAACAGTAGGATAGGCTTCTGTAACAAAGTTACTAGTTCTATCCAAAATAGCAGTTCATTCTGTGTGCACAAATAAGGGAGAACATCTTCCAAAATTCTTGCAAAACCTCATGCTTTTGTGGACATCAGGGAAATGTCAACAATGTCCACAAGAGGATATCTTCACCTTGTGTTTTATTTACAGAGACTACAGTTAATTTCCCCTATGTGCCTACTGAATCAAGCACGGCAGAGGGTCAACACAAACATCAAGTTGCAGCAGGTAGAGGGCGCCAGAGCTAATGACTTTCTCAATGCAACAGCTCCCAACAATTTAATACAGACATTCAAATAACCTCTATGGGACTTGTTTGATTGATTTTATTTTATTCAGAGACTACAACTGCTGTATTTGCTGCAAACACAGAACAAAATATACTTTCAACATCGCCAGTGACAGGTAGGGGGCACCAACGTATTATATTTGTATGTACTAATGGCTCTTACGTAATTATACACTCAATCTAATATTGACCTTTAAGATGTCAAAATATGGTCACAGATTTTGAGGGGTCTTTTTGTTGCTGTTGTTTTTTTCATTATTATTGATCTAAATTCCTATTCCTAACCATAATATCTGCATAGCTTATATACAACCCTGTTTCCAAAAAACTTGTAAACCGTAAACCCCCAAGTGAAACTAGAACATTGATGTTCCAAATGTTGAGTCTCAGAAGTAAAGATGAGGTGGTATTCACTATTGTGTGTTATAATTTACGAATAATGCTCCTCAACGAAAAGTTGCAAACAATTGGGGGATTGCATCATCTACAGCACATGATCATTAAAATATTCAGAGAAGAAATCTGAGAGATATCCAGAGAGATTTCTGTAAGCAAGAGACAGGGCTGAAAAACAATATTGGATGGCTGTGATCATCAGGGCTCCCGGCGGTACTGCATTAGAAACAGACCCAAATCTCTAATGAAAATCATTACATGGGCTCTGGAAACCTTTGACTTTTGACACTCTCTTCTTTGGGCCCAAGCTCATTTAAGATGGACCAAGCTGAAGTGGAAAACTGTCCTGTGGGTAAACCAATCAAAATGTAAAAAATACTTTTTGGAAATCCTGGACTTGCAACCTCTGAGGAGAGGGAGCATCCACCTTTCAGTGCACAGTTCGAAAGCCAGCATCCATGATGGTTTGGTGGTGCATTGGAGCCTATGACATGTGCAGTTTGCAGATCCAGAAAGGCACAAATAATGCTCAATGACATGTACAGGTTTTGGAGCAACATATGCGGTCATCCAGACAATGTCTTTTTCAGGGAAGGCCTTGCATTTTTTAGGAAGACAATTGAAAACTGCATTCTGCACATGAAAAAACAACAAAGAATACCCCGGACTGTTGAGCAGCTAAAATCCACCAAGGCTGGAACAATATTTCATTCTCAGAATTCCAGCAACTGGTCTCCTGAGCTCACAAATGTTTATAGACTGTTGTTAAAAGAAGAGATGGTGATTCAATACAGAGGTAAACACGTTGCTGCGTTTTTGAATGCTGGCATCAATTTCTAAATGAACATACAGTATATTTTCTAAAAAAAAAATAACATGAAAAATAACATTTCTTTGTTTTAATAATAATAATAAGTTGTCTGTGTTTGTGTCTTTGTAATTAATATGTTGTATTTGTATATTCTCAGTTAAAAGTAGGGTGTACATGATTTGTTTTTATTTAGCCTACGTTTCACACAGTCACAACTTTTTGGGAAATGAACATTTGTAGACTACAGCAGTGAATATGATACTGTTAAAGTAACAAAGACATCCAACCAGAATTTCGATGTTTCACACATGTAAAAAAGTGAATGTAAAACAGTGACTGGACACTTTTTGAGCATGTAATTATTTTCAGCTGCTCAAGTAATACTTTTGTGCTATGTCCCAATTACGTTTTGTTTTCACATGCTTAATCCAAATCATTACAGTACTTTAAAAATGTTTCTCGTTTTTATTAATTGATAGATCTCCCTGCAGAGGTGCTGATCACTCTATCAGAGACTGAAGAGGTCCAAACCTCAAGCACTCCTGGTAGGTACGATAGCTACACCAGACTCCCCACTCCCTCAATGCTTTTTGTCTTCCCACAGATTCCAAGTCATCCCATTCTGAGCCAGCACATAGATAGATATTAGTGCTCAAGAATCTAGGAGTCTGCATTTACCTAGCATGTCAAATGTAAGATGGTGTCTGTGTGGTTGTGACAGGAGGCATTCAACCAAGCGTGGGCCTGTATGTGTTGACCACCCTGGGTGCTGTGGCGTCCATTGTGTCCATGGGTACTGCGCTGTTCCTGGTCCTGTGCAGGAAAAGGAAGAGGCGACAGGAAAAGACAGAGGACCAAGAGGAGATGGAGGACGAAGTGGAGATGGAGAAAGAGAAGGGGCAGCAACAGCTCCCAGAGATGAGCCCCTAGTGAGGAGGTGGCACCAGGAGAGCATGGTCTCTCTGTGGCCTCACATTATACAGCCAGCATTGAGGCACAGCCTTGACATCGGCACCATCTGTACACTTTTGCTTCTTTCTCTTGAGTTAAAATAGCGCTAATCTTTTATTCTTTTACTGTTAAAATTTTAATTCCATTACTGGTATAAGAGACCAGAGGACGAGTGGCAGTGGAAAGTATTTTTTGCCAATAAAAGTTTATCAATGCAGTCCAGAATTCAGTATCATCAAAGTTTGTTGATAATAAAGCTCCATGGCCAATCAAATTATAGCCCTCCCTTTTGTGCTCCTGAAGCGCATGTGTTCATCGGCTAGGATTGTATTGCTATATTTATTTCTTGTTTACAGAACCAGAGCTGTCTAGTTTTTAAATGATTTTCATTTCAATCAGCAGGACAGATAGCAGGATAGGTAAAGGACTGTGGGCTCGAATCAAACTCAGGGCCAAAGGCATTGAGGCCTGTGTGTGGTTGCTGAGGTTTGTGCAATTTTTTTTACAACATAGTGAGGGCCAAAGGATCATTAGGGCTAATTTGCCCTGTGTGTAGTGTCTCACACTAATAGACAGAATGCAATGCAAGGGACTGAAGTAATCGCTTGGTTTGTATGGCACTAATCTTCATAATACTCAAACTCCCTGTTACACAATCCTAAAATTAGCAGATGCTATAAGCTCCTAATCATCAGGGTAATGCCGGTTAGGGCTATGCATAGGCCTACATATGTAATGGTAATTAACAAACATGCCCATGTTAGCAGAGAGAGGCTTGGTGAGGGGTTTTAAAGAACATACACATGCTTTATAAGCCATAGACTTAATCCTGCTGCCAGTGTAAGTGACAAGTTGGCAGTTGAGAACCTGTCCGCAATTATTGTAGTGCATAACTGACATTATTTCAAGATATCCTTCCATTTCCTTTAAGCAGTCATTAAGGTTAAACATCCAGCAAGCATGCTTATGCACATGAACACTATGCAAGCATAAAGGGCCAAATGTAGATTTAAAAAAAAACTAGGACTGAACCAGAGTCCAGGGGTCCTCGGGCATGCAGCATAACTGTAGCCTAACTGTATTGCTTCTAACAACCTCACACACCCGATATGCACTTACCACACTCTTCTGTCCTCTACCACCATACTCTCCACTTCCCTCCACTATCTCCTCTTCTACCACTTCTCCTCCTATCATAGTACTTAATATGTAGGCACTCCTATCCTCTAGTACTAGTATTGACAGATGCAGTGGTAATTGCTATAGTCTCCTCTGCACTGTAGCTTAAATGTTATTGCTGTAGCTGTAGCTCTATAGCTTAAATGTTAAAATACTTAAATGTTAAAATCTTAAATCAGGGGTGTCAAACTTATAGTGGGCCAGATTTGTTGGAATGACACTTCGTGGGGGCCGTCATTGTCGTGGTCATTATCATTTTCTTCATGGGTATGAGTGTTGTTTGATGATATAGTTTACTACCCTGTCATAACCAAACAAGTAGAAATCATGTACTGCTGTCATATCTTTCTGTCTTATAATAATCTACTTCCATGTCAGTTCTTTCGACCTCCTCCTTCGTGAAGATGGTTTGTGCTAGGTTTAATCAATTTATCATATCATAGAGATAGTCTTCAAGAATGTGTAATAAGCTATCTTTTTTTTCTAATTTTCCCTTCCTACCCAAAACATCTGGCTGGCCATATGAAACCTGCTGGCGGGCCTGATCTGGCCCCCGGGCCTTATGTTTGACACCCCTGGCTTAAATGTTATTCTATTGCTGTAGCTGTAGCTCTGTATCTTAAATATTAAAATGCTTAAATGTTAATAGCTGTAAGTTACTTTGGATAACACTTCTGCAAATAAATGGGTTGGGTAAACTACTTCAATCTTTAGTGTAATAGTGGTTTTAGTGGCATTGATATACTGCTCAAACAAATTAAGGGAACACTTCAATCATCCACTGGATTGGTACTCTGACACTGTTTGGCTCTGAGCACAAGTAAAACTTTTGAGGCGAGTGTTTTATTTTGCAAAAACTGTCAGACATTCTGTGAATGTAGTTTGAGAAAGCAGAAAAGGGTGGAAGGTTTCAAAAAATGTGTTTTAACAATTGTGGAAAACTGTAAGTGCCCTTATTTTTTTGAGCAGTATATTTTTGAGAAGAATTTCGATATTAAAAGCATTTTATAGGTTTAGAAGAAATGTAACGGCCGATTTCTGTGAGGTATAGGGCCCAACAGGCACGCACCAGGACCCATCCTTGATCATAAAGCAAGCTGGAGACATGGTGCAATGCAAATGTTAGTTTAAATCTGCCCAGGGGCCACCAAAGGAAAACACTTATGTGTAATTCTTGTGCATGCAATCTTTCAGAAATTTACATCTCAGAAAATTACATTCAAATGAGTCCACTGCTCAGTCACAATTTGAATGTTTGCTAGTGGCCTTTTTTAAGCTGCCATCTCATAAAACCTATAAACTTAATGACATTAAAATTGGCCACTTGCATGACACATCACAAGTAATCAGTGTATCCACAACCAATAACCTCCACAAGTTGGAGGATGACCCATTGTATTTATGAAAAGGCAGCTGATGTTTTCCTTCAGAGTTTCAGAGAATATATTTTGGTTTACGTAATTTGATGGATTTGAAACAGGAAATAATCTGTTTCAGGACGATGACATCCCTGTTCTCAGGGTCCCCGGCTCTGTGAAAAGGGAAGCCGGTGAAGAGGAAGCCTGGCAGATAAAATCAGTACATTCAGCATCATCGTCCCCAGTCCAATGTATTTACATTCACGATAATGACGCTTGGAGGAACCTTCAAGTGAATCCCTGATGAACCCCATTGTTATTCTGACAGGCGTCCCATGTGAAAGGGTATCTTCCTGAACCTCCTTAGGCTCCTTTCCCATGATCTATATGTATATTTCAGTCCTTATTCCACCCCCCCCCCCCCCACCCGGCATCCAGGCTTACAGTTTGACCGTTAACCCGGGATGGGTGTGTAGAACATTTACAAAAGGGAGGCATCACCTTTAGTGTTCCACTGTTTGTTTTGTTAACGTTTCCTCCTCCAGAAGTGACACAAAAAAAAACAAACTCCAAAGTGATGTGGCACAAGCTTTCCTATGGCTTCCACACACTGTCCAAAATGACAAATCCAAGTGTTGCACTTTTAACTTACACAACAGGCAGGAAACGTTTGTTCTGAAAGGAGATTACAAGAGAAACACGTGCAGTGACAAAAAAAACTGTCTGTGAAATCTCAGAGAAATCCTATGTCTATGTAAAAAAGCAATACTAATGGTGAGTAACGTGACAGGTGATCATATTACCTTTAATTATTTTTCCATAAGATTCAACTTTATCCACTTGTTGAAAAGAACAGGAGAACAGCTAGTGTAAGGTCATTAAGATGATGTGGATAAAATCCTATTGCTTTTAATAAAATCAATTACCATTTGCAGGATGCCAATGAAACAACAAATTGCAGTCTACTTTTGGATATTGCCATCTGTTGCCATGGAGATGTCTTTGACATTGTACAGTAATTGGTTGATCATCCTGCATGGATTGTTTGTTGCTGCCCTATGTTGTCTTTTTCCTTTCATTTTATTTTATTTATCTGTTTGCGGTCATGGTTGGACCCATAAATAATTCACCTCCCTAGAGATGATATTTTGCAAAACATATTTAAATAGCCATGTTTAGAAATATATAATTCACAATATGAAACAGATGATGAGGGTCTATCCCATTCATTCAGTTGTGAGAGATAAAAAGAGATTATGTGCCCTTTGTTGAATAATGGATCATCAGCAACACATTGACGTCTTTTCTGCCTTCAGCTGTATCAGCAATTGCACCTCCGCGTTATGCTGCAGTAAGACTGAGAAATCCTCTCATGGGATTATTGATTCTAGTCACTGCACTTGCTTCAACCAGTGTGGATGGGATTTGTTGATGTCATCTTCATTTGACATAGATGTAGCTACAACACCTGCTTCTAGCCCCCTTGGCAAGACATTCATAATGCAGATCTTCAGTGATGTCAAATACATGGTGTGAAATCAAGGTTGACATGTAAATGTACAGAGACAGAATGGCAACAGGAAGAGGCCCAGACATGTTAATGTATTGAAGAATCATTATTCATTTGAATGGTCTCCTCCTCCATCCATAAAAATAAATAAAATATTTTAGTGGATCCATATACATACCACATTTCATTTATATAAATAGTTTAGCAATTTGGCAGATTAAAAAAGGATACAAGGATACAAGGAAGTTTATTGTCACATGCATATAGTTACTAAGAAATGCAGTGAAATTATGTCTGGTGTCAGTCTATTTGTGCATTAATGGGGGGGGGGGGGGGTAAAGTGCAGTAGAAGAGGGGTTTAGTAGATTAAGTGGCAAGGGCTGCATAAGAAAGGTGGGGGAGGATTGGGATTGGGGGGGGGGGCACCAACAAGGAGCACCCAAGAGCAACAGGGGCAAGGAAAAACTCCCTTACCAAGGAAGAAACCTTGGGCAGATCCACGGCTCAAGGGGCTAACCCAACTGCCAGGGGTCTTGGTGTGTGTGTTGGGGGGATGACAGGGGAGATGGGATAGTGTGCTGTGTATGTGGGGAGAGGGCAGTGTGCAATATGTGTGTTGGAGAAGCTTCCTCATGAGACAATGTGCTGTGTATTGGGGGGGCAGTGTGCTGTAAGTATGTTGGGGACGTGTGTTGGAGAAGCTTCCTGATGAAATAATGTGCTGTGTATGTAGGGGAGAGGGGGGGGGGGCAGTGTACTGCAAGTATGGTGAAGGGACTTACTATTGCAAGCAGAGTACTGTATGTATGATGTATGTGAGTGATGACAGTGAAGATGTGTGTGTGGGCGGGAGGGGAGTGGAGCAGTGACTGTGTGTGTGTGTGTAGTGTGTGTGTGTGTGGGTAGGTGGGGGCAGTGTGCTGTAAGGTATGAGCTACACCAGGCGCGTAACTGAAGCGTTCCGTTCGCGTTGCGTCTGCTGCAACAATTAGCTTCTATTATAATCAATGGAAGTAGCTACACCAGACGTGACAGTGGGGCGTACGTTCGAAAAAAATAGACCATTCATCTAAAATGAATTTTACGCGTCGCGAACAGAACGCTTCAGTTACGCGCCTGGCGTAGCTCAGCCCTAAGTATGTAGAGGATGTGTGTTGGAGAAGATCCTGAAGACAATGTGCTGTGTATGTAGGGAGGGGGGGGGGCAGTGTGCAGCAAGTATGTAGAGGAGGCTTACTGTAGCAAGCAGTGTGCTGTATGTATGTGAGGTGATGACAGTGATGATGTAAGTGTGTGTGTTTTTTGTGTGTGTGTTGAGGATGGGGGGGGGGGCAGAAAGGCTAGGCAATCAAGGACATGGGTAGATGGAGGAGAAATCAAAAATAATAAATAAAAAGTTCTATGGAGATGTGCAAAAGTTGGAGAAAATCAGATAAGTGTGTGTGTGTGTGTGTGTGTGTGTGTGTGTGTGTGTGTTTTGACGTGTGATGAAATAAGAAAATAAATAAAAGGTCTGTAGCATAGGGTGAGGGATGTAAAAATGCTAAAAGTCTTGTAGGTGTGTGTGTGTGTGGGGGGGGGGGTCATAAGTGCTGAGGAGTGAATGAGTGCAAAGTCAGTATAGTGTGAGTTCAGAGTTGGGAAATGTTTGAGAGTGCTGAGGAGTGAATGTGTGCAAAGTCGGTATAGTGTGAGTTCAGAGTTCGGATGGCCTGGGGATAAAAACTTCTCCTGAGTCTCTCAGTTCTGGCTTTGTGACTACATAGGCGTCTTCTTGATTTCAGCGGTAGGAATAATCCATTGTTAGGATGAGAAGAGTCCTTCAGAATCTTTTGGGCTCTTAGGAGTACTCTTAAAAAGGTCAAATTACTGTCAAATGTATCAATTTAATTTGTTAAATCAATGTATAAACCTCAGTTGGTGGTAAATTAGGTATTTCTGAACACTTTGCTCTGTCATCCTCCAGATGACTTCTGTCTTATTCAAGCATTGATTTTCTGCACTGCAAAGGATCTCCTCTTTCTTTCATATGTTTGTCAAATTGGGTCCGGGTCTACAGAAGGCAAAGGCTATTAAAATAAATTATAGACTGCATTCTGGTTTAGATTATAGACCTTCTCATTTATTCTAAACTGCTTATTCCATGTGTGAATGTGTAGGCCTATGTGTGCAGATGTGTGACATGAGTTGACCCATCAGATAACCTTTAGGCCAATCTGCATTTCAAGATTTCTTTATTTCGCTCAGCACAGGGGTGAAACCAAATTGAATGAGTCTGTTTGTGGTCATGGTTCCCACTGTTGAAACCCATATCTCATAATCCTTCACATGAATTCAGAATTTAGAACAGGCTTTAACCTCGCATGCCCCATCATTAATCTATAGGGAGGGAAAGTAATCTCCTCTCCACCTACTGGTTGCGTTCCTAGAGTTTAGCGGAGTAGATGGTATTTGTTTTTAGAAAAAATATATCTCGGTGCACATTGGGATCTTAATTTAATGCTTTCCACTGGGGTCACCTCTATTAGTTAGTTTTTTTTTTTGCAGAATCTTGTAGATCTCTTTAAGATTTAGGAGGGTGCCCAGTGATATCCCTTGGGCAATTTTGTATATTAACCCTTTCTTGTTCAATATATTGAATACAAGGTAAGACACTACAGGTGAATAGGGTAAAAAAATTAACTAGCAGATATCACTATGAAACTTCCCCAGTTGATTACTTACATTAATAAGGAAAAAAATGTATTACAAGTTATCTGAAATTTTATTTTTGAATATGCAAATTAGGCACAATCTAATTAAATATGTGCTGATTTGCATAAAGTTTAAAAAGAAAAAATCTGAACATTAAATGAAGCCGGGTTCAAAATTACTTTTTCATTGTGTTTACATATTAGATGAAAAGTCTTTTACACAGGAAATGTGTATAACAAGTTTTCTGTAATTTAATGTTTAAATATGAAAAAGCCCAATGTGCCAAAATCATGAAATAGGATATACCTCTAATTTCAAGATGAGTAGGCATACTCATATTAAATGCAAATCAACTCAATTAAAATTTACTAAAATACAATGTTCTGTGTGATAGTTTTTCAGACAGTACATTCAAATTTGGACAATTTAACCCTTTACTAAGTGAATTAATGAATTTCTATATTTCAGATAATGCCAGTCAGGGAGCGATGGGGTCAGACCTGTTTTTGTGGGTTATTTATTTATTCATTTTTGCTTAGACTTGTTGACTTGGGGTGGCTCTTTAATATTTAGGAGGGTGCCCAGTGTGATATCCCTTGGGCAATGTCCTACATTAACCATTAAAGCCATATGTGCCGAAATCATGAAGAAAAAAAAAATAGGAAAAGCAAATAATCAACTCAAATAGAATGTACTAAAATACAGTTTGCAGTGTGATAGTTATTCAGACAATACTTCATGCATTCAAATTGGGAAAATGTAACCCTTTTCTATGTCAAATAATGAATTTATAATTTCAGATATTGCCTGTAATAATTCTGAATATGTACACTTTCCCTAGTATTAGTTCTGATAATTGTCCAGTTCTGGCTCATCCTACCCTAAAACATGCAGAGAATATTGTGCAAGGCACCATTAACCTGGCAACTGCATTTGTTAGAGCTACAAGGATTTTCACTCTTGCAGCCACATCTGATCATCTCCAAAATGTAGTTTGGTGCAAGTTTGACATTTTCTGGTAGACTGGTTGGGCTTAGTAACAAATCAATGAATCTTTCTTCAAATGGCAGTTGAATTTCCAACTGAAGTATTCCTTCGCTTCAGGCTCCAAATACTTCAATAGCCTACTTAAAAATGAATATTCTCTTTTTGAATGACGAGTTTAGGCTCTGAGCATAGACTACTACTGCAATAAAGAATAAAAATAAATGTATATTTTATACATATTAGAACAGTAGAACAGACACCCTGTAGAAATCAACTAAAAGAGGGCAGTTTAGGCTAACAGTAATCATTTACATAGCATACATGCAGTAAGTCCTTCCACTCAGCAGCCATATTGTAGCACTTTTTGGGCACTTATCGGGCATCTATTTCGGCGTGCGCAAGACTTCACAACACCAACCTTGCTCCAGCAGTGAGATCACAACACATGAAAGGGGTCGGATATGTGTAGACAACTGCCATATTGGCGTTACAAACTAACCCAATGCATTTCTAGGATTTTTTGAGTGTTGTGACTCCTCATTAGAAAGTCTCTGGTAAACCTCCATCCACACCTAAGAGACGTGCTATTGAGAGATGCTAGCACGTAGCACCCGTGGATTAGTTTCCTCTCCCACTCTGAGAATGAAATCGGCACTTCAGAAGCACCTACATACACCAAACTTTCCAGTCTTATACCTAACTATATTTAGAAGGCTTCTACAGAGGGGTTTGTTGATATGTTATTCCTAGCCTTTTTATATTACATTTTATTCCTAAAAACATGGCGAAAATGTATTTTTTTTAAAGGCTATTGGCAGTATTTTCTGATTTATGGAATAAATAAAAGAGATATCTAAAATTCCCTGTGTAAAAGACTTTTCATCTAATATGTCAACACAATGAGAAAGTAATTTTGAACCTGGCATCATCCAATGTTTCGATTTAGTTTTTTTTTTGTTTATGCAAATCAGCATATTTAATTAGATTATGCTTAATTTGCATATTTAAACTTTATATTACAGATAACTTGTAATACATTTCTTTTCCATATTAATGTAAGTAATCAACTGGGAAAGTTTCATAGTGATATCTGCTAGTTAATTTTTTTACCCTATTCACCTGTGGTGCCTCGCCTTATATTCAACACATTGGACAAGAAAGGCTTAATATCGAGAATTGCCCAAGGGATATCACCGGGCACCCTCTCTAATCTTATTGAGTTACCCCTTGACAGCAAGAAACAGCAAAAAAAAAAAACTTTAACCGACAAAACCAGGTTCACCTAAATTATGGCATTTGGCTGCCAGACTATATTGCTTCTAGTGGTCAGTTGTGGATTTATAGGATCAGTTGAATTGTTTTGAGTTTTTGGTGATAACGAACTACAGTTGCATGGTTACAGGTTTGGGCGCTTAATCTCTTACTGATCAATATGGCAATTTGCTTTACTGGCTTAACATATTTTTGTAATAACGGAGCGTGATGTAAACCGCGTGGTGATTACCTTTATGTCTGGATAACTGGTGTCAGGGGCGTAGCCAGGATTTTTTTAAAGGGGGGGCCAGCTGGGTCCAGACTTTTTGTTGGGGTGGCACTTGGGAATCAAAACTACTATTTGAGAACTACTCAAAAAGTTTTGAAGATTAGGACAGCCTATTTTAATAATGGCAATAAATTGTGCAAAGCCAACACTGATACACAGGTCAGTTTGTTGGCCACTCCAACATATTTTCCATAAATGCCAGGTCAATGCCAATAAAAAGTATTATGATAATGCACCTTACTTAATCAGTTTTATTCAAATGATGTTAACTCAAAGAACAATAATAAATACTACAAATATTGTATGTATATATTTGATCTCATACTGATGGCCAAACTATATTTCTTTCTAATATCCACTCCAAGTACTTGGCTGTAAGTAACATGGCTCTGAATTAAGAAATTAACCCTTAAAACCCTAGACTGTTTTAAGGGCTTTTTCACTACCTTAGAAACATTTATCCTGGTCAATGTAAGTGTCATACACACATGCTATATATTGTTTTTTAACAGAGTCTAGGCTACTTTTTAATATTTTAAATAATAAAAATACAAATAGTGTATTATAAAAATTCTTATATTTTGACATGTATCTCACCACTGCAAGCTGGCACATGTGTGCATAGGGCAGACTGTTCTGAATCTGGCAATATAATTGGCCATTTTTTTATTTAGCCCTATGGCTACTCTATTTTTGGCCATTCTCACTACCTTTAGTTATAAGCAGTTATCCTGGTCATTGTAAGTGCACAGTAATGAAAAATGCCCTTTCTGCGCTCCATATCTGTGACACGAACTGATCTGACCTTACTGAACCCGAGTTTGCATGTTCTGTGTGTACACTCATGATGATTCTAAAACAACTTTTTACTGCATTGTCATGAACAAAGTGAAGACAAAAAGGTGTTTCTTTGTCGAATAAATTGGGATGCAATGTGAGTCTCGAATTGGATGCCATGCAGGAATTTGCTAGGATCTCAAAACCGGATTCTGAACATGCTTTGCCATAGAGAAACACATGATAGCGTTGGATTATGAACATGCTTTGCCACCACAACACACAAAAACGTGGGGTAAGTCGAGCTATGAAGTTATTATTTTGATGTCATTTCATCTGTTTTATAACCCAGACGGATGCACTTGGTATCAAATGATAGCTCTGTGTCTCCTCTTTCACCTGACATGCGTGCCATATCACGGGTTCGTGAGTAGGGCCTAATTCAAACGAGTAATGGGTGTGCAGCGTTGGTTCTTATACATTATTTTATTTTGCAGTCACGTTGTCTGTTGTTATAGCCCAGAAGGAACGAATAACCTTGGTACCAATAGATAGCCCTGTGTCTCCTCTTTCTTATGATATGCTTGCCATATATATGCGATTACGGGTTCGCGAGTAATTCAAACGAGAGTATAATGGGTGCGCAGGTGAACTGTAAATATAAATCAATTTTATTTAATTACATGATATTTATTTTTATTTTCATACTTGATCGCACAGACAAGTGTTTAGTCTCGTTGGAAAGCCCCACTTATGCTCTGTCACGCAGTTAAGGTTTCATCTCGCTGCGATGAACAGTTCCGGAGCAATGTAACAAAGAATTCAGGCAAAGCAGCCTGCCTGTGCCTGACCAGCTATGGCAAGAACCACACGCAGTCAGCAAATTATGTATTTATAAAGTAGCCTAGGCTAGACCCTATTAGCCTACCTGGAGCCATCTGGAGATATGTTCCTAATATGCTTGCATTTCACCCGAATTTTATCGAAATATTCTTGTAACAGCGTTCCCGCGGGCATCCGATTATTTTTGATCAGCCCCACACATCAATGCCAGAGCCTAGGCTACCTAACAAGGACAGCCCAATGCAGCTCACTTGGCTATGATTCGTGACACATTCTAACATCTAGCATTAATGTTCCAACTCATCAACTCACCTGTTACTGAGGTTAAGTAGTAGGCTAGCCTAGTCTACTGTCAAGTGTTTTTAACAGATGACTTGAATTGTCCCGCTGCTGCTGCTGCTGCACTAGGCCTAGCCTACTCAGGATGTGATCAGAACCGTAGGCTACACTTCCTGACTGGGCCAATGGTCGTAGATAGAGTGCAGTAATTGGTTCAGTCCCTGCTTTGCAAAGTGTTGTCGAAAACGGCAGCAATTCTTTTTTTTTTACTTTTCACTGAACGGAGCTGGGGGGGCCAGCAGGGTGGCCAAGCTTTGACCAGTGGTGGCCGTGGCCCCCCTGGCCACCACGTAGCTCCGCCCCTGACTGGTGTTGTGCTCCTTCTACTCACATGAAGAGCTGGCAGTAAGTGTTAAGTGTCAATGCTAACCAGGCTAATAAACAAACCATGCTACTGTGAGTAACGTCGAAGGGTAAAGACACGTGACGTCTATTAAATAAGGCAAAATAGGGCCTGACATTTTCACAGTTTGAAGATTATTACTGTATACACACTGAAAAATATTTTTGGTGGATAACTTCGCTGATTTGGCTTCACAATATTTTTTAAAAAATAGGTCTATGGGACTTAACATTGGAGCTGCTCTTGGATAGGAACGCAACCACTTGGGGCGCTGGTTTTCACTTTCCCTATAGTAGGGCTTGATGGAGGGGTAAAAATGAGTCCACAGGCCTAGAAAAGATGTGCATTTACAAGTGAAATTCAGATAGCCTACATTAGCCCATCGGTGAAACCAAGACCATATAATTTAAATAGGAGGCAAATTGCAAAGTCTATTAAAGAAGCCCTATGCAGGTCTGGTTATTCCTTCGCTGTTTCTGGGTTTTCGCCGGATTTGGGCTCGCATTTTTCACGACATTGCTCCCCCTGCAGCTTCGGCTAAACCCCCACTAGCTAGCAAGCTAGCCATCAAGAAACCAAGCTAAACACATACAGGGCTCACAATAAAACGGTCGAACAAACACATTGCTCAAGAGACTATCAAACTACATTACAAAAACGAAGTTCACCCAAGGGTAGGCTACTTACAATTTCAACAGCAACAAAGCCAAGTCGGTGTCCGTTTTGCAGTCTTCTTAGAAACTACAATCTGACTACATTTTCGAGGCGCGATTGGATACTTCCGCCGAGTTACATCCGGATTTAGGACCTACCCGGTCTGGATTCAGAAAGTTGCATATTCGGTTTTTCCGTGGAGAAGCGATAGAGGGAGACGAAGCAGCCACCAAACAACCCAGAAAGTGTTGTAGAACCATCAGAACGACTCTCAACCTCCATAATTATGGTCATTTTTGCTAAAATTGTTGCATAGGGCTTCTTTAACAAGCAGGCTTCGTGCTTTGCAACCCAAAGCGCTCCACATACAAGACTGACACACAAGAGAAAATATGCCGGACGGAGCGGCGTAGTAGCCAGCGCACCTGTGACACCAAGACAAACAAGACAAACAACAAACAAATTAACAAATACTATTATAAAAAGTTTTTACAAAAATTAAATAAAATAGGCCTAATAATAAAAAGAACATTTCATGTTAAATTAGTCCAATAGGTTTGCATCTAACCGGCTGAAAAATATTTGCGTTATTGCGAATTGATTTTGGCAAGTTATTAAATTTAGCTAGACTCGTTCAAATAGGTCCCCATGTGTCTACCGAGACTTTTTTGCCTCCACAGTGAACTCGAAACTTTGTATCAAGGCCTCCAAACAGACATAGGCGATGTTCACTATTTTATTAACGGGTAATGTTTCATAAAATCCTTAATTTAAACGTTACACCTTCCGCCTTCGGATGTGGTGCGTCCTAGCCAGAGCCAGAGGTCTCCGACGCTCCGGGTCCGCCAAGCCCCCATTCGAGCAAAATCCAGTCCATATTTTCCCTCAACCCCGTGTGGCTCGCTGGCAGGTCTTGTTTACTGGCGCAAAGACAGGAAAGGGGATCCTTGGAGAGACGGGGCATGTCAATCTTCTAACGTAGCTACCTCTAATGTAGGGGGAAATATTTTTCGTTTTATTCAGTGTCTATTCTCGGCTCAGTGGAATTGCTGTTTGTAGCATAAGACACTGTGTAATCAACGCCAAGACTTGGTTTACATAGATAAGAATTACAGAATGGTTCACTAACCTCGACGAGAAGTCAAGCAATTGAGGTGGACGCCTGGCTGAAATCTCAGCACTGAATTGAGCCAACACTACGGGGACGGCCTTTTCTTCGTGCATGTAGAACGCTCGATGGTGAACTTTAACTGCTGCTACTCTGCTATTTGTCGTACTATTGTTATGGACTTTACTGTTTATATAAGGGAGTGTAGTACGGTACATTATGGTCGGACAGCTGCTGCACGCGAAGCGCACTGACCCGTGAATTTACTACGCCACGCTTGCTAGCTAACATTTCATGGGCCAAGTTGTCAGCAGGACCTCAGAAGAACAACTGGCTAGGATTAGTTTACTAGGCACGGACATATAGTTAGCATTGTGTGGCCATTTTTACGATAGTCTGAACCTCCATTTGATTTTTTTAAATTCATCTTGAAACAGGGTGAATTCAAACGGATTGCTCTCCTGTTGTGACAAAAAATAACTTTATTTTGGCCTGTGTGTGTAGCCACCTAGCCAGCTAGCAGCACAGCTAACAGGGTTGACTAGCTTGTTAGCTGTAGCCATTCCTTCAGATCTGATTCGCGGGTGGTTTGCTACAGGCTTGTTACGGATTTTTCTCGAGGAACAAGGATTCCAGAAAACGCAACCGATCTGATGCAACTACGTTAAAGGAAAGACTGTACTGACATTATTTCACAATGTTGCCTGCATATATTCTCTCACGTATATATGGGTACTTTGAATCCTTAGACTTGTGTAGTTAAAGCAGCTAGTGAGTGTTAGCTAAACAATCTTTTCATATCAACGAGTTTAGCTAGCTAGCTAGCTGATTAGCTGAATGCTAGAGAATTGAACACGTTGGACTTTCTTCTCCGCCCATTTTGGGGGGTGACAGGATTTTTATCAGCCATATGTCGTTGTTTTAATAAACAAGCTGCATTAGACGCTACTCTCTTCGGATTGTCCATTAATTGATCTTCACCGCACTGGACAGTTGGTACATATCTGCAGGAGTCAGGATGCGGCTTCGGACTTTGATTGTTTTGGTGGCGTCTGTCTGCATTTTATGGAGTTGTCAGTCAACAAATGGAGAAGGTAAGTGTCTGATATAATCACTTTACAAGATTCATTTTCTATATAACTTTCTATTTCATTTGTGAACGTATTTATGTATTATGTCTGATTAAGTTAGTCTACCTGGCCATACACTGAGATGTTAGTTTTTGCAAAAGGTACCCTAAACTTGTGTACATTCTGGTCATGTGGCAACTGATTGCTAGAAGTTGTCAGACTGATCCATGGTCCTTTTGCCAAAGTATCTGTGCTGTTGATTTGTTTTGTTTCAAACAGACTCAATGTTTTGTTTTGTTTTTCTGTGTAAATCTCTTCACCTATCTTCATTACTTAGGAAATGTCACAGTGGGAATAGGCATGTGACACAAATTAGTACATTTTAAGATTAGACTGAAGTTTTGCTTCATCTAAGGTTATGCATTTCACTCCAAAGACATCAATGTTTGCGTCCATCTCTGGCAACAAGACTGATTTTTCACTTCTTGCTGAAGGGATGGACTGTGTCCATTGCTTCATTCATAGTGATGGAGTGTGTCAATTGAGGTTTAATTGAAATACACAGCTGATAGAATATTTGGACAGTTCCTAGCATTTTTGGTATTACATTTTTTTGTTTTTCATTTGTGGCAAGGGGTTGTTATTAATTAAGAATGTGATACAAGCTAGGGTTTCTATTAGCCTGATCATTCATTTGCTTTTATGTGCTCATGTGTTTGAGTCTGTATTTCTATTAGTAAGTAGTATTTCAATATGAAGTAGCATTACTTGCACAATGAAAGCAAACAACTGGCTGAAAAGTTAAGCATTTTTGAGACTTAAGTCAATTGATTGTACTTCAATTGCAAATACAAACTACTTAAAATTGTAATGCCTTAGTTTTGGGCCTACTTTTTATTTTCTGCTCGGCAGGTGCATCATACTGTCTCCACATATGACTGATATGGTTGACATTTTAGACTTTAAATTGTATGTAGTCTTTCTCAATAAACTTTCATTGTTGTCTTGACTTGAGGTCAGCTCTTGAAAAAGGCAAGATAAATAAATATAGCCATGCTTCTGACACACTTGGCCATGTTATGAACTTAGGGAAACATTGGCTAGTATTTAGTGAAGTTATTATTGCCTTTGGCCTCATCTTTGTGGCAGGATATTGAATCATTATTAGAAAATGATAATGTTTATCCTTCACACATCTCTTGTATGGAGTCTGGGTGGAGATGAGAACGGAACCCGTGTTTGAGCTTGAACTTGAACGTTGAAGTTCCTCCTCCTGGTTGATATGTTCTCTCTTCTTGAAATGATTTGACCTGTCTTAGTGTTTTGTAGCCACTGACATTAGATATTATCAGACTAAGTCTGTCACCATGGATGCGTATTTAGTCTTTTGGAGATGGTCTTTGTTAGCTTTACTGAATGCCATTAAACATGGCGATATCCTGTGATATCCTCCCTCACTTGCAGTTATTAGCTAGCATTTTTGGTTCATAGTTTTGCCAAGGCCAATTTCTCTGCTTGTGGCAGCTATTGCCCAAATGTTTTATTTAGGCTGTCTTCACTATTCAGGGCCCTGGGAGCCCTGCCTGTTACCCCATGGATACAGCTAGATGTGATGCCTTGCAGATCCCCAGTCAATCAGTACAGTAGGAATCAATAGCCCACTAACACATATGCTTGAGTAAGCACACCACCTTTTTTTATTTTTTTTATTAAAACTGTAAGAGGAGCTAATGGGTAATATCATCCAACCAGTCTGTGCGAGATTCAGAGGGCAGATTGAACATAAACAAGTTGTGTAATTGCGAAGCTGGCCCCCTTCTTGTTCCTCTCAGGCCTGCGAGTGAACTGCTGTAGGGAAGAGTGAAACTATTTTGGGGCCTCAGTTTAACCAATCAGCCAACCGACCCTTATAGAGAGGTCCCCCTGCATCACATCTGTAGTGTTTTGTGAATTTGTTTTGCTCTGTGGTCAGAAAGTGCTCCTATTCCCTTGCAGATGGACTTTTAATATTCCAATTGAAAAGAAACATAAGATGTTGTCTCTTGTTGCACTAATATCTCTGTCGAAGAGGTGGGTGGCCAGGAAGGAAATGTCCTTGTCACTGGAGCCACTGCTCGCTGCCTTGTGGGGAAAAAAAATCCTCCTCAGCACAGCGTCTAGGCCCCCTGGTTTTGTCACTCATGCCAGAGGCCCGTCATTTAAACCTGCCCTGTGGCCAATACCTACAGTAATTTCCTGTGTATTAGCCGCATTGTGTATAAGCCGCAGGACAGTGTTTTATGCAAGTTAAAAGAAACAAAACTATATTAAATGCCCCCGTGTATTAACCTCATAGCTGAAGAAATTTTTCAAAATCAATGTATAAGCCGCGGCTAATAGTTGGGAAATTACGTTACCTGATTTGCAGTGCATTCCTATCTGCTGCCACTGGCGAGAGGAAGCAGCCAAGCCTCTGTATTCTTGTGGCCTTGTATTGTGTTCTTTTATGACTTGGAACAATTGTTTGGGACGCTTGGTTTTCTTGAACAATACGATCTTTGGAGTGTCCGAGTACTTCGGTATCTGTGAAGCTGTTATGATTTGCACAGCTGAAGAGGAATTGGAGGAAGTGTTATCACAATATTTGATGTCCTGGTGAACTGAAGGAGGTAACTGATGAAAACTGTCAATTTAAAGGAGGTTCTTTGTTTTCTCGTTTAATTGGCTGGAGCACTCTGGGACACAGTGACACATAAGACCATTCAGGTGACAGGGCATTATAATGCAATATCATATATGAGGAAATGGGGGGGGGGGGGTGCTTGGTCTCTTAATCCCATTACTGACATTGATATAATTAAACCAATGGGGCCATCCTTAAAAATATTTTCGTTTGCCGTAACCCGACCGACCCTGTCAATTTAGAACCGACCCAAATATTTAGTTTTTTCCCCTTTTAGTCTGACCGACTTGCCGGTTGTAAACTTGCGTTAATACCGACCGATTGTTTTTTTTTTTTTACTCTAAACAACCAATACAAATGCAATAAAATAATATTCTTTTAGTAGGCACAAGTACTGTGAATATAAATTGCCTACATGCAAACGTGGCTCACTTAAATAAAACCCTGTGGCGTCATCTCTACACCATTGGTTTTACGCATGTCACACTATGGCCTACGCTTCGTTTCATTCACACAAACTGATAACGCTTTTACTTGGCACAAAGTTCTGGAAGAACTGTGGCCAGATCTTTTCTCATCCCTTCTCCCCCCTAGTCTAACGGTGACCGTGTCGGAGTATTGAAATTGGTTGTGGTCTATTCAGCATTTCAAACAGCACTCAAAATATGGGTCCGCAACTGCTGGTCCGCGGAGTCGTGGAGTGAAATTAGGCCCGGTGCTTTATCTGATAATTTGCTGCGCAGTTGATCAAGAACGCAGATCGACGAAAAAAGAAAACAAACGTTTCTGCTATCGATGTCATTAAACATGGAGCCCTAATTAAGTGGTTGTATGAGCATTCATTCAATGCACGTCTGAAACTGAAACTAATCGATAACGTTGGTATCAAAGCTCCGCTTCAACCTGTTGGAAGGCTATTTATTTATTATGACCGCCGCTAGCGAAGTTAGCGAAGCGGTCATATAGGGATTGTCAAAGTTTTTTTTTTTTTCGTCATCTACTTCCTGAATTTTTGGTCAATGTTACCCGGGGCACATGAAATTTGGTGGGTATGTAGCCCCACTAGACTTTTACGGAAAATTTTTGTTTCGTCCCTGGGGGCCACTCCCCCCCCCCCCCATGCTGGGCCCCCTGAACCGCAAAAAAAGCTGTTTTTCCTAAATAACTACCTGATCCGTGGCACTGAGGATGAAGAATCTTTTATGGTATGTTGGTCTCAAGGGCGCACATCAACCTGGCCCATAATCACTCATTTGTGATTTGCACCCCCCCGGTAAAAAATGAAAATGCAATATTATTCTGCTTTAATTGCCCCTATCTTCAGTTAAGATGTTCAGAACTGCACCAAATTTTATGTGTATGATTGACCTGGCATTCTCTGGGGGTATGCCAAGTTTTGTAGAATTTCATCCATGGGGGGTCCTAAAAAAATTAGGTTATGTGTACATTTAGTGACTACACTCATTGGCCTGTAGATGGCGGTGCACACATATAAACATGCACACACACACAGGCACCCACATACTATCGGTATTAGAACGGCCGATTTGCATTTGTAGAAAACTATAAATGCGGTTATACCAAGCAAATTGATAGCAGCACTGTAATTGTATCTTTCGACTGTCATTTGTTGCACGTGCTACAAAAATCATTCTGTGCAATGCAAGATTTACCAACGTTACACCGGTCTGATACAGTTTTGCCTATACATGCGTGAGACTGAGACGCCTGTTTATTTTTGTTTTAAGTGCGTGCAGGGTGTGAGGGGAATCGATGTGCTTTGATTCCAGCTTGGTAGTTGTAGTCTGTGAAATTAAAGAGCACGTGTGTGTGAAGTATCCAAACAATGACACCTTAATTTCATTATGGCTGATTTAGCAACACACCTTAAGCTACTGTGTAGTGGGTCCCATTTAGAAGTGGCTACTTCATTCGCGATTTCCTTGAGTCATGGAGCTGCGTGAATTTTATTACAACTTTTCGCCACGATATGGCAGTTTAAGTCCGCTTGATACTGTAAGGCGTAAGCTATTGGTTTCCAAAGGAGATTTTATTTGTGTCGCCAGCATAGCCTATTGACAATTTATGGTGTAAATAGGCCTACCTTATAAGCCTACCTGTAGCTTAGGGAAGCTAACAGCTTTCTATTAGGATCTAGTTTGTTAGTTACAGTTTTGTCATAGCCTAACTCCCTGATGCATTTTTGCATTTAGAATAGCCAGAGCGTGGATATCTCAATCGGAAAATTAAACAATTTCAGGTGCCTATGGACTTGGCTGGGTGAAGCCAGCCTGATCTGCCCGCTATTTATTTTTTGATTTCTTAAAAGATTGAGCTTGGTCTGGTGAAAGCCAGACTAGCCATGGACCTCAGTTACACAATGCAAGGGAACATGAATCAGCCTATATTTGCACGAACAATAACGGACAACAGCTCTTCAACTTTGGCCCGTTAAAATGTGTATGAACAGTCTAGCGACGCATTTCATCAAGGCCCATTTGGACATGTCAGTTATTTGCACCACTGGTTAGATGTAAAACAGCATTTCGTTTCAGACTACTGTTACTTAATTTGTGCATTAACAATAACGTTTCAGACTACTGTTACTTAATTTGTGCATTGACAATAAAGTAGCCTATTACATGAACTAAAGATGACTAAAATCTTATGTAGAAGAAGAAACATTCACAAAAAATCCATCCATCCAAAAATGACCTTTTGTTTTTGATAGCTGTTGAAAACGGCATGGAACTGACAGAGATGTTTTTGTTTAATTATAAATAAATAAAAAAATAAATAAAATTATGCTGATACCTTTTGCTTTTCCCAAATACAATGTAGCCTACAGGTGTAAGTGACCTTTCATCAATCCAGTTGCAATGGATGAACTGTGATGAACTGCCCTACTTGTGATTGTTTAGAGGTTTTATAACAATGCTACATCTTCTTTGGCTATTCTACAATCTATTCACCTTTTCAGCACCAGTAGGCTACTTTCTGTGCAGCCGCACACACACACTCAGGCATGCCAAACAAGCATACACAAAAGTTTCAAGAGTGGGGGATGGAGTAAAATATGGAGACAAATTGAAGTGTGATTTATTTTCGCGGAACGGATGTACAGGACTGAGCGGCGGTCATATTTTGTACCGCTATGCGGTACATCTAGTTTAACGAAACTTCCTTAGAAACAGAGCAGAGACTGTATAATACACTGTATAGCATTGAGTATTGTATAGTCAAATTTCAATATAACGTGGCCAAGAGCTATTGTAGCCTTCTTTCTGGGTACATGTAGATGAGCCCTATGACCCCAAAGTCTGCCATGACCGGGCCTCAGGTCAAAGAAGTTTGAGAAAGGCTGGTCTATATAACCTGCATCAGAATGAGGTTTGCAATGGTGCGCCTGAAGGCACGGGTTGAAGACCCAGTCAGTTACGTCACGATATGCACATTTGTGTAAATTCATTCCTACGTAATCACCATGACCAAAATTGTAAAAAATACCTACGGACTAATTTTTAATTTTTTTTGGCTGTTACTGCAAACAAAAATATTTTTAAGGATGGCCTGGAGTTCTGTTTTATTTAAAAAACTGAAAGTCCTATACATTGCTATTCAACATTATGCAATCTATTTTTATAAGAAGCAAATGCCACAAAACGGTAACAAAATCATTATCCTACTTATTATGCATCTTCCTACCAAAATAAGAAGAAACTTCATGTCACTTTAAATGGTTTGACCAGACCTAACTGTTCAAACTGTATCATAGTAGCCTACTTGGTGCTGTGTTGTCTGTGATCTGGGATTGTGTAATGTTACAACTCCGGCCTGTGTTGTTTTTGCTTGTTTGTATTGGCCTAGCTCAGGCCTATTATTTAAGATAAGATAAGCTAGTTTAACATATAGGCCTATCACATGTGAACACTTCTTTGATAGATAGATAGATAGATAGATAGATACTTTATTGATCCCCAAGGAGAAATTCAAGAATTGGTGGTAGTTTACAGACTTTGTCATATCAAACTTACAAATTTAGTATGGATGTCACATCAATGTATACTGCAAGTCAGTTGTCAGAAGCTCAATGAGAAAACAATCTTCTTGTTCACATTCACATGGGCCAATCATCCCCCTGACACAGGAAATGAAATCATAAAATGCTCTAATTCTGTGTAGTAAACATGTTTTGCAACCTTCTGTCCTCAACAGTGTTTAGAATAGCAACATTTCTGGAGGAAATGGCCCACTGAAAATGCCCCAATAAACACTACAAAAGAGTTTTGTAGGTTTTTTCATTTGACACTTAATTTTAGCCTTATCTTAAAGGTACTGGATAGACGACCATCTAAGTCATCTAAGTCCAGTACTTTTTTTCAAATGTTATTTTATTATTAAAAGTATAGCTTCCGACCCAGGGTTATTTCCCCTGAGGCTAGCAGGCTTCATTGGGCCTAGTCTCTTCACTTTTCTCCCCTTTTTTCTCCCTGTCTGTCTTTTCTTTTTTAGTCTTGGTATCTTTCTCTCTTTATCTCAAGCCTCAGCTCTCAGTGCTTCAGACCTTAGGTGAATGTCACCAAGTAAAACCTATAATTTTACAAAAAAAAAAATAAGCTCAATGAAAAAAAGTAAATGTTCAAGGATTTCCCCATCATCTGAGCGGTAGGCTATGCAGTTAGCTACAAATGCAGATACCTATTGATGGATCCATTAAAGCGAGTTCAGCACAAACCTGTGGAAAATCACAGTCCGTTCAATCCGCCCCCCTCATCCTGCCTAGCAGATGATTAGTGTAGCCACTAGCTAGGATAAGGTCAAACTGAATTATAGTCTTGTTCTTGTCCAGGTGATGCACAAATGTACTAGTTTCTCTCTACAGTCAGACTTGGCATTCCTCTGGCTTTCTGTCTTGTGCGCTGCAGCCCCTATGCTGATTCTGAGTGTTGGTCACTATCCCTGTTTAACGTGTTAGATTTTCAATTGGCAATGTGGTGCTAAAAATAATCTCCCCGGCCAAGAGTGTATAGGCCTACTGATGGCAAATATGGCAGCCTGTGTGTGTGTCTGTGTGTATGAGAGAGAGAGAGAGTGTGAGTGTGTGCGTGCGTGCGTGCGTGCAGGAAGAGTAAGCAAGCGATCTTTCGCTCTTGGTTTAGCTTTCCAGTGCCTCACAGTTTTTCCAGGACCTGCCCCAAACTCTCAGATCATTCCCTAATCCTCCATAGTGGGGATACCCCTGCTGGAGCCGTAAACACGCAGGCTGCTGCAAGGCAGCCATGTGTTTGCACTTGTGTTTGCTAATGTGTGCACTGGGTTATGTGTGTACTTGTATACATGCACAGACGTTCGTGTGTGTGTGTGTGTGTGTGTGTTTGCTCTTGCGCGTGCATAACCCAGCCTCCCCCTGCCCTTGGTGCTGGCTGCACTGAAGCAGCGGTCCACTCTCATTGGTGCGGGCATTGGACATGTATCAAAGTTCCACATTATTGGGTCTTCATTCATGTGTGTGATTCATGTTAACCGACGTGGGAACCAGGGAACAAGCACAGCAGGATTCGTCTCCCCTTAAGGGGGAACTGTCCCCTTTTCCTAGTGGGTCATAGATACACAATGCTTTGTGTTTAATTAGTTGTCATTTTAGCATGGCTGAGTGCTTAAAAACACATATGTCAGTGTCTAAGTGTCTACTTGGTTATGTGTATTGCTGTCTGATACACATTTTAGATGCATTAAAAAAGTTATTTTGTAAAAGTGACCTTTTTCTCTCTAGTTGATTTCTCTGGCTGTTCGTGAAGTGGTCTTTCTCTCTAGTAAAGGAACAATCTGTTGATCCGATGTAAAGTGTCAATAGCCAACAGGTAGTGAGTAGAAGGCCTAATATGGAGGTCCGGTGTAAAGTCCCCTGCCTCGCTGAAGCTGTAGTGCAGCAGTCTGGTGGTCTGGTGTGGTCCTGTGTGGCTGCTGGCCTGGTGGTCTAGTGTGCGAAGCCCAGGCAGGAATGCTGGAGCGGCAGGAGGGAGGCTTTATTGCCGTCGTTAGCCTCGTTACATCACATGCCAGCCATCCCAGCCAGCCGCTTCAGGGCCAGGCCAGAGCAGCAGCCGTCCGCAGGCAGGGACTCAGAGGAGCACTTGATTCCAGGCCAGAGCTGCTTTGGGGCTGTCTGTGTGGTGGGGCTATCTGGGGACGTAAGTTGCTGCCACCTGTGTGTTTTATATGATTTGTAGCCCAATGAAGCTGTCGTTTGAGCTGTGCTATGGTATGGCGGTATATGAAAAATAGCACAAAACGGACGGGACATGACAACCTAACATGTAGAGTTCACTAAATGTATGTGGCCTCCAAATTGGATTTAATAAAAAGCCTTATAAAGTGGCCACAAACTTCGAATTCTCATAACATTTGATATAGACTATCAAAAAGAACAATTCGTAACTGTTTGTCCAGTATAACCTATTCAACGACTTAGGCAGAGGAAACCAAACAGGAAGTGATATCTTAAGTAAAGTAGGCAGTTTACATGAAACATGCCGCAAGTTTTCATGCCATAAGTTTACATGCCGCAAGCACTTATAACTGCACTTGGCATCATGACATCAAGTTTTTATTGCAGCTATGCTATTGTCTGATTGTCCCCCTCATCTCTGCTTACAGTCATAAATCTAATTTTATAGAATTTAAATCAGTCCGTTGGATTATTTAGTACTTTAATAGTGAGTTTCAGCATGCTTTCTTTCTCTGATGGGTTTCACAGGTTTACTTCAAAAGGGACTTTTTTGCCAAAATCTAAGTGCTTTGTTTTTTTT
Source organism: Alosa pseudoharengus (assembly GCF_046254945.1). Taxonomy (NCBI): domain Eukaryota; kingdom Metazoa; phylum Chordata; class Actinopteri; order Clupeiformes; family Clupeidae; genus Alosa; species Alosa pseudoharengus. The sequence continues at coordinate 11,072,640 of NW_027468663.1, read as the reverse complement.
TCCTTCATGTAAATAGTCATATTACTTAATTCTGAACCCCCCCCCCCCCTTCTTCCCTCACACTCCCTCTACTATCTTTTCTCGCAGTCTGCTCCAGCATAGACATCCGGAACAACACGACGGACCTGGCGTTACTAAAGAACTGCACGGTGATCGAGGGCCACCTGAAGATACTACTCATGTTCAAAACCAAGCCAGAGGACTTCCGCGGCCTCAGCTTCCCCAACCTCACCATGATCACCGACTACCTGCTCCTCTTCCGTGTCTACGGGCTGGAGAGCCTGAGCGACCTCTTCCCCAACCTGACGGTCATCCGGGGCAACAACCTCTTCTTCAACTACGCACTGGTGCTGTTCGAGATGCTGCAACTGAAGGAGATTGGCCTGCACAGCCTGACGAACATCACGCGCGGCGCCGTGCGTGTGGAGAAGAACCCGGACCTGTGCTATCTGGCCACGCTGGACTGGTCCAAGGTGCTGGACACAGTGGAGGACAACTACATTGTGGCAAACAAGAATGAGCGCGAGTGTGGCGATGTTTGCCCCGGCACGGTCAAGGGAAAAATCACCTGCCCACAGACCACCATCAATATGCACTTCAGCGAACGCTGCTGGACCTTACGGCACTGCCAGCGCAGTAAGTAGTACCAATGTCCTTTATGTCCCTATTTTCCTCTGTCTGTCTCTTTCTTTCTTTCTTTCTCTGTCCTGTCTTTGTTTTATGACCGTGGATGGTACTTTTAGAATGTACTCAAGTCCACATCATTTTATTTTGGAGGCAGAGGCAGATTTCTGTTAATGTATATTTATTGAGTGGAGATGTGTATATACTTTTGAGTGCCAAGTGTTAGGCTGTCACTAGCAGCTCTGAAAGGGTCCTGATTATGATGTGCTCAGAGAATGCAAGCCAAGTTTGTGTCAGCTGAGCTTGGACCCTGTACCTGAATATGACATAGTATCAGTGTTTGTGTGCGTGCGTGTGTGTGTGTGCGTGTGCGTGTGCGTGTGCGTGTGCGTGTGTGCGCGCAGCCTGTGCAACAGGGGTAATCTGTAACTTGATGATACAGACTCTGCATCTGCTGTTTGATAATGACGTCTGTGAACATGTCTAACAAGGTGGCCTAAGGCCTCAGTCCCTATGGGTCTCCTTGAGGAACATCAGAGGCAGTGGGAGCAGCAGCAGTAGTTTTGGCTCAAGTTTAAACACTCAGAAGAATTTTGCAGATCAATGAGGAGTCTGCCCTCTTACGCAATCAAGCCAGCACACATCATGTAACTGTTCTTTTAACTGTTAGTTTGGCCTCATGTGCAGTTTGAGGCATGTTCTTTACACACACACACACACACACACACACACACACACACACACACACACAGGCAAGCTCAAACTCTAAAGCCAGTCCTCTTGAGTGTGAGTTTTTTTTCTGTCGTGCTGAAGCTTTTAATGCCATCTAGTATTGACAACCACTGGGAAATTGCAGTTCTGAGTATCAGCTCATTAATGTTGTTGTTTTTTCAGCATATTATATTTTTAATATTATATTTTTATGACAGTCCAGGGTCAGAATTGACATCACTTTCTCACCATGTGCATAAAAGGAAAACAAGTCCTGTCTCTCACTCAGAAAGAATTAAAGGTCCTAAGAGAAGATGCTTTGACTGCTACTTTGTTTTCGTAGAGTTGTATGCATCGGAGTTGGGGGTGGGGGGTGTTGTGGTGATAATAATTTCCTGCTCCTTCAGTAAGCAGTTCCTCTCACATGCTAGCTCATATCAGTCATGTGAGTCAAGTGAGGCTGGACTCCAGTATTTGGTAAGGAAGCAACATTTGTGTGTGTGTGTGTGTGTGTGTGTGTGTGTGTGTGTCTGAGAATATTTGTTAGTTTAATATTTGCTTAGAGCCCTGTGTGGTGAGAGGACGAGTGATGTAGTCCTGACTGGCTGGCATCTCAAGTAGGGATGGGCTGGGTTTGGTTGGGATGTGCTGCTCTCCTCCCGGGCTGGGCCGGCCTGCGGTCTGCTGCCGCTGCTGGAGGCTCTGTGGTTTGGACTCCTGTGCCGCCCTCTGCACTGAACGACTTGTCAAGCCACAGAACACACAGACTCATGCTGTGGGTTTATGTGGTGAAAACGACCAGGGTGTCATATTAGGCCTGGTGGTGTCTGGGTAAATTTAATGGTTAATCTTCCAATTTGGTGCACAATACTGCTGTCTTGTGCTATGAATTGGTATTGTAGTGGAACAGGTGCACTTTGGCATCAGCAGCTGAACACTCCACTGGTATCACAGCTGCTAATAGAGCGCCCAGGCCTATTATAGAAGACGTGTTTTTTAAATGCCCATTTATGCCCAGTCAGTGCTCTTTAAGAGTTCCCATACATAGAAATGCTTCCTTATGCTTTGTTATTTCTCAGCTTACACCATTTCAACCTGTTTATGAACTAGGGCTGGGTGTTATCAGCATATAAAATTAAACAATGTTATAATTGTAAAATCTCAAAAATAGAATAAGTGTGACTGCCGTCATTCAAACACCAGTGCCTGCACTTCTGTGGAGCTACAGTAAAGTTATTACGGCAGAGGTCTGCTTCCCCATACACAATTGCAAGCCTCTGTAGGTTCTGTAGGCCCCATTATTTAACATGTACAGTTTGACTGTTTTAAGGTCAAATCCCTCCTCATTTAGCACATTTCTTAGTGGAAGATTGCCACACCGGTATTGAATCAGACTTATGACACCTAACTGCCTCCTACTGATGTTTTTTTTTCTTCATTAACAGCTTGTGTTCAACAGAAAAAACAGGGGGGAAAAGGTTCAAATTTGACATCCTAAAAATATCTATTTAGTGGCTTAATCCACTACAGTGGCAAGTGTTGTGCCTTCTGCAGTGGTAAATATGCAGCCTCTTTTGAGCGGAAGGTGCCACAGATTCAGCAGGTTGCATTAAAGAGTTGTTGTGGAGCTATTGTCATGATTCAGCCAGCAATTTGCATTGGCTTGAAACCTGATCCCCTGATCTGGCTCAATAGTGTGAGAGCGACAGCAGCAGCAGAAGCAGCAACAGTAATCACAGGTTTTCGGGATATGTTTTGTAAACAAAGCTCCAGGACCCGGTTTTGTTTTATATCAGGAACTTATGAAGGCATTTCCTCTGCCTTTTTTCCCTAATGGAAAATCCAAGGTCTTCCAAGATCGGCCTCATTAGCCTGTTTTACTAGCGCTGAAGCTAAACACTAGCACATTGGGCTAGTTCATTAGCTCGACGGGCCTGTGGTGATGCACTTGTTAAGCTGGGCCTATTAGATTAAGCTTAACCTTTTGCAGCTACGCATCACAACATCCACTTACCAACCAGTCAGCTGCTCTTTGATCACTCTTAGTCTTTCTACTTTTTCCCCCTTGAACATGAGATGAAGGATGTCCTAACAATACTTTTGCATTAGGCCTGGGTGAGAGAAAAAAAGATTTTTAATTTTTTATTTTATGAACACATTTTTCTAAGGTTCACCATCCTAAATTATGACTGATTAGGCCTAGATGATGACCCAATTTTACATTTGGACAACTGCTTATAACTTCACTAAAACATAGGGTTGCATTGACTCACATGTTTAGAATTGTTTAGCTACTTCATGCGTCACCATACAAAATTTTGTAAAAACTTTTAAAAAAAACTGAAGTCAGTGGCATTATACAGCTCGTGATAAAAGAGCAAATTGTGTTCTCAGTCTTGGTTGATAGTTTTACAATTCCACAGAATTTCCATTTGATCATACTCTTAAAAAATGCTTTATTGGCAAGCTGGCCTGTGATTGTTGTCTGTTTTTTTAAATGATAATATCTTCTTTGCATCTACACTTGAGTCTGTCAACGTGGTATTATGGTACACACACACACACACACACGGTTGTTGTTGTATGACGTAGAGGGTGCAACTGAACGATACAGCTGATGGCCTGAATGATTGACTGTTGCAGGTCATGTGTTGCAATTGATGGTTCTTGCTCTGACTTGGGGTTTGTTCCTGCAAGCAAACCTCACTTATGTGTTTTTTTTTCTGTTGGAAAAACACTGAATGGATGTAGTGGTGTTAAAAAGGAAAAAAAAAATGTGTGGGCCAGCAGGGGTCCTCTGCACAGTAGCGAGGGGCCTCTATTGACCTCGCGACCAAGACAGCCTCACGTAGCTCTCCCCCGTGGATCACAGAGTTCAGATAGTATTATTATTAGTTCTTTGCGGATATGTCATGCTCCATCTGAAGATTCACAAGTGTTCACAAGTGTGCACGAGGGGTCAGCGGAGAGGAGAGGGAAGAGGGGGGACCGCGAAATAACCGTGGCTGTCTGGCATCAGGCCGTGTCCGTAAGCAAGACGAGAAGAAAGCCTCGGGGCCCTGTGTCAGAAGTGTTTGTGAGCATAGAATATGCTACATCAGCAGCTAAACTCTCTCTTTCTTTTTTCTTTTTTTGTCTTTTATGGTGGGGTGGAAGCGGGGGTGAATTTGCAAGTTTCCATCAGTCACAGTCAGCGCCGTTTTTCATTTCACTTTTGGCTCACTTCTGGACGTGGCGGTGCTCCTTTTCCCCCAGCAGATTTAAGTTTCCACCACGTGTAGGGCTTTTGTGAAAACAGCATCAGCATTGTCCAAAGTCCTACTCCTTTTTAAAAAAAAATGTATTATTATTATTATTATTATTATTATTATTATTATTATTCAGTTACAGGCCTCCAATCCAACTCAGCTCAACATATGGAAGAGCGTTGTTTAGACAAAAAGCTATCCAGATTGAGCAGGTGAAGGGTCCTGGAGAGGTTTTTCTGGCGTAGTTTGTGTGAAACAGAGGGAGTGTGCTGCGCGTGCATGTTTGTACATGCACGCATATTTGTGAGCGAGATTGTGTGTTAATGTACAGCCATGCTGGACTGCATATTGAGTCATGCAGAATGAACTGGGGTAAACCCCTGGCCCACTCTCAAGTCCTGGTTTGGATGTTTTTTGCATCGCTCTGGGTCCGTGTGCTCGCCGCTCCACAGCTCTTAGAGCTCAGCGGTGGTCCCGGCTCCTGTGCAAGCCTGCAGCCCAGCCATGAACGAACCGGAGCCTCCCCCAGCGAGTTTGCGTTTTACACACTCGCATTATAAAATGATCTTCATTACCCACTCTCATGGGAGATTAGAAGCATCAGCTGAAAGGAGGGGTGTGTGTGTGTGTGTGGAGGGGGGTGGGCAGGCAGGCAGTCAGGCAGTCATTGAATAATGACGGAGAGAGAGAAAGCAATGAACTGAATGAAAGAAAGGAGAAAACATGAGGGAGACTGGATGTAGGGAAAGAATGGGTAAGAACATGGGTGTAACCAGTTTCAGGGTGGGCATACACAGAGTGAATTTAATCAGGCTACATAGATTTCTCTCATCCGAATGCGTCTTTTTCCGTGTCTTTCTCTTGTGTCCATCCCTCTTTCCATCTCTCTCTTTTTCTCTTGTGTCCATCCCTCTCTTTCCATCTCTCTCTCTCTTTCTCTTGTGTCCATCCCTCTTTCTATCTCTCTGTCTCTCTTGTGTGCAACCCTCCATTCACTTCCCCCCATTCATTCATTTTCATCCCCTATTTTCTTCTTTCTTTTTTTTCTCTTTGTTTTTCTCTAGTTGGTTTCATCCAATTCATTCTCTTCAGTGAGCGGAGCTGAGTCTAACATATGCCATCACATCATTATAAGACCTCACACAACCACAAGCATTCAGCATCAGGAAGGGACTGAGCTCTGGTTTCAAAGCCACAGTGTAGACAGTTTGGAGCAGGGCTGCACAAATAATCAATTGCAATGAGCTAATTGCAAAGGCTGCAATTAACGGTGCAGCTTGCAACTCTGCCCCAATGGTTAATCTTGTCACATGATTGCTATATTCATGTCATCCTCCTTGTATGTCAGACAGTGAAGCTCACCTGGGGTCAAGCCCAACTGGAGTGATGTGAGCTTCACTGTCTGACACACACATTTTAATACCTTTATTTGTGTTCACATTTTACAATAGATTTCATTGAACACAAACAATCTTAGATACCAGCAATGGTTACTTCTCTGCTGTCTTCATCAACAACAACAATATCTGGCTTTTTTGCAGCAACATTTGAAAACACATTATTTCCACTATTACAGAGTTTGAACATTCAAGGTGAGACACATACATTCTTGTAGATTTTGCATGGTGAAGCATATGGAATTATGTGTTCAACTAGTAAGTCAACAATTCTGTCATGTCTGGCAATGTACATTCCCTTATACACATAGCAGCCACACATACACACACACACACACAAACATACGTGTGTGTGTTTGTGTGTGTGATGGACAGTGAAACTCACCTAACTGGAGTGATGTGCTTTACATGCATTAGACATGCTCACTAATCAGAAGTGCAAGCACAATTGTGACATCACAATTAGATATTTTTCCCAAATCATGCAGCTCTTGTTTGGCGCAGGGAATACTTTTTTTTTTTTTTTAAAAGACAAAAATATTTTTCAACTTGCGGTTGTGTGCTTGTCAGTCATGTGTGTATATGTGTGTGTGTGTGTTGGACTGTTTTAGCGTCAGATAAGGACCTTTGGGAGGGTTCTTGTTTGAGCTCTTTTGTCAAAGTCCAAATTTAAACCCCTGGACGTCATCCGGCACAGACACCCAGAGCTGCCTGCGCCAGGGCTGTTTTAGTTGTTCGCAAGGCGACACGCAGCCAGGCCCAAGGCTCGCATGTGATCAGTGTATGTTATGTGTGTATGTGTCAGTGTTCTGACTGGGGTGACCATTGTTTCCTGCTGCTAGGTAACTGTGGTAGTAACACTGCTCTGTTCACACTGGTTGTGCACGCACAGATCGTTCCCAACGGAAAGATAGGTCATTATTTGAGGACAGGGTGTGTGTGTGTGTGTGTGTGTGTTAGTGTTAGTGTTAGTGGAGAGATGCTTTGGCTTTCTGACCCCCTCAGGCCCTCACATGCTCCGGCACTAGAGGAAACTCTGCTTCCAATTCAAGCTCAGCGGGAACAATGGCTACTGCCAAACTTCACAGAACGGCCATCTATGATTGTTTCCCGGAATTGTGCGACAGCTTCCTTCTTTCCGCTGATGAATGAGTCCTCAGGGAGCGATCCGAGGGCCCCCACGCAGCGACCACACCTCCTGACATGGAGCCAGCACACTTGCCATGCACAACCCCCAGCCCCCAGCACACACACAAACTCATGCCCCTTCCTCGACAGGAACACCGTCAGATGAAGAACCGGCCACCGGAGGACTCCAAAAAGAAGAGTAAACATGTACAGACGCAGAAACAATGCCAGCACGCGTCGCCCCTTTCCCCAGCGTTCCGCCATCCTGAACCGGATGTGTTTGTTTTCACACGCTCTTTAAAAGGGACAGCAGACCTCTTTATGAACTGGGGAAGTTGGATCATAAGGTCGGCCAGGATGGCCAGTGTGCTCTCGCTCTTTTGCTTTCTCTAGCTCTCTCCCCCCTGGTCATTTTGTTTACACAATCCTTTCCTGCACATTGCCATCAATCAATAATGCTTTAACGCAGGGTATGTGAAATCAGTAGTACCATTAACATTCATTGTTCTACATTAATAGTGTATAGAACTGTTAATCAATTTCCAACCAGGCACCATAAGTTTCCCATCGTTAACCCATAGTTTATCCACTCCCCATAGGCTGCTGCATGCCATCGCCATCACTACCAGTGTCTCACACATGTGTGGTTGGCATATCCATCATGCTGTTATGTTTTTGTGTTGAGTCTATTTTATTATGTTTCATGCGCGTCTGAAGTGCTCTCGCATGCGTCTCTTTTCAGCACTTTTTTTTCTATTTCTAAATTGCTAAGTATAGACTACATTTAATTTATTTCATCTCATGTGCTGGCCTTTTGGGTTGCCTTCTGATTGTGCTCTTTTAAGGGAAAGTTCCTAATATGCGCTCTGAATCCAGCCAGAAAGGCCAGCCAACCGGTATGTTTTTCTGCTATGCCGACAGTTACTGACGACCTCTTGCACTGATTTATTTTCGCACTTAGATACTTGCACTAAAATGTGGTGACAACAGCACACTTTATACTGTCTGGGCCTTTCTTTTTTTGCCTTTTCTCAAAGCCCATACCAAGGTGATGAGATTAAACTAAGAGCTTTTAGTAGCTCACAGAGCAGAACTGGACCAATTTGAGGGGGTATTAAGCAAATTATGGCGCGTTTCCGTCAACAGCCATAGTCTCTGTCCTCCTCCGGCGGCAGTGCTTAGGCTGGCTGGCTGGCGAGTGGTTTGGCTGCCTCTGCTGCTGGTGCAGCCGTGTTGCTGACTTCATGGCTCTGGCAGAGCAGCTCACAGGAGCAGGGAGTGTAAGCTGCTCTCGGCCGTTCGCTGCTCTGTCCCTGCCCTGCCTCTGGAATCCCAGACATGCAAGGCATTCATTAAACCTCAGCAGAAAGCATTTCTTCACTGCCTTAAACTCTGTTGCCCCCCAACACACACACACAAACAATCTCTCTCTCTCTCTCTCTCTCTCTCTCACACACTCTCTCTCTCTCTCTCTCGTTCCACTTGTTCCTCTGTCCTTCAAGCTGTCTCTCTTTCACACCCAAACTGTTACACAGAAGTGTGATTTCAAACTGTTTGATGGCTACTGAGCCGTGCAAATGAATTTCACTGGAATACTGTCTCATCATCCAAGTGCTTCATTCTGAGGAAATGAGGTGACGGTGGCAGGTGGAGTGACTGGATGAGACGGGGTGGTGTGTGTCAAGGTTCCATAGTCTGCAGAGTGAGTGTGTATGTTTCTGAAGGGGATGTTGCTGCTGTTATCTCTCCCGTGCTCTATGAGGAATTTGACCCACTGTTTACCCAGAGAGTTTTGGGGTGTGAATGCCATCACAGCCTACAGGTTTTACAACATCTTACAGCGAACCTAAAGAAAATGCATCATCATATCCCACTTCAACCACTAGCTTACTACTACTACAGTTACTTTCTCAACAGACAAGAGAGTCTGGTATTTGCGCTGTTGAATAGTTTTCAGTTTCTTTTTTTTAAATGTATTTATTTTTTAAGTGTAATGTCTTCAAAGTAGGGCTGGGCGATAAAACGATAGCGATATGTATCGCAATAGACATGTAATCGATATCAATAAAAAAATAAGTTCGATGGAACATTCGATAATTAAAAGCAACACACACCTCCCGCCTTATGTAAGTAGGCTAAATATATCTTGCATTGCATTGTGCAACTCTACCAGAGTAGGCCTACCTCAACACAGACTCTCAATGAGTCCTTGCCCCGTGCACTCTCTTTCTCTCTCCCTCTCAACAGGCGCATCCCTCCTCAGCATGCACATGTAATCCAAACTTTCACAATCGTGCAAGATGACTGGCTAAATTGCTATTAAATCCGGTTAGCATCATTAGCACGCTGCACGAATTTGTTTAAAACTGTTGCATTCAAATTGACTGCTAAATTCTAATATGCAAATGGTAAAGTATTTTCCAAGACTCCAACGGGCCTGTCCCAAGGAGAAAAAATATTAATTTGAAACACACGTGGGGAAACTGAACAGTCTAACCAGTAGAGTAGACTATGATAAACTAGCAAATTAAGCTACTTTGTTTACAATATTTCCAGGCTTCAACCAGTGCTGCTTTTCATTCAGATTTATGTGCACATTTATTTATTTGAATGTTTTTCATGATTGTGTTGCTATTTCTTTTCCCTTTTTGCTTTGATTGATAACTGAGGTGATTAAAATCAGAGGAAAGTTAAGTTTAAAATAAAAGTGTTTATATTGAACCTTTTTTCCCTTCTGTTCCTTATCTGAAATAGATTAAAAAAAAATCAATAATTATCGATATCGACTGATATGAAATACTTATATCGTGATACAGTTTTCAGCCATATCGCCCAGCCCTACTTCAAAGCATTAGTCAGAATGGAGAGTGACAAACAGGAAGAATGCGTGGAGATAGTGTTGTGAAGGTCAGGGGGGAGGTGGGGGACAGAGAGCGCTGTTTATGTTTTTCATAATGGAGAAATGGGGGACCGGGTGTGCTGTTGACTGCTTTTAGCAAATGCGTCAGGTTGACACTCACTCTCTCCTACTTCACTAGTGAGAGCAGCACGTCAGCCTTAGAAATTGTGTGTGTGTGTGTGTGTGAGCATGTGAGCATGTGTGGTGAAGAATATGATGAGTAAATTGGATATCCAGTCATTTACAAAGGGTGTGCTTCTACCTTTTAAAAAGGGGGGGGGACAATAACAACAACACGATGAGTCACTGCGCTGTTTGTGTTTTAGCTTCATTATGGCTGGCTGGCTGGCTAATGAAAGTGTTTACCGAGGCTGCAGGCACCGGGATCGGCTCGTCCTCGCTCCTTCTGCGTCAGGGTCAGGCCACGTGCTGTTGCCAGGGAAATGAGCAGGGAAGCTCACCCCAGTTAGAGTACTACATGACCAACCCCCCTTCCAACCCTACCAGCGCCCTCGGAACCTCTCCGCTATAGCAGTAAAAATGAATTATTGATAGTTGAATCGATCATTAGCTTTGGTCATGTGTATCATAAGCAAGGTGTTGCCGTGGCCTTGTCTGTCTAGCAAACACACAATATCATTCAGAAAGGGGTTGGGAAATGAGTGGGTGATTGTGGTTTCATACAGTCATAATCCTCACTGTTGTAAAGGGGTTATTCTAACTCATGGCCTTGTATACCAGGCAGTGTATAGGTAGACTAGGGAGTTTGTAGTTCGCTTTTTGTCACCTCTGGCAGTGGCATACTTTATTCAATGCACCAAACCACCAATTTGTCTGCTCTGTATGAGTTTATCTTACATTGTCTGTCAAACTTGGGTTTATAACCAGGGAGTATTTTAGTGACAAAAATATTTTTTCCCTAAACATATTGGACTTGCTATCTGGCTCACCCAAATTCTTCCCCTCACATTTACTCCCCTAAATTACTGCAAATATAGGCTTGACTGCGACTTCCAAACAAATTTTTTGTGCGCGCTACTTTGTTACGTTAATGGCCCACCGGGAATCCTCCCAACACTCCCCATTAGATGAAGTAATTTTGTTGTTGAAAATTAATTTCTTAAGAAATACTGTTCATTTGATGCTGTTTAATTGATTTATAAATGGTGCACTGTCATTTTAAGACTCTTTGCCAGCTCCACTCAAATATAGCCTATGGCTAGTGCTGTGCCTATGGCTGAGCCCTCTCACAGTTTATAAATGGTCAGTAGTGGAAACTCTCTCCCTCTCGTGCACGCTCAAATGTGTTCCCAATTAAATGGAGTAGCATGACGTAGTTAGATCTGCTGCAATGGAGATACTATGTATCTAGATGTAACAAGCAGTTTTGACATTGACATTGTAAACGTTCTCTAAGAAGAGTGTAAAACAGTTTGCCGTAGCCTAAAATTAACCACAACGTCATTTATCGCTGGAAAAAAATAGCAAGTGGCCTATGATAAACTAATAAATTCTTAGCGGGCCGGATTAAAGTGCGTTGCGGGCCGCAGTTTGGACACCCCTGGTTTAGTCATTCGTTGATATGTAAAACACTGACATGTAGGCTACATTTTCATTATTGTTCATTCGTTTTGAGTAGGCTAGGCTGTGTCTTGAAACGCATATGCATTGTAGGTTGCGCATGTATCTTATAAAATACAAGAATAAAATTCACGGATCCCGTCGTTAGCTCAACTCTTATTATAGGTTATATCGGAGGAAGCAAACAAGGACTAAAAGTTAACGTAACGTAAAAAAGGCATGTGTGGTTTACGTCATGCAGTGTTTCCCACACAATTGGATTCAATTTGTGGCGGTAGCTGACTTGGACAACTGGGGGGGGGGGGGTATTAAGATCGTCTTGGTAGTGTATAAACTTAGGTCTAATTGAGTGCCTGTCACTTTAAGATGTTCGTGATTAACACAGTTAACGTTAAAAGGCTGCTGATATGTGGATGCAATTCATAACGTTTTCTACAAAGTTAAAATAAAGGTTCCTACTTCTCCTTGGGACAAGCACCTTTGAATTTTGGAAAACACTTTTCCATTTACATCGGGATTTTGCAAACATTCAGTGTCAGAGTCAATAAAATGAGCCCTTCAACGAAATTGACAAGCAGCTGTAAGTAGGCTAAGCATGCTAAATTCTACATCCAAACAGTATTCTAACGTTAGCTTTGAGATACTGCTTGATTGCATAACTTAACTTTAAGTTTAGTCTCTTCAATGTAGCCTACTATGTTGTGATAAGACCTTAGCAGAGTTAACTTCAATGCAGCAGTTTTGAACAAATTTGGTCACGATGCTAAGCGGATTTAATAGCAATTTAGCCAGACGTCTTCTATGCAATGCTTCTATGTGGCAACAACAATCCTTCAACAATCGTGAATATTTTGTTAAATGCACATGCAGAGGAGGGGCAGCAGGCTGCGACAGAGAGCGGGGCGGGGTAAGGAAAGGCTGCGTGCGTAAAAAGCGCAGCTCAATGGCAATGCAAGGATTTGATCTTATATTTAAATTAAATTAAATTAAATTAAACTTAGAATATTCATTTGTGGCGGCCGATTTTGATTTTGTGGCAGCCCGCCACAGGTTAGTCAATGTATGGGAAACACTGTCATGTGACGTGTTTCACGGTATGAGTTGAGAGCCCTGCTTTGCTCATGTTGTTGCTTAACTTCACTGGCCTGAAATCCAAAATATTGACAAACAACGGATGATCCGTTTCTAGGGACAAGCTCTTGGCCTTCTGCTGTGCCCCACATTTGATTTTTGATCGTTGTTTTTTTGTATAGTCTAACTAGCCTACTAATAGTTAACATAATGCTACTAGTCCACAGTGCATCAGGCCGAGCAGAGCAGAGAACTGTCATTGGTAGGCTGCATGCAGGCACATTGTCAGACAGGTTTAAGGAGCGCTTGATTTGTTTTGTAGCGGAGCGTTCTATGGTTTGCCAGGTTGGTTCTATGGGTAGAGTACGCATTTTTAATATCGCTCGATCACGCAAATTTGATCGTGGGAAGCCAAAATCATGATTGTGATTTAAAATTCGATTAATTGTGCAGCCCTAACCCACACACACACACACACAGACACACACAGTTCATGTTGTCAGTTGTGCATGTGAACCACCAATGTTCGCACACACATGCATGCACGCACACACAGAAACACTCACACCCACACCCACACAAACACACACACACATTTACACCCTCTCTCTCTCTCTCTCTCTCTCTCTCTCTCTCTCTCTCTATCTCTATCTCTATCTCTATCTATCTCTCTATCTCTATCTCTATCTCTATCTCTATCTCTATCTCTATCTCTATCTCTATCTCTATCTCTATCTCTATCTCTATCTCTCTCTCTCTCTCTCTCTCTCTCTCTCTCTCTCTCTCTCTCTCTCTCTCTCTCTCTCTCTCTCTCTCTCTCTCTCTCTCTCTCTCTCTCTCTCTCTCTCTCTCTCTCTCTCTCTCACACTCACACTTCATGTTGTCATGTTGCCACTTGTGCATGTGAACCACCAGTGTTCGCACACATACATTCACGCACATACAGAAACACCCCCCCCCCCACACACACACACACACACACACACATGTTGTAGATGTTAATGTTCTAATAAGGTTCTGTTTACAATAAATGTTATATTAAATAATACTTTTTGTCATGGTATTGGTATTTTAAGGGGGGTAGCAACGAACAGTGTTTAAAGGTTATAAGGCTATTTTGGAATGCAGAAGCAGCCATGCCATGAACTTGCTTAAATTCTTCTGTGTAATGTGATATATGCAATTCATAAGAGTACAGGATGACCCTAGCCTGGCGGGCCATCCTATATCATTGACATGTATAGTCTGGCATCGAATCATTCACCTCGCTTAATCCAAGGGGCGGGCAGAGAATTGTCTTTCAAACTGCCTAGGCATGCAATAGGCCAGCGCTACGACCATATCCGTATCCGGTCGGCAAAACGGCAAATACATCCTTCTTCGAAAGGAATGAGTTAAGTGCATTGTGTTGATCTACTTTCAAAGAAAAGCACAAGTCCAACTCCTCCAAAGTTGACGCCAACGCCGATTCAAACAACCGCTCTTCGTTTGCCATAGCCACCTTCCTTGTTGTTCACCGTCGCAGGATGTCGTTATCCTGTTAAGCCCGCCTTAAGACTCTAACGAAATAGAGCGCTGTGATTGGCCGTCATCCACGGTGTTAAGCCAATAGAAATTCCTATGGTTCGATACTAGACGTACAAGCTGAGCAAATTAATTTGCCGCCGCTAGGGTGCGTCTAGATTTCTAGGCTAGGATGACCCAAGTTTGAATCCGAAGTCCCTCTTCACTGTCCAGTCTGAATAAGGGCAAACCCCTCAAAAGGGTCAAAAGAGCTCATACCATATACAGGTCCAAGTGCCCACGAGGACCCAGGTATCTAATCTGGTAATTTCCCGATCCCACCCCAGTCACTTTGTGCTTTTCCCCTTCAGAAGCATTTGTATTGAAATATGAAGAAAAAGGAATATACCATGATGTATGTTGTTACCTGTCTCATGCTTCAAATACTGTATATATATTAGGCCCCAGCCAGCCCTAATACTGTACTGTAATATATATTAGGCCCCAGCCAGCCCTAATACTGTACTGTAATATATATTAGGCCCTAGCCAGCCCTAATATCCACATGCCCCACCACTTTCTACCTAAGTAGTTCAAGTATGGACTTCAGCAAGATGTCAAGATCCGGATGATCAGGTGACGAGGAACTTCATTCACACTCTTTCGCCATTAAATGCACAAATTCAGCTCCCTCCCGACCCACCCATGGGTTACCTGAATGTGTTCTTAAACATTCCTTGAATCTACGACTTCAAGACCTTGAATCTGCACTCCTGACGGCACATGCAGTGAGTTAAGAGGCTGGCTGACGCACATGCTGTAAGCAATGAGCGAAGTGTCTGACCTCTTCCTTCATGTAAAGTTAACCGCCTGCCTGTAAGTTAGTGCCGGTTGGAATGTACTGAATGTACTAAAGGAGATGAGGTTATCCTTTTGTTGCTAAAGTACATTGACCCTTCCTGTCTGAGAAGGAAGTAGCCTGAACGAACGATGCTGTCTCATGTCTGATTCTCTGACATCCCCACTCAGTGCAGATTTTTAAAAAAAGAAAAAAGAAGCAAACTCATCCCGAGGCAGTGTTGAGAAGGAGTGGGAACCAAACAAGCGCTCTGCTGTTCCGAGGTCGTAAACTGTAATCGTTGTTTTTCTAACTCATTTTACAGCTTTGTAAAAAAAAAAATCATCTTTTGATCATCGGAACGGGGAGAAGAATCATTGGCATCGGCTCCTGTACCCTCATATACCACTTGCCAGCTCTCGTTAGTTTTTTTCCCCTCCTCTCCTCCTTTTATTTATAAGCGACAGCACTCTGCCCCGTCACGCGCATGGAATTTAAATTGCCAACCAGCGCTCCACCACATTCCATTTGGCATTCGCAAAAGGTCTTGGAGTTGTGTTATCTTATGAGCGAGGGATTGAACATAGCTTTATAGAGGGGTCTCTCTCGCGCCAGAGACCGCAAGGCACAAATCTTCAAAATGTACGCAAGCAGTTGAGGTATTGAGAATTGTAGGGTTACTAGAAAGGCAGCTACTGACACTCTGGTGTTTTCCTCCCTTTAAATAATGCTTAAATAATAATTCCATTGGGCGATTTTAGTTTCTCTGTAACATGAAATCACACAAGATCAGTTCATTGCACCTGGAGGTCATTTTTTTTAACCCTAAAACATAATAATTGAGATGAATGACCAGATTGATTATTTTGTCTTATCAGGTATGTTCTGCAGGCATTCCATGTTGGAATGACTATGGTTCCATGTGAGTCACTTCAGCAGAATTAAGACCTTGAAGTAAACCATGGTGCCACACGAAAGCTGTGAGAAAAGCCGGCTAAGTGCAACACGGCACAAAACACAAAACATGAGAACCTCACAACACACATTCTCTCTCTCTCTCTCTCTCTCTCTGATAAATCACAATCATGCATATATTGGTGAAAGCCTGTTAGCTTGGGGAACAGGAATGTTATTCACTCGGCGTGGCTGTTTCGTGTATAAGCTCATGCGACTCTGACAAATGAGGCTGTATTCACAGGCCAGAGCTGCACTAATTGACCCTGAATGAACCTGAAAGAGCATTTTCACGCTTCTGTACTCGGGAGGACAGTCAAGAGGACCTGCGGAGTAGAGATGGATACACCATAGATATTAGAAAGCTAGATACCACATTGTCCGTCGAGTTCTATTAGGTGGCATACGTGAACGCAACCGTCATATTGCTGGGGGCAAACACCTTACTGTCTATGGGAAACACTTGCATGCAATCAGAGACACCTGTCTGATTTCCAATCAGACACACCTATTTCTCCATTGGCCTCCAGTGATCGTTGCCCCCACCAATATGGAATAATGATAATTATATAAAAAAAATAATTAGTGGAAATGCATGGATTCCAGTTTCTTCCAGTAGCAGCAACTGGAATCCATGCATTTCAACGGAATTATTTTTGGAATCTGATCCCTTATCATACCTGTTCATTCTTACTCGTCGCTCGACTTATCGTGACTAAATTCAAGATGGCTGCAAACGCTAAACTTCGTGAAGACACTGTCTGTATAAATCGTCTTGTAAGTAAACTACCAGTGCTTTTTCAAAGTTCTCAATGTCTCGTTTTAAATGTCAGGGCCCTCAGAAGTCTACCAATGAAGTGTGGAGATACATTGAGCCTCGTAAATGGTGTAAAACAGTGATTTATTTGCATGGCTAGCCCGATGCCGAAGCACCACCATTGAAAAAGCTGTTGGTAGCATCGGCTAACTAGCGCCAGATTTTGGAGTGCAGGGGACAAGCCGAGATGGGCTATGAGACATACGTTCACACTCGGTATCATGTTTCAACACACTTTAGGTCAATACCACACCGGAATTCTCCTTTAAATGAGCCGTGGCAATGTTTCAAATGAGCTTCTAACGCTAGACAAATGCGTTTATTTTCAATGCAATCTCCTTGTACCCAAACTATTTCGAAACTAAGGAGCCATTTGTCCTCCGATTACATACAAGCTCCTCAGCGCTGCGTTTGCGGGACTTATGTTTTGCGCTGTAGGGGATTTAAAATAAAGTGACGTGAGTGGAAGGGCGGTGCCGGGGCAGTGTGTGTGTGTGTGTGTGTGAGGGAGAGGCAGAGCAGCAGAGATGCGACAGAGTTGCGAAGTTGCAGGCGCGGCTCGAAATGGCTGTTCTTTCAAATAGTAGCATATTTTAAACTAATCGGTTAACCGGCTAATGAGGCTCGGTGGTCGGTCAAGAAAATTGTTAATTTTAGCCATCCCTACTTGCGACACCCCCCCCCCCCCAAATCTATTCCAACTTCCCTTCAACCTGCGACCAGCAGCACATCAACCCACTGGCTGTGGAATGTGAGATGGCTTGTCAGTGGATGATCATGTCTTAGTGGGGTCATCCAAGGCTGCCAACCTTCAAAAAAAACCTTGTGGCGAGTGCAAGAGAGGACAAGTGCATTTTAACTCACTCCATGAGAAGAGCCCATTGTTGTTGTCATTGCTCACATGACCCATGGGCCTGACACCGGTCGGAGAGATGTAGCCAAAACTGCCCATGTGCTTTTCTAACCCTCACTCCACCTCGGTCCCACCCTCACCCTCCCGGCCTCAGTCACAGGCCTCGCACTGTTCCACTGTCACTGATCTAATGCATTAGAATGCACTTAATGTAGCGGATGGCTGATAGTTCTGCAGCTATTCTGGCGGTCATGTTTGACGTTATGATTTAGAACCGTTAGCCCGTGCTGCTAAATAGGGCTGTACAATTTGGGGAAAAGTATGTAGTGGAGTTTTTTTCTGACCGATGTAGCAATTGCGATTTTATTGGCAAATATACTTTTTGAAAGTCAAGCTTTAGTTCAATATTCTAGATTTCGCTTTAAGTTGGGCCACTTCTGATTGGTGAGCATGCCTAGTGCATGAAAAGCACATCACTCCATTTAGGTGAGCTTCACTGTCGTCACACAAGGAGGAGGATCTGAATATAAAAATCATAGATGTGACCAGATTAACCATTGGGATGGTGGCAAGCTGCATAATTAATTGCAGACTTTGCAATTACCTAATTGCATGGGTTCAAATTGCGATTTCTATATATAAAATAGATTATAGTGCAGGCATACTACCAAACTTTTTTGCCAACCGCAAAATGAAGTGTGGAGGCTTTTTGAAGGTAGATGCTTGACTTTTTTGAGATGTTGAGATGTCACCCAGGCAGTACCACGTGATTTAAATGTCTTTTTTGACATGTCATGTCTTTTTCACAGCCTTAGACCTACTCTTCCTTTGTGCCATACGCATCTATTCTTGAAAAGTGCTTTAAAAACTCTCATAAGGTCTATAGCACTTTCCTTTTTCCCATGACCTGTGTTGGGATTAGCGTGTTACAAGTGCAGATTATTAAATTACTGTATCTTAATTGCTGTAATCTGTTTACCTGTTACATTTTAAATTCAGGTGATTAACAGTTAAGCTCCTCTCTTTATGAATGTGTCTTTACTGGCATTTTTCTGATGCTGTTTACAAGTAGGCTATATCCTTTTGTTTAGGCTTAGATCAATGCATTTAAAGCAAATCTGCTCCCATGTTTACCTGTCCTGCCATCAGTTCTAGCATTTTGTCTGTAGCAGGTGATGCACGTACATGAGTCTAGTTGTTCAGAAAGGAGTAGTAAATTCCACAAGTGTGGCATAAATTCAGGCATAGACATCATTTCCCTCAAGTGGAAATGCTTGGTTATAGTAAAAATCATCAAAAAATCACAATTGTTTTGGTCAATATTCCAAATATATCAAAAATATCACAATTTTAGCATAATTAAGCTACTCATTGACTCTTGGAAACATCATGCATGTTGTTTTGTTATTCCTCTTTGGACCCCTTGAAACCAAAGTGTTGACCAAAGGTTCTCCAAATTTCCAAACCTAACTATGGTTACTAAGACAGTTACTAAGATGTTGCAGCTGTCTAACCAGCATTCAATGGTTGTATGTGCTGTTGAACCGGTAATATACTAAATGTATTTTGTGTGTGTTCATTTGTGTCACTTTTACAGTTAATGACGAAAATAATTAATTTCTCCTGACTGTAATGTGCAAGGTTGCGCAATGTCATTACATTTGGAAATAATTGAGAGTAAATCTGGAGTGGATTTATTTCCACACCCGTTTGTGTTGCATGTTGTGCACATGTGTTTGAGCCATGGGAACATGGACAAGATGTCCAGGAAATACACAACACAAAAAACACAAATACTGGCACACACACACAGCAACAGTGTGGACTGTGGCATGGTGTTCTCAGTACTGGCCGCTGTGTACGGCAGCGCATGCTCCTCCAAGGCTTTGGAAAAGGTGGGGTAGGGGTGGGGGAACCTGAGGCAGATTCCCCCCACTCTGTGCCACACTCAGTAGCCTTGTTTCCATATCTGCTGCTGGAATGTAGTGTGCATGTATGTAGCTCGGAGAGGAGGAGGTGCGTCTGTCTGCTCACTCTTTGCAATGTGCCTATGTGCGCCAAAATTCTCTCTCTTCTTCCTCCCTTTCTCCCCTCCCTCCTTCCAGCTCTCTCTTTCTTTCTTTCTTTCTTTCTTTCTTTCTTTCTTTCTTTCTTTCTCTCTTTCTTTCTCTCTCTCTCTCTCTCTCTCTCTCTCTCTCTCTCTCTCTCTCTCTCTCTCTCTCTCTCTCTCTCTCTCTCTCTCTCTCTCTCTCGGTCTCTTCTTTCCAGCTCTCTGACACACAAAGGGTTAAGGCCGAGCTTCTCCCCTTCAGAGCTGGGAGAGGCCATTGAATGGCTACCTTCTGCAGCCAGCAAACACATTGGTTAAGGTTGAGGGTGGATCAGGGGCTGCCACTGTACTCCTGACTGGATTCTCCTCTCCGGGATCAGGAGTCGTATGCACAAGTGCGAATGAGTGTGGATTGTATGAGTGTGTGTACAGGTTTGCCATGTGCTATGCCTCACACCTAAAGCAATATCATGCACACACACAAGATAAAACATTGCCTTGTTTAGATGTGTGTGTGTGTGTTTCTCTCCATTTTCTTCAGGTGGAATTTCTTCGATCCCTCAGGGGGCCCACCTCCCCCTTTCACCTACTGCTTGCTTGTATTGCCTGAGGCAATTACAAACACAAATGCAAAACACACACACACACACACACACACACACACACACACACACACACACACACAGACCCATATAAAGGCAGGTGGGTGGTGAGTTGATCATGGCCTGTCAGATTAGATGAGGGGAAGAACACAGGGAGACGGGGTGCTAGGCTGTTTAGCCTGACCTCATTATAGCACTACCTCCAAGCTTTTTGGGGGAATTACTGGCAATTAACACATGCTCACCAGGTGTATATCGTAGCAATGCACCATCTTTTTTTTTGTCCCTTGACACTCCCAATATCTATCAGCAGTGGGAGGCCACTGATAATGCAACCCCTGTTCTAAATGGTCATGAAGTGCAGGAAGTAGCATCTCAATCAGGGCTGCTGTTTGAGAGTGCGTAGGGTGTTTTTCTTTTCCTCTCTGTGTGTTTTTCTCTCTCTGCACCAATTCACTAGTCTCTTATCAGCTTTGGAAATGCCAGGCTTCCACCAGAACTCACCCGTTGGAGCGTAAGGACTCAGTGTTCTGATGGCTCACCTTGCGGCGTCACAAAAGATCTGTGTGTTTTCCGCTCCAGTCACCCAGACGGTGTCAGAACATTTAGCGCTGGTGAAGTTGAGGAATGAGGAATAACAATAACAGAAAGGGGGGGGGGGGGTGAAGACCAGTCGTGGCCAGTATTTTGTAGTTTTGTCCTTCTTGCGGAGTGTGTGAATGGGTGTTATGTAATGGGTGGCTGCTGGGGGACTGGTCATGTGACTTGATGCACTGGAGTGGCCAGGTCCCCCCCCCCCTCCTCACCCCCTTTCACTGCCACAGTAGATGAGAAAGGGCTGTGGTTCTCTCTACAGTTATTACGGTTAAGCACTTTATTGTGAAGTGCTTTAGTGCGGCTCAGCCATCTGTAAATGTGCTATAGCAATAAAAATTGACTTGACTTGACTACAGTTGGAGTCGAGAGTCGCGTCACAGTTCTAATGGCATGTACTGTACGTGAGAAGATGGCAGACCTCAGCCTTGTGTTGTCTTGTGTTAGACAACAGCGTCCACACGGGGCCTTGGAAGTGTACTCCTTTTCTACTCTTGCTGATGCACTCGATTACACAAGCTTGATCACTCCATCACAGTGTGTGACCTTGCACCCCCTCTCGCCTTGGCACTTATGCACCAGGCTGCGATTTCTCTTGTCTTAGGGCCGCTCAATCGCTCGCTCTTTTTTTTTTTTCCTCTTTCTCTTTCCCTCGCTCTCTCTCCATCTGGCTGGCTGGTGGGGTGCTTGTCGTTGGGGCTGGTGGCTGGTTTATTTTTAACAGGCACGCTCAAGAGACTTGTAGGTCACGTTGTTAGAAAGAGGCCAAAGCATAGGTTGCATTCAGTGCCTCCAGAGGCACTCGGCTTGTTGACATGGAGGCGGTGTGACGGATGGAGGGCACGGGCATCTTCGCACTCTGGCGCCACTTGTGACATTCGAACATCGGGCACCGCCCCCGTCCACTGCCGCCTCTGCTGTCAGAGTGGTCTTCCTCGACTCTGATCACTGGGCTTTATAGCTGAGCCTCCGGAGTCTACAGGAGTCTGAGTGTACATGAGGCCCAGTGAAAGAAAAGTGCGTGTGCGTGCATGTGTGCGTGCATGTGTGCGTGCATGTGTGCGTGCATGTGTGCGTGCATGTGTGCGTGCATGTGTGCTTGCATGTGTGCGTGCATGTGTGCGTGCATGTGTGCGTGCATGTGTGCTTGCATGTGTGCTTGCTTGCTGTAGTAGATGTTTTTCTGTGTAGCTCTGAAATCACATACACACGTGAGTAGGGAGGTGTAATGTTTGTTAATGTCTCTTCTGAGTTAAGGCTTTTGGGGGGGGAAAGCTTTTTTTTGCATGTGGTTAGGAAAGGCGTAAGTTTGTCGTGTGTGTGTGTGTGTGTGTGTGCGTGTTAATGTGTGAGAGATTGTGTCTAAGGTGTGAACGTGAACCTGATGCTGACATTGACACATTGAAACCGTACAGTGTCCCAAGGTAGGTAGGTGTGCGTGTGCGTGAGGTGTTATCAGTGCTCAGAGCTCACCACTTCCTGTCATTAGCCTTGACCCTGCCCTCTGCCCCTCTGGCTGCCAGACGGCTCTGTGTTTATCAACTCTGTGTTTGTCTCTGATATGCCTCCCTGACAGCGACTGGCCCGCACACTAGCGTAGCGTGCTGTCCTAGCGTAGTGGCCAGCTCCTCAGCCCCCCCCCCCCTCCTCTTCCTGCCTGCTCCTTTATCCATCTGTCTTGTCATAGCTGTTGTCTCTCAGAGGCCCAGTTCCAAACAGCAGTTGTTTTCTTTGGACATACAACCCAACCCCACCCCCAGGCAACCTCAACTCACTCTTGCATGCACACGCACACAGCAATGATATGGACTTTTTGCTGTACTATAAGATGCGCTGTCATGTTGTGCTAAGGTTGTGTTCCGGTGGGGTGGAATGGGATGGGGGGGGGGGGGGGTAGTCAGGGAGCTGTTGTGATTCTTGGGACCGCTCTGTTTCCCTGGCTCCCACGGCTCTGAGCGCACTCTGTCCAGTTTCTGAATTCCAGTCACCTCGGCTCACCGCCCTGACATGGGCTCTATGCCGCTTCGCTCTGGTCACACAGTCAGTGCCTATATTTTGCTTTATTTGTGCAAGAAAATGGGATGAAGAAGATCAGAATATAAATAATTTAATCTCTATCGATGGTCTTAATTACATTTATTTGGACCAAAGTCTTTTTTTTGGCCAAGTAGTAAACATGAGTTGCTTTACAGGAGTGCTAACCCCCTTCCCCCCCCCCCCCCCTCTTTCTCTCCCTCTCCCCCCAGTCTGCCCGTCCTACTGTAAGCACGCCTGCACCCGAGACAACCAGTGCTGCCACGAGCAGTGCCTGGGAGGCTGCCTGGAGCCCGGCTCGCCCAGCAAGTGCGTGGCGTGCCGGCACTACCTGCATAATGACACGTGCGTGGAGCAGTGCCCGGCGGGCTACTACACCTACAAGGGCTGGCGCTGCGTCTCGGTGCACTTCTGCCAGGAGCGTTACCAGCGCTGCAAGGAAGCCAACGGCACCGCGTGTCAGCACCACGTCATCCACGACGGCGCCTGCCTGGCCGAGTGCCCCTCGGGATACACCACCGCCAACGCCACCTCGTAAGTCTCACACACACACACGCACACACACACACACACACACCTGGCTGCCCAAGCGGCCTGCAAGGTACACAAACACCACTTGGTAAGAGTACGCTCATTTATACTGCATGATTACAGTCCTGATTCAGAGCAGTCAGAGCATATACTGCAGTTTAAACACACAACCCCATAAGACTCCTGGGCCCGTATTCACAAAGCATTTTATCTTACTACAGTACTAGTGTAGTACTCCTTAATCGCTCTTAAACATTTTACGTAGGAGTTTTCTCTTAAAAGTTGTTCACAAAACCTCTCAGACCTACTCTTAGTAAGGAAAAGTGACAACTCCTAAACTAAGAGTGAGTCTTCGTTGCTATGGATGACATCATTACTTATGCACGAGCTTGACTGAAGTGACCCCCTTTGATTGGCTGATGATTGTAACGCGGTGATGAGTGACAGGTGACAGGTCTGAGAATGCGTGCGCTACACAAGTAGTGCGAAGGACGGAAGATGATGAATAACTGAACAAATAGCGGCCTAAATTAATTAATTAAGAGTAAGACAAAACAAATAGCCTAGTAGCCTAATGAAACATACGGATTGATGCAGTATCTTTGGAACATTTTTAAATGAATCCGTATGAAGACACGTAGGCCTATGCCTACATTTGCAATGAGGTCAAACAATTGACTTTGATTCACAATGAAATGTCACATTTAACTTACATGTTGACAATGAGTTTTGGTTGTTGTTGGTGGCGTTATTAGATCTCTTAGTTAGGCCTACAATGCACAATTGTTCCTTTGTAATTGAGAGCTCCTGTAGCCGCATGTGCATTTCAAAACATTGCGTCGTGAAATGCCACAAAAAGCGGTTTGTAAATAGGTCTTAGTGAGTTAGGAGACTACTTCTAAACTGTCCCAGACTTAGGTACTACTTTTAGGGCTAAAATGCTTTGTGAATTACTCTTAGTAAAAAAAAAAATAGGAGTCCTAAAGTTACGAGTGACGAGGCCATTCATTTTAGGAGTTAAATACTAAGTTCGACAGTTAGGAGCTACTTTTAGCCTTAAAATTCTTTGTGAATGTGGGCCCTGATCACAACACAGCAAGTCACGTGACTTGTTTCTCATCCTACAGTGTATGATTATAGCACTTCCAGTCCAGAGTATAGCCAGAACCAACAGTTTGAGCTTACCCAGAGCTTTGCATGTAAGGAAAGAGTAATGCTTACGTAATACCAGTACTACCAGTAGCATTCCATCATGTTTGTTGAAGTGATGTGATGTGTGTAAGTAGATCTGTGTGTTTTGGTGTTTGAGGTGTGTATTTTGTTATATGGATGCACCATAGAGTGTGTGTGCGTGTGTGTGTGCAAAGTGCTGTGAATTGGGTGCAAGTGGTGTGTGTTCCAGAGCACTGCAGCATGTATGATTGTGAAAAGCAGGTCAGGACTTCTGTGCTTTGCTGGGCTGTGGGTAGAGATGAGGCCGGGAGATGCTCTCAGTATGGCTGCACAGTAGGGCGCCACAGCGCTCTGCAGGGTAGCACCCGCCCTCTCTGGGCACTGCCACGCTTTCTGTTGCTGACACACACACACACACACACACATACTCACTCACTCTCTCTCTCTCTCTCTCTCTCTCTCTCACACATACTTACAATACATACTCGCACTCTCACACACACACACTCACTCTCAAATTCACACTCACATTCTCTCTCTTTCTCTGTCTTTCTCTTTCACACACACACACACACTTTCCCTTTCTTGCTCTGTTTAACCCATTCACTGAGATATTGTGTGTGTGTGTGTGTGTGTGTGTGTTCTCTCTGCTCTTGTCTGGCTCTTTTCCCTCACTCACTCTCATTTATTCTGCATGCACTTGCCCTGTTGTTCTTTCTTTTACATTCTTTCTCTCAGTGTTGATACACTCTTGCCTCTTTGTTTCTCTCTCAGATGTTGTTATTCTGTTTCTGTCTCCACCTCCCCTCAGTCTCCTATACACTCCTTCCTAGCTCCCCCTTTTCTCTAGTCCTCTCTCTCCCCCTCTATTCAATTTAGCAACAGTATAGATAACAATAAATATGTCTCTCAGTATTTCTCTCTCAGGCAGTATTTATGATACATGTATTCAAAATATGTATCTTAAATACAAAATATTACTTGTGTATAATATTACCAGCCCACTCACTCAACCAAATGGTTACTTGCTCAATCACATTTATAAGTTTGCTTGTTTTGGGTAGACCTCCTCCAAAGCTGATGATACACAAGACACCTTTCTGAGCAATGTTGTTGGGCAATATTCCTGAGTATTGTTATTCTGGCATGTTCCCTTTTGATATTGGGCAACTTATTTTTTCTTGAGAACTTGATTCATCAGTGGGCAAATGAGCATGCTAATCCAATTGGAACACATGGAACCAGTTATGTGGTTTTCTGCAACATTACTCACTTAAAGCAACACAATGACTTGGTATCAATATAACACCATTTAGCTCTTAGATGGTACTCAGTTAGTTAAAAACCAACTAAAAGGTTCATGATCCTACATCCATCAACAGCTTTACACAGTGCAATATCAAGCATTCTGGACATGTATTGACAATGTCAGGGACTTCCTTGTCCATATTATGTCAGTGTACCATGAGTTTGAAGCCGTTATGTTAAGGTAATATAACTGCATTGGGTTGCTCTCAATAGGCTTGTGGTTAGTTTGTACCATTTCACAAGTTCAGTTGTGACTTTTTGAGTACATCTCTGATACAGTAGGCTATGAGATGTAGCAGGCAGGTCAGCAAAGTGCAGATTTATGGCATGTCTTGTATCAAAGAAAAGCAGCATGCTCTCAAACACTGTCCACTTAATCAACAGTCAGTGTACTGATGAAGGAATAGATTAAATCGACAAATATGGAAGGTCTGCAAAACCTTCTCCTCCAAGCAAAGCTGATCAAGTTTCTCACATGCTGCATGGCACTTTTGTGTGGAAGGCAGAAAAAACTGGAGAACCATTTCACACATCACAGAGAGGTGGTGTGTTGTTGTGATGAGGCGCTTTGGCCACATCACAGAGGAGGCGCTTTGGCCTTGAGGAGTCACACGCTGCTCCTGCGGCCAGACACACTCCCCCACACAGCAGCTGCAGGTGGCTCATCTAGAGGACAGACGGATGGACGGATGGACGGACGGACGGACGGACGGACGGACGGACGGACGGACGGACGAGTGGGCCGTGAGAAGGGGGAGAGGCATCCAGCCTCAACAGCAGACCAATGGGAAGGAGAAGGAGCACTCATCTCCTCTTCCTCTCCTGTTCTCTCTCTCTCTCTCTCTCTCTCTCTCTCTCTCTCTCTCTCTCTCTCCTGCTTGCTCCCCATGCTGACCCCACTGGACAGGCCTGTTGTTGCGACTCCCTCTCCCCTGTGGGCCCAGCTGGCTGGAGTAGAGAGGGAGATGGGGTCAGAGAGAGAAACAACGGAGAGAGAGTGGAGGGAGGACGAGGCTGCTGGGAGTCCACACTGCAGACACACAAATCTCCAAACCGGACGCTGGCCAGGACAGACCAGACGGGTCGTGCCTTTGCCTTGGCCGGCTGCTCCGAGCACCAATCAGAGGGCTGCGATTCCCAAACCCCAAATACCATTGGCTGACCACCTCTCCCTCATTCCCTCTCTTCCTCGTCCAGTCTCCGGCCCTCCCTCTCCCTGTCCTTCCCTCCTCTCTGCTCCCCTCGCACAGCTTGGCTGTGTGTTGTCTGGAGATGGTGATGGACAATAAGTGTGTGAGGCCCCCCCCCCCCCCCCCCACACACACGGTCTCTTCATGCTAATTTGGTCTCCACATTTTTCTCAGCTATACTTTTGCCAGCTAGGTTTTTTGCTTATCAGTGTATTATCCTCAGACACAACGGAAAGTCATTATACCTCCTGTAGGTTCTCCTGTACTAGCTGTACTCCCATACAGCTGTTCATTCCGACCTCACCCAAGTCTCCCCCCTCCCCCTCGTTCTCTCCATGTCACTTTCTTTCTCCGTCTGCCTTTGCTGCTGTGAAAAGAGGTGTCTGGCAGCCTGAGCCAGAAGAGTCTTTTCCTTCTTTCAACTCCGCTCTCCTCACGACTGAATAAACTTGGCGTGAAGGCCAGTCTTCTTCACCACTCCTCGTCCTCCTCCTCCCTTTCCTAATTTCCCCCTGAGTTGCTCTCAGGCACATGATGTTGTGCGAGTGCTGCTCTCCCATGTGTAAAACGTGATGCCCTTAAACACTTCCATACCAGTTTTGTTGCGGGGAAAGGTGTTGCAGGATCAGGTGTTGCTCGTGACCACGAGGGCTTGGTGCCGCGCCGCTGCTGTTGGGTGTTTTTCCTGCCGCCAAATTTGCTGCTGCAGACCTTGGTGGCGGAGCTAATCGCGGGAGTGTCTGTCAATTGCAGACGCCAATGTCACTCAAAAATGTGCCGTGACGTGTTGTGTCACAGGCGGAGGAAGCGGCTCGCACGGAAGGAGTGGAGAGTGGCGCGGTGGGGGTGTGTGGGGTTGGGACTGTTGCACGCCTCAGTGGAGAGCTGCTCAAGTGCAAAAACAATTGGTGATTAAGTTTCTGTTTACGGCCCGTCTGGGAGAAGAATGTCCCGTTCATCCTTGAGAGCATCCCTTCTCTCTCTCACTCTCTTACACACACACACCCTCTCTTCTCCCCCCACACCCGGCCTGCAAGGTCGTCTCCCCTCCGTCTCTGGCGGTATGGAGACAGGAACAAACCCCTGGCACCTTGTGTGTGTGGGGGCGCCTGCCCTTGACAGAACACTCCATTATTATTGTTTCATTTCGCAGATCCTTTGGAGGAGTCGCCACAAATAGAAACACTCCATTACGCTGGAAGTGGACATTGTCTCTTAGACTTTGTGAAGTTCTGATGTGTGCGTGCGCATGTGCGTGCGAGAGAGAGAGAGAGAGAGAGAGAAAAAGAGCATCCTTTACTGACTATTTTTTTCATGTGTGTGTATGTTGGTCTACCCGTCTGTACTTCTGTATCCCTGTGTGGGTGGGTGTGTTTTGAGCCTATTCTTGATCTCTGTTGTGTCTCTAGTGTGTGTATATGAGTGATTGACACCCTCTCTCTGTTCTATCCTGCAGGCTGCACTGTACGCCCTGTGCGGGCCTGTGTCCAAAGGTGTGTATGGGCCGCAAGACCATCGACTCTGTGACTGCGGCCCAGGAGCTGCGTGGCTGCACCGTGCTCAATGGCAGCCTGGTCATCATCATCCGCGGAGGCAGTGAGTACCTCACCACACACCTCAGCCTGACCCCTGCACACACACACACACACACACACACACACACACACACACACACACACACACACACACACTCTTCTACCCTTCTGTCTTGCTCAACGAGACAGCAGAAAGGGATGCTCAGTGCAAGGCACTTCTGTACATGGTTCTCTTTCACACCTTGTCACACATTGTCTTGCTGAGTTCACCTTGACAGATGTGTTTACTTTTTGAGCCTTGTTATAATCATGGCCAAATTTATTCATTGTTCATTCAAATAATGCTTCATTTCATCCTTGATGCGATATAATGAAATGCAGTTTTCTCATGTACAGCTGCATGCCTTCGGTATAGAGTAAAGTAGAGTTTGAAAAAAAGATCACGTATTGTTTATTTTACAGATATTCTAAAATTTAAATTACATGATCTAAGATGGCAATGTCAATTATACAAATTAGTTAGGTTAGTTAAGTCAATTTCTAGACAACAGTAGGCTCCTTGGAGGACTCCTGTTGAAAGAAAAACATTAAAAGCCAGACTGGAAATGCATATTGAGAAGGCGTAATCCTTCTGGGAGTAATGTGTTTTGGATCGGTGAGGGGAAACTGGAGCTTTTGGGCCATCTTGGAGCAAAACGTCCTGCTCTGTGTCGGAAAGCTTTGTCTCAGGCGCCGATTATGGGCCTTCCACCAAGATAAAGGTGGAAAACACAGCTAAAAGCATCTAAGGGAAAACAGTGGACTTTTCTGAAGGGCACGTCTATGAGGCCTGATCTGAATCCTATTGAGCATCTATGGATGCAGCCTTGAGAAGCCAACCTTCAAACCTGAGACCGCTTGAGCAGCTTACTCAGGAGAATTGTGCCAAACTACCTGCTGAAAGATGCAGTAGCCTCATCCCATGGTCCAGAAAACCCTGGGTGGCAGTGATTTCTCTTCAAAAGCAAAATAAGTAAATATTTTGTTAAATGAGGAGTCAAAAGCAAAGTCTGATTTGCATTTATCATAGATTGAACACTGATGCATGATGGTTAATGTTGTCAGTTTAACATTATTTCAAAGAAAAGTGGTTTCCTCATTTTTGTGGAAAGGCACTATGAAATTTGGAGGCTTATTCATGCATATCCCAGTGGACAGAGAGGAATTTATGTTGGAGAATCAGTGTGCGTGTGTGGGTCTAGGTCTGTGTGTGATTGTGTCTGTATACTTGTGAGTGCTTGTGTGTGTGTGTATATGCATATGTGTGTTTGTGTGATTTTGTATGTCTGTGTGTGCAAATGATTTTCTGTGTGTCTGTGTGCTAATTTGT
This sequence comes from Alosa pseudoharengus, assembly GCF_046254945.1. Taxonomy (NCBI): domain Eukaryota; kingdom Metazoa; phylum Chordata; class Actinopteri; order Clupeiformes; family Clupeidae; genus Alosa; species Alosa pseudoharengus. The sequence goes on along the minus strand of NW_027468663.1, from coordinate 11,042,630 downwards.
GCATGTGTGAGTGTGTCTGTGCGAGTGACCCTCTGTGCATTTGTGTTCGTTTGTGCATGTATGAGTATCTGTGTCTGCGACTGATTTTGTATACGATGTCTGTGTATGCCCCACCCTCCCTGTGTTGGCTAACCCCTGTGTCTCTCTCTGGTGAGCTCATTTCAACCAAAGAAGCGAGGGCTGTGAACAGTGGCACAGTGGGTAGCTCTGTGGCTGCTTCTGACAGATTTATAGATGGAACTGCAGATAGTTGGACTGGGGCACAGACAGCTGGAGCTTTTAAAGCCGCCGACGTTTCTGCCACCGCCAAAGGCATTCCAGCTCCTCTACCAACACATCTTATAGGTTTCCTAGGCATGATATCATCCTCGGCACTGTGGCCAAGCCTGTCTAGCTGTCTGTATGCCTAAAGGCATTGTTAAAGCACATACTCTCCATCTCCATCTCTCTCTCTCTCTCTCTCTCTCTCTCTGTCTCTCTCTCTCAAACACACACGTACATACATGCATCCATTCTATCTCTTTTATACTCCTACATACATGCGCGCACACACACCGAAGCTTAGTGAGTGTACATTGTCACCAACATGTGTGTTGTATCTGGTCTGTTCAGATAACATCGCTGCCGAGCTGGAGGCCAACCTAGGCCAGCTGGAGGAGATCACAGGCTACCTGATGGTGCGGCGCTCCTACGCGCTCGTCTCACTCTCTTTCCTCCGCAAGCTGCGCATCATTCACGGGGACACGCAGGAGTCCGGGTGAGTTCATGTCCCATTCTGGACTTTTCCACCTCACCTGTGCCCCAACCCCAACCCCAACCCCACTGCACAGCGCCTGTTTAGTGTGTCTGAAACAACTTTTTATCATCACGAAGACTAATGCACTCTAAATCCCCGCCAGTAAAATGCAGAGTTAATTTGGAAGGGTTAAATGTGCCATATTACCTTCCTATTCATGAAGCGCTCCAAGTCCCAGGGTTCCCACAGGTCATGGAATTTCAGGAATATCATGGAATTTTGGAAAGTCTATTCTACACATGGAAATCAGGAAATTTGATCATTTTTGGGGCAAAGTCATGAAATATCAGGGAATTTTGTTGTAGCAGTTTATAATATACTTGCGGAAAATACAATTATACAAATATTTCTATGTAGAACTGGTCTATTCGCCTTACTGCTTGATTGAGTAGCCCAACTTTGTTTATTCAATCCCACCTATTCATGTCCTTCTCTAAAACAGTCAAAGATTCTGCTCTGAAATCATTGGTCAGTATATTATACCATTCATTATATAGTAAATCATGGAAATTCAAGTTTTTTGTCAGGGAAAAGTCATGTAATTTTACATTTGACTTAGACTGGGAACCCTGTAGTCCCCACCCTCTCCTATGGATGGTAGGAAGAAGTTTTATCCATCATCACATGGAGTATCTTCGATTAGATATACATTTGTATTATCCACCTGGGGCTTTGTAGTGCCTGCACTCATACCAACATATTAACCGCTATATAGACAGCAGAAATGCCCTTGTACATAGTATATGCAATAACTTGTGTACAATACGTGTACCGGTACACAATCTGTTTCTGAATCGTACGCCATTCCTTCTTTCCTACAGGAACTACTCTTTCTACGCACTGGACAACCAGAACCTGCGTCAGCTGTGGGACTGGAGCAAGCACAACCTGAGCATCGTGAGCGGCCGTATGTTCTTCCACTACAACTCCAAGCTGTGCATGTCCGAGATCCGTAAGATGGAGGAGGTGACGGGGACCAAGAAACGGCATGCCAAGAACGACATCGCCACCAAGACCAACGGAGACCAGGCCTCATGTAAGATCCCTGGCCTTCCTCAATGGCATTCCTTGAGTGCTCGCTTGAATGCTCTCCGTAGAAGGCAGTTTAGGTGGCCAGGAGTCTGGCTTTGTTGTTTTGCGCCGAATCTGTTAAAAGTTTAATCTTACAAACTCACAGAGCCCCTAACAGAACATGGCATGAATTTTTTTTTTTTTTTTTTTTTTTTTTTTTTCTTTCTTTCAATTTCATTTAGTGTATAGAAACAATTTTTGCCCCTGTAGGAGTTCCCTGGATTTGTAAGATGGTAATGGAAAGAAAAGCCCACACTGTTTAAATGGATGGATTTAGCATTTAGATGCATTTAGGTGAAATGCTTCACTTACTATTAAATCATAAAGATAATCCTAGTGGCATAAAAATCCTAATGACATTAAAGTGGTGGAGAATGCTACAAGTAGTTACTGCAACAATGAATAACAACTTTACATTATAACCGGGGATGGGGGGTTACTTATGTTAAATCAGAAAGTGATCTGGAGTAGGTTGACCTTGTCTGCCTCCTTTCTTCACACCTGTCTCCTCCCCTCCTTCCTTGTGCCCCTCAGGTGAGAATGCCGAGCTGAAGTTCACCGTCATCCGCACCATGTCTGACAAGATCCTCCTCAAGTGGGAGTCCTTCTGGCCCACAGACTTCCGAGACCTGCTGGGCTTCATGGTGCTCTATAAAGAGGCGTAGGTGTCCCCAAATGCCACCAAAACACCCAGACAGACTATGCTCTAGAAGATGGGTTTCCTCTACTTGTAAAATGTCTTCTTGGGGATAGTGACAAACACTTAAGACAAACAGGTTTGAGGAAGTATCTACATGATGTTTTGTGCAGAGGTCTCACCATCTTCCAGAATTACAGTAATATAATATTCATACCCATCTTAGTCATGCTTCTGCAAATGTGCTTGTGACTGCAAAAATCAATTGCCACACAAATACCACACATGTACAGTCAGCAGTTGCTATCTGAAGATCTCTCGCACTGCACAACACTCTAGTGAGCCACAATGGCACCAGACTTAACTTTCAGTTCTGTAAATTAGTCAGTTACAGGCCTTGCATGGTGTTGACTAATGCTTGCTCTCTAACCCTCGCCCCCCTCCCTCGTTCCTCAGGCCCTACGCCAACGTGACCGAGTTCGACGGACAGGATGCCTGCGGCTCCAACAGCTGGGTGATTGCCGACGTGGACCCACCAGCACGTGCCACTGACGGCAAGGACCATGCCGACCCCGGCTACCTCATCACCATGCTGAAGCCCTGGACGCAGTACGCCATCATGGTCAAGACCCAGCTGTCTGGCTCCGACGAGCACCAGGTCAACGGTGCCAAGAGCAAGATCATCTATGTTCGCACCAACGCCACCAGTAAGTGGGTCATTCCTCTCTGACTTGGACTCGGCAAAGATAGTCCATAGTGTATAGCTGGTATGTGTGTGCGCGTGTTTGTGTATACCTTACAGTAACCCCCTGTAAATACACTGTCAGATAAAGGGTTGAAAAGGTTTGGAAAAAATGGTTAATATGCTCATTACAAACTCCTCCTATGTTCATACACACACAGAATAGTGTTCACCTTATGTTGGTTCCTCGTGTAGAAAAGAACATTGAAGAGGAGGCTGTTTACTGATTCTGTGCCACAACTTGTCCGTATAGTACTTAATTTTAAAGTGTCTGATCCAAGTGACAACATGTGAATTTACCTGATATTTTTCCAGTCTTGTCTTAAGGAGACCTTGTACAAACAAAGTGAAAATGGCTAAGCACCATTTTATCCAAACTTGATCATGAGAAAGTGAGATATGCTCTTGTTTTGAGATGTGCACTTGTTTTTTTTTTTCTTTGGTTGCTGGTTGCATGTTTACCCCCTGTGTGCTCAGGCTGCTAGCTGTGTGTCTGCGGCCAACCACAGGAAGTGCCTGGCCTGAGTGGGCAGAATCAGGTCAGCGGTATGGTGAAGTAGGTTGCCAGCTCTGGGCCCCGCAGCGTATCGCTCCTCGATAGGAGCAGGCTGTGCCCTCACCTGGGCCTGAGACTTTGTATGTGCGCAGTGCTGGGTTTTGTTATTTGTTTGCACGTGTGTATTGTGTGTTACTTTGGTTTCTGTAATACCACGTGTCTGCTTGTCTGTCGTCTTTGTGAGCTTGTTTTGTCTATGACTTCTGATAAATGGCATAGCTTTGGCGTACTGTGTGTGTGTGTGTGTGTGTGTGTGTGTGTCTCAGAAGCATTCTTCTGGCAGCTGGTACAGCAGTGCGTCAAAACCGTTGAAGCCACAAAAGCCCTGATAGGCCTCCTCTCATGCCCGCCGGTGTTTCCGTGTGGCTGGGCTGGGCAGGGCAGGGAGGATGGGCGGGGGGGGGGGGGGGGTGTTGGTTAGTCAGAATTTCACGGGTTCACGGACAGGTGGCAGCTGCCTGTCTGGGGCATAGTGCGGCCCCCAGTGCGACGTCTCGTCATCCGTCACAGCACAGCGCTCAGCAATGCTGACCAACCTGTCCGGCCGTTCCGCTGTCAGCGCCTCCTGCCCATCTGTTTAATTACAGGGGAATTGGTGTCTGACTCATTTGAACTCTGCTCTGATGGTTTCTGTCTTTCTTTCTTTCCTTGTGTGTGTGTGTGTGTGTGTTTGTGTTTGTGTTTGTGTGTGTGTGTGTGTGTGTGTGTGTGTGTGTGTGTGTGTGTGTGCCGCTTTGGTGGTTCCCCTTCAGAGCCCTCTGTGCCACTGGACCCCATCTCCTCGTCTAACTCATCATCTCAGATCATCCTGAAGTGGAAGCCTCCGAATGACCCCAACGGCAACATCACCCACTACCTAGTCTACTGCCAGCAGCTGGCCGAGGCCAGCGAGCTCTACAAGTTTGACTACTGCCAGCAAGGTGAGGCCAGCAGCAGCACTGCTCAGTACCCCTGGCCCCCACCTGCCAGTCATCCACACACACACACACACACACACACACACACACACACACACCCCAACACACACACACACACACACACACACACACACAGTCTGGCTGAGGTCACAGGGTCTTCTCTCTCTAGAAAGGGCTGTCCTGTGCAGTAGTGTGCGCCTCAGCACTTCACTGATGTGTAGAAAGGCTAGCTGTTTCCCTGAAAAAACAACTGACTGTTGTTGATATCTCTTGTCTTGTCTCCTGTGCACGTGTGTGTGTGTGCGTGTGTGTGTGTGTGTGTGTGTGTGTGTGTGTGTGCGCGTCTGTTTTTGTCTCCGTGTGTGCATGTCCGTCCGTGCATGTGTGTGTGCGTGCTCGCCTCCTCAGGTATGAAGGTGCCGTCACGCGTGCCCACAAAGGTGGACAACGAGGACGATCAGAAGCGGAACCAGACGGAGGAGCAGGGCCAGACCGGCCGCTGTTGCGCCTGCCCCAAGACCGAGAAGCAGCTCAAGAAGGAGGCCGAGGAGTCCGAGTACCGCAAGACCTTCGAGAACTACCTCCACAACGAAGTCTTCACTGTCAGGTTAGGAAGATGGTGGACACAGATTCTCTCTCTCTCTCACTCTCACTCTCTCTCTCTCTCTCACTCTCTCATTCTCTCTCTCTCTCACACTCTCATTCTCTCTCTCTCTCTCACACACTCGCACACACACAAGCACTCACACTCACACACACTCACACACACTCATTGTCTCTGATGGGGATGGGCATTCGATTAAATTTTCTTAGTCGATCGTCGGGAGAATTAACAATCGACTATCGATTAATCATTAATATTTCTAGGCCTATATTAAAATTCATTATTTATTTAACTTTTTATAAATGTAAAAATGCAATGAAAATACCTAAATACAGCATGTTTTCCCTCAATGAGATCTTTATCACAAGAAGAATAACTTGTGGCAGTTAAACTGGACGTTCGGTTAGGCTAAACTTGAAGATATTAAGCGTTGCGGTGCTCTAAAGCAGCGGAATGCGAGCCGGTGTTAAGATTAAAACAGAGACCCTCGTTTGTTGCAAAATAATAAATTATAAAAAATAATCATGTTAAACAATAACTTAACCAAAAACATAATAATGCTTAGATCTAACAGGTTTTGTCAAAAGGTAACTCAAAACTAGGCACAGAGTCGAGAAAGAGGGTGAGAGATTAGCCTATAACAATTAATAGGCTATTTAACAAAACCTCATTAAAAAAAAACAACCGTAAATCCTGAAATTATGGCCGGGGTCTTTTATTTACTTAGGCTGCGGAAAGCACAGGGCTTTATTTGGGCCATGCGTGGCTATATTGAGCAGGCCTTTATTTCTACGTGCGTTTTATTGTGAGACATGCGTTTCGTTTGGAGCGCATACCGCTATCAAAAGCAGAAGATTTTCCGTTTGGTTTGGGATTTAATTTACTTTTGGACAGTTTGATTATATTGCTCAATGTTGGGACTGATGAGCACTGAAATCTGGGGGGTATTTGATGGCTCACTATTACATTTCATGTAGTTGAAAGAGTCGGGATTTTCACCCGCTGTTTGTGAGACAAGGCAGCCGCTTTCATTCATTCAAAACGTGCGTTGTGCTGTAATGGAAACCTTATTGTGTAGCCAAGTAGCCTAAATTGAGTTTGAATTGCATGATTTACTTTATTTAATTTGTAGGCTGGAATGCCTCCAGTCGCGGCAACAATTGTGTTTAACTATAGTACTAGTAGCCTACTGTTTGCCTCTGGCAAGCTCAGAAGGGGACGGCAAGCGACTGAGCTTGAGAGCGACAGGTAGGAGACCCATGGTGTAGGACAACGACTTTTCATTGACCACAAGGTGTTAAACCAACCAACAATATAAAATATTAAGAAGAGCTCTTATTTCATTGAGTTATATTGAAACAATGTCTTCTATTGCTCGTGCACTGATAGCCCTACTGGTAGGCAATTATTACATCGCAGTGTTTGCAGTGAACTAACGTTATTGTTTTTTAAACGATAAAATGGTCCCACGCCACATTTCACCGTGAACTCTTCATAAATCAAAACGGAAACTCGTAGGTAACTGAGTAGCCTATAGGGTCAAATATTGTCCCCGGGTGGTATAATGTTTAATTGCTGCCACACAGTGAAATTCATTTCATTGCTTCAAGACACACTATGTAACGCAACCTGCATTAGTTTAATCGACAACAAATTAACGTGATCAAATTCTTAATGATCAACTATCGATCTTCGATTAATCATGCCCATCCCTAGTCTCTGTCTGTCTCTATTTCTCTGGTTTTCTCTCTCAGTTCAATTGATATGACTTCAACTGAAGTGACATGGCACATATGACATACTATATGTTATGCAATCTCTCTCCATCTCTGTAATTTACACACAGGCAGACACTCATACTGCTAACATTCATGGCATGTGATTGAGTCCTCAAATGCCTTGGAGCAGTACAGGCGAGGTGTGGTATTTCAATTCATGAGTATTTCTCAATGGCATTGAGAGTTTCCAGACTGTAGACTGTAATACAGCTTGTTATTAGCACAGTGAGTCAGCTCCGCAGGTTCAAGGTTCTCCCAGGCCAGCCTTGGCATTCGGCTCGACGTGTTTACAGCCTTGAGAGTTGTGTTGTTCATGAGAGTTGTGTTTTTCTTGCTTGTGCAGTGTCTGTGGCCTTCACAGCATCACGCTCGCAAACACACACACAGACACACACCCTCAGATTGTCACGTCTACTGTGCCAGTCGGAGCAGCCTTGGGGTTCAGTATACTTCTTAGAAATGACTTCACTGGCAACGGGCTACAGAGTTGTAATGCAGAGGTTTAAACATGGAGTCATTCATGGCAATCAGCTAAAAACAACTGAATGGGAATCTTAAATGTTGGATGTTGGAGTTTTGTGCCGTAGATGTGCTTTTCTATTTTACCTAATACATTAATAAAGTATCCCCGGACAAAAACAAATGTATCACGTGAGTGCCGAGAAATTCTCTTGGCTGATGTAGGAGGAGAGTACACTGAAGTTGTGTAAAGTGTCCATGTTGGTGGTGTCCCTGGTGACCATATTTTGGCCCAATGAAGCCTCCTGGCGGCCTGGAAACGTGTTGGCAGTCACCCCAAACACGTACTATGATTTGCATCCTTCTGACAAACTTGAACTGAAAAAACAAAACCCATGTCTCAGCCCTGTTGTATGTAATCAAAAGGTCAGTGTGAGGACTAGGGGCGCATTCCAGGCACGCGGGTCAGTGCTTTGCCCAGATAAGGTAACTCGAAAGAAGTGGCAAAATCCTAATAGGAGAGCCGTACAGGTTCATTCTCCTAGCTAAACAAAGCTATAGAGCTGTTCTTTAAGGACGGTTCACTTACCACTCTGGATTAGTCAACTTGCCTAAATACTCCCCAACATTAATTTATACCTTTTGAACTATGTTGCCAATGCCCCCAAGGACCCCCTGGGGTACTTGTACTTGTGGTAGTCTTGAGTGCCTTTATATGTGTTCACATGGTGTGCTCGTTACGCCACCTAGTGGTAAAATCTATACTGAGTGTGTGTGTGTGTTAGAACTCGTTCACCAATATAGATATCACTAGTGTCTTAATGCTGAAGGAGGACACAAGACCTCTATTGCCCCTTCTCAATACCCCTCACATCTCTATTGCCCCTTCTCAATTCCCCTCACATCTCTATTGCCCCTTCTCAATTCCCCTGTGTCTCATACTGACTTCTGTCTTCCACCACCAGCACTCTCTGGGCTTTGGACTCTCTTTGACTCTAATCATGTTCTCCATTCCCTATCTATGATTCACATTAAATTAATTGATTGTACATTGTGATCGGAGAAAAGTTTTTGTTAAGCTCTTCCTTTCTCACTCCTGTTCTGTCTTCTATGGTCTACTTCTCATGTCTATGTGTTCATATGTCTTATTCTTTCTCTCTCTATGATTTATTTTAGATAGAGCGAGAGAGTGTGCTCTACTGATTGAAGAGGAATTGTACTGTTGGGGAACTGTATTTTGTTTAGTAAACTGTTGTTTTTCGTATTTCTTGTGTGTTGTCCTCCCTGTCTGTCCCTTCAGGCCCTCTCCCACTCGTCAGCGGCGATCCCTGGGCAGCGTAGCCAACCGCACGCTGATCGTCACCACCCCCTCCACCGTGCCCAGCCTCCTGCCGCCCACGCTCAGCCCCGAGGAGAAGGAGGCAGAGGCCAACAAGCTGGAGCTCAAGGTGCTCGCCAAGGAGTCCACGGTCATCTCCAACCTGCGCCACTTCACCAGCTACCAGATCGAGATCCACGCCTGCAACCACGACACCGACCCCTTGCGCTGCAGCATGGCCGCCTACGTCAGCGCCCGCACCATGCCAGAGGGTACGGCCGTCCGCCTGGCCACCTGCCCACTACTACACACATTTACCATCAAATGGATCTAGCCGTATACATGTTATCCATATACCCTCAGGGTGTGGGATGCCATGAACAGTGCTCAGGAAGGTAGCATTTGATAACATACATAGAAATTGAGCTAGGAAAACCATGTGCTTGCCTAGTCATTGTTTTTTGCTACCGGCTTTGATTACAGGCCAAATTATATAGGCCAGTCTTTAAAAAAATATTGTCAAGCCATATGGCCCAGCCCCACTCAAGAGCACTCCCTTGTATGCACAGGCACTCTCTTAGTTCTCTCTTACTTGTTGTTCTCTCTTAATAAGCAAGCACAAATTCCCTCAAGCCTGTTGTTGTATAGTGTTTTGCAGGGATGATGAGTCATTCTTCACAGTGCTTCATTACAGTGAGAACTCAACATCATAACAGAAAGTCTGACACGGTGTAATCTAGAGCCCAATCAGGAAGTTAGTGGTGGACTAGGGGGGGGGGGGGGGGGCTCAATGCAGCCTTGCGTTGTCAGCTGTGTCCTTAATAGTGTGTTTCATTTTCTTTTCATGTCCGTCTCTCATTTTCTGTCTCTCTCCTGCTAACAGACCGAGCGGATGACATCCCAGGGTCCATCTCAACTGAGGTGTCTGACTACACGGTCCACATCAAGTGGTCAGAGCCCCAAAACCCCAATGGCATGATCATCCTCTACGATGTCAACTACAAGAGAGTGGGAGACGCGGAGGTATGCACTCCTGGTCCGATTCCGACTAGTGGTCATTTCCCAGTCCCACTAATCATCTCTCCTGCTCGTTTCTTGTCACTCTCAACTCCTATTTGCATGAAGACAAAAAGCCCCTCCACCCAAACAAATCAAAATAAAGACAAGATTATTACTCAACAGGGCGGCTTGTAAGAGTGGAGGGCTGGGTTGCTTTCACTCTTCCATTGGCCGCGATGCTGTCTGTTTCATAAGTGGAGGGGAAAGGTTCTGTCTGGTTCTGTGTGTTGCGAATGTCTTTTACTGTCAAAAGTTTTCCCCTGGATTTATCGTTGTCGCTCACGGCAGCCCTCGCAGGGTGCGTTCATCTCAGGACATTAGGAGTGATTTTGTTGCCATGGAAATGTGTACACACAGACAAAGTGGGAGTCTGTGTTTGTGAGAGAGAGAGAGATTAGAGGCTATTTATGAACAAGCTGTACAAAAGGTCTCATGGACTGGCTTTCAAACAAACAGGTCGATGATGAAGGTGGTGGTGATGCTGAGGTTTTTGCAATGCTGTTTTTTATTTTTTATTTAATTTTTTCAAATTGCCCACGAAACACCACCAAATTAGCAAGGAAATGGTTTCTATTTATTCCATCTTGAATACAGAATGATTGACAGAACAATCAGTACAAACAGGATGAAGATGTCCTCGGTCAGCTGACTCTGGAATATTTTTTTTGGTCTTATTAATCTCCTTTATAATTGCTATGACGCTATGAAATGGTCACTCTTGTCCGTTGTGCTCTGTATACTGAGTTGGTGACAACAGCAATGTTCTCTTGCAGGCTTTGCCACTTTGCGTGTCCAGGAAGAGCTACTTAGCTGATGGAGGCTGCAAGCTCCGGGTGGTGCATCCTGGGAATTATACAGTGCGCATCCGCGCCACCTCCCTGGCGGGCAATGGTTCCTGGACGGAGCCGGCACACTTCTACGTACAAGACCGTAAGCCATCACTTCATGTGTGCCTTGATGAGATCTCTGGATTGACAGGGAGAGTCCCAGCCACAGGAGACAACTGTTCTAAAATTCTAGAGAAGTGTTAATCAATCCCTATTAAAACCCACCCACAACTTGACAAAAGCACTGCACACTTGTACTGTTCTCGGTTTGAATCTACACTGCTGCTTTGAGCTTCTTCTTCAGAAGACATAGGATTAGTCTAGTCACACAAGGTTCCCAGTCACAATTGGACTAAAGTCTCCCGTGGTTGTCTTGAGATGTATCTAAGGCTGTTAATTGCTATACACATCTGGCTTGGCAGTACTTAGGATCACAGGTGTGTGTGTGTGTGTGTGTGTGTCTGTCTGTCACAGGAGTGGACACGACAAACATGCTGAAGATTGTCATCGGGCCGGTTATCTGCAGCATCCTGCTTGTGATGATGATGTGTCTCGGCATCTTTGTGTTTAAGAAGAAGTGAGTGCTAGTTGTTATGTTCTCTTGTTTGTCTATTGTGAAAACAGTAGTAGTGGTGGCGGTGGTGCTGTGAATGATTGGACTGATAGATTGGGTTTGTTCTCTACCCATTAGGCAAACCGAGGGCCCTACTGGGCGCCTGTACACATCACCCAACCCAGAGTATCTCAGCCCGGATGAAGGTGATCCATTTCCTCCATCCATCTTACACTGTTGTGGATCTCTAATCTGCCATTCATTCCATTTCTTATATTGACTCAAGTATCCAGACAAAATCCAAATGCTATAATAGTATGCAATAGTATGCAATAATGTTATCCAAGAATGCAAGACCATAATGAATGATTTTTGTGTGTGTGTGTGTTTAGTCTATGAGCCAGATGATTGGGAGGTTCCTCGTGACAAGATCGCACTTCTGCGTGAGTTGGGTCAGGGCTCCTTTGGCATGGTGTATGAGGGCAACGCCAAGGACATTATTAAGGGCGAGTCCCAGACGCGCGTCGCTGTGAAGACGGTCAACGAGTCGGCCAGCCTGAGGGAGAGGATCGAGTTCCTGAATGAAGCGTCCGTCATGAAGGCCTTCACCTGCCACCATGTGGTATGCCACCGAGGGTTTGGGGCGGGAGGGGCCAGGGGGCAGTTAGTGGGTACCTTGCAAAAGGACCGGAGCAGGGGGATTGGACCTTTAAGTCATGTTTAAGCCACTTAACCAGAAAATACTCACTGCCCTCTGTGAGTTCAGAAGAAAAGATTCAAGTAAGAATTAGCCCCTTGAATTCCATGGTCCAGGTCAGGGGGGTTTGTATGAAGATGTGACAGTGATGGATAGACCTTTATCTGTTACTCATTTTAACAGCCAAACTACCTTGTCCTTCCCCGTGTGTATCCCATGAGCATGGCCATGGCTTAGTACAACCAAACCTAAATCGGCTCTAATTTCAATGCCGATAAATTTATTGGACATACAGAGAGCAAATAGACTTGAATCAAGCAAAGCAATGGTTGCCACAGGGCAGAGAGCAGGATGTCCGTGAGTTGGATAGTGTGATGATGATCTGTTACCCCTCTGCCCCAGGTGAGGCTGCTGGGTGTGGTGTCCAAGGGGCAACCGACCCTGGTGGTGATGGAGCTGATGACCCACGGTGACCTGAAGAGCTGGCTGCGCTCCCTGCGTCCGGACGCAGAGGTAACCTCAACTCCGTCTTGGTTCAGTTTCATTCTCAGTTTTAATGATTCATATATTGCACCATTAAAACTGGACATTACAGGGCTCAGAACCTAACTTTTCTCCCTCAAATCACCACCAACTTCAACATGAAGTTTGATTAGTGTAAACGGCAAAGTACAGTTCATCTGTTCAACCCAGAAGTGTCTTGCATACATTGACATACATTTCATTTCACATTTCACAAACTGCATACCCTACAGTGTATATGTGAGGGATAACCGCCGTTGGTCCATCCCAACAGGGCAAACGGTATAATATATATGTATTCTGTCTTCATTGCGGATATTGAACCTTTTGAGATTGCTCCGCTACAGTAGCCCTCAACACCCCTGTGTTTCCTGTGTGTGTCTGTCAGAACAACCCCGGGCGTCCTCCCCCCACCTTGAAGGAGATGATCCAGATGGCGGCGGAGATTGCAGATGGCATGGCCTACCTCAACGCCAAGAAGTTTGTGCACAGAGACTTGGCTGCCCGCAACTGTATGGTGGCCGAGGACTTAACTGTCAAAATAGGAGGTACGCTACACTTGAGGGTTCAGAGATTATCAGGGGGTGTCAACAGCTCTGGGCCAACTCATAGAAGACGTAGCATGTTGACATCAGTGTTTTTCTACGTAAAGAACTATTGGTATAATTCTGTCAAAGTGAAATTGAAATGAACATTCTCTCTCAAAAAGAACCTATAGTAAGAACCAAGACGTGTTGAAAGGTAGTTAGTTACAAGGACAAGTTCGGTATTTTACACTTAAAGCCCTGTTTTCAGATACGCTGCATAGGTGCACTGGAACAATCCTTCCTAAAATGCATTAAACTTTCGTTTACAAAGACGTGAAACTCACCGAGTGGTCAGGGGTTTTCACTGATATGCTCACACAAAAATCGCTGCAAAAGATGCTTTCCAACAGGTGTTTTACCATGCATTGTAAAACTGTGGAGCTATTTTTCCAAACGCCTCACACCCGTACATTCTTCCGTTGAGAGCTTGAATAATAGACACTCCAGCCCAGTTTGTGGCGATAATGCACCTTACACCGTACACTTGCCAGTTACAAGCAAACCACTGGCTGTCTTGAAGTATTTTGCAACAGACAGCTAAAAATAGGGCGATTTTGTGCAGTTCCGAATTGCGGGAAAATTTGTGGCAAAAAAAGTTGTCACAGACTTCTTTTCAACGATCCAGAAAGGCTAAAGTTGTGGCTGGAATTTCTGGGGTTGGATGTGAGCACACCTGTTGAAGATCTGCAGAAAGCTGATCACTGTGTCTCTGCGGTCTGCATTTTACTGAACTTCGAAAGAAATCGCCCAAAAAGCTATATATATGCAGCGATTTTTGTGTGAGCATATCAGTGAACACCCTTGACCACTCGGTGAGTTTCGCGTCTTTGTAAACGAAAGTTTAATGCGTTTAAGAAAGATTGTTCCAGTGCACCTATGCAGCGTTGTGGAGGTGGCGGGGTGCTACCACAGAAACCGAAAATTCTCAGGGCAGCAGCATGTGTCCAAATTTCAATCTTAAACGTTCTATTTAATCATAAACTATCTGAAAACAGGGCTTTAAGTGTAAAATACCGAACTTGTCCTTTAAGAGGGAAATTGTGTATAAATTACTACTGCAAAACTGCATTCACAAAAACACTTGGCATTGGCAGTTATAAACACTTAATACAATATCTGGCAAACAAAGTACTATATTAGTATATAAAATAAATTGTATAAAAATGTGAGATTTAAGATTACAGTATATTGATGCTTCATCCCTGTTCACTTAAGACTTAATTTGACCAATCTGCTGACTTCTCAATGTTGCTTTTTTCTTTGTTGTGTGTTTTTTCCAGACTTTGGGATGACGAGAGACATTTATGAGACTGATTATTACAGAAAGGGGGGGAAGGGTCTGCTGCCTGTTAGGTGGATGGCCCCTGAGTCCCTAAAGGATGGGGTGTTCACCGCCCATTCAGATTGCTGGTGAGTTAACACACACACATTGTCAAAGCAATGGAGTTCTGTGTGTGAGTTTGTCAAACCGGTGCAGTTCTGTGTGTGTGTGTGTGTGTGTGTGTGTGTGTGTGTGTGTGTGTGTGTGTGTGTGTGTGTGTGTGTGTGTGTGTGTGTGTGTGTGTGTGTGTGTGTGTGTGTGTGTGTGCGCGCGCACCTGTCCGCCTGCTAAAATGGTAGAGTTCTCTGTGTGTGGATGAATTTTGCCAAAGTGTTTTCTTTTGTGAATGTGTTTGTCAAAGACATTGACCCTCCCCCTCCCCCCCTCTCTCTCTCTCTCTCTGTGCTTGTGTATGTGTGGTTGTTTCCCCTGCTGCCAGGTCATTTGGCGTGGTGCTGTGGGAGATCAGTACACTGGCGGAGCAGCCCTACCAGGGCCTGTCCAATGAGCAGGTCCTCAAGTTCGTCATGGAGGGGGGATACCTGGACCGGCCCGATAACTGTCCAGACCGCCTGTGAGTGTCTCCTAGCACAGGGTGCACGCTCTCTTCAGAAATCTGATGTGAATTCTGAGATCTTAGGAACAGAAAGGACTGTTTATATTCTTTGTGTTCTGCAGTATGCTATGCGATTTGAAAGTCTAGGTGGTAGTGTAGTGGTTAAGGAGCTGGGCTGGCGAACAGTAGCCTGAAAGTTGTGGGTTCAATTCCCGGCTTCCACCGTTGTGCCCTTGAGCAAGGCACTTAACCCCAAGTTACTCTGGAGACGATGTAATCCCTTGTTATATACTGTACAACCCCAAAACAGAAAAAGTTGGGACGTTGTGTAAAATGTGAATAAAAACAGGATGTAATAATCTGCAACTCTCTTAAACTCATATTTAGTTGCAAAAAGGACACAGACAACATATCAAATGTTGAAAATTATAAATTTGACTATTTCATGGAAAATATATGTTAATTTCGAATTTGATACGTGCAACATGTTTCAAAAAAAGTTGGGACGGGGGTAACAAAATGCTGGAAAAGTTGTGTAATGATAAAGAAAACAAAAGGAGGAATATTTCACAACTAATTAGGGTAACTGGCAACACGATTGGGTATGAAAAAGAGCATCCCAGAGAGGCAGTCCCTTAGAAGTAAAGGTGTAGGGGTATTCATTACTCTGTGTAAACCTGTGTGCACAAATGACGAAACAATGTAATTTTAATGTTTCATAAGATGAAATTGAAAAGTATTTGGGGAGTTCATCATCTACAGGACATAATATCATTAGAACATTCAGAGAATCCAGAGAAATCTTTTCAAACAAGGGAAAGAGCTGAAAAACATATTGGATGGCCATGGTCTTTTGGACCTCAGATGGCACTGCATCAACACCAGACCTGTTTCCAGACCTGTCAATGTTGGGGTTCAGGAAAACCCCTGATAACCATTGTCTATGTGCACAGTTTGATACTCAATTCGAAAACTACAGCCACAATTGTAACAATCAAAACAGCCAACATTGTATTGAGACATGATACAGAAAATACCACCGTCTTATCTGGGCCTAAGCTTGTTTAAAATAACTGAGGTAACATGGAAAAAGGTCCTATGGTTAGACCAATCATTCTTTTTTGAAATCATGGACTCATCGGGGCTAAGAGGAAAGGGCCTTTCCAAGTATCCAACCTATCCAACTTGTTTTAGTGCTCAGTTCAAAACCCAACATCTATGATGGTGTGGAGGAGCATTAGTGCCTACAGCATAAGCATCTTGCACATTTGACAAAGCTCAATAAATTCTGAATGACTTATAGATTTTTGAGCAACATATATTGCCATCCAGGCAATGTCTTTTCCATGGGAAGACCTTGAATATTTCAGGAAAACAATGCCAAAATTAATTCTGCACATATTTAAACAGTATTTCTCCATAAATGATGAGTCCAGGTGCTGAAATGGCCTGTCTGCAGTCCATTTGTCAAATTAGGTGCATAATGGAATGAAAAACATGACTTAGAATACCCCAGCAACTGAAATCCTATATCGGGGAGTAATAGGACAACATTTCACTCTCAAAACTCTAGCAATTGGTCTCTTCAGTTCCTAAACATTTACAGAATGTTGTTATTTGAAGAGGTGAAGCAGCACAGTGGTAAATATGCTCCCGTCCCAACTTTTTTTGAAACATGTTGCTTTGTAACATATATTTTCCATGAAATAGTCCAAATTTTCATTTTCAGTATTTGATATATTGTCTATGTCCTTTTTGCTGATAAATATTGGTTTACGAGACTTGTATCTTATCACATTCTGTTTTTATTTGCATTTTACACAATGTCCCAACTTTTTCTGTTTTGGGGTTGTAGTTGTCATATGTAAGTCACTTTGGACAACAGTGTCTGCTAAATAGATAACTGTAAATGTAAAAAGCACATGGACAAGTGCTGAAGTATTATGGTCTGTTTCACCGGTAAATGACTGAGACTCTGTCATAAGTGAGTGCACTTCAACTCACCCCCATATGTCCTCTCCCTCCTGTCCACCCCACTGCAGACACAGCCTGATGCAGATGTGCTGGCACTACAACCCCAAGATGCGGCCACCCTTCCAGGAGATCATCGAGATGCTCCGGAAGGACCTGCACCCCTCCTTCCAGGAGGTCTCCTTCTACTACAGTGAGGAGAACAAGCCTCCGGAGACCGAGGACTTCGACATGGACCTGGAGAACATGGAGAGCATCCCGCTGGACCCATCGTCCTACTCGCAGCGCGAGGCCAGCCTGGCCGGGGACGAGGGCTCGTCGGTAGGCCTGAGGGGCAGCTACGAGGAGCATGTGCCCTACACACATATGAACGGCGGCAAAAAGAACGGACGCATTTTATCCCTGCCGCGCTCCAGCCCCTCCTGATATTGCCCTCTCGCTCCTGACAACCCCCCCCACACACACACACACACACACACACACACACACACACCCCCCCCCCCCCCCCCCCCCCATCCCACAGACCCCCTAAATCACAGAAACACACAGCTATATATTACCTTTTTTTTGGTTCGTTGTTTTATAGATTTCACTTTTATCACGCTCTACAGTGGCTCTTCAGAAAACAAATCAAATGATCTCAGGACTTTTTCTTCTTCTTCTTCTTCTTCTTCTTCTTCTTCTTCTTCTTCTATCCTCTCTGCTGCCACAGTCTGACAAAGCAGGGTGAGCTGGCCCTCTTTTGTATTTAAGCTGAAAATGGACGTTTCTGCTTCTCACCTGACTTCAGATTTGTTTTTTCATCCTTTTTTAAAAAAAAAAATAAATATTGCCAAGTTTCCAGGACTGGTCAAATGGAACAAACTGTGAAATTAACCTCATTAAAAAAAACCAAAAAGGCTGCTTAACTACACCACCTTAAACAGACTGTCCACCATGGGCCCCTTACACAAACACACACACACTCACACACACACACAATCCAACCCCCTCCCATGCTGGATTTTTCTCCAGGAGCTGAAGTGGCCTTATCGTCTCTGTGGCCTATGAACATACAGTAGAGGTGTGTGTGTGTGTGTGTGTGTGTGTGTGTGTGTGTGTGTGTCTTGCTTTCTGTCTCCGAAGTGTCAGTGGCAAACAACCGGAAGCTTTTGGGAACTGTGGGATTATGGTCCTGCTCCACCCATCCATGAACAAAACTCTTCCCAGGGGGAGCAGTGCGGATGAGAGGTGTGTGCTGGGAACCCCCCACCCCTGGCTTTTTTTCTCCTCCAGTATTCCAAACCTTAACAGAGAATGAACAGTCTTTTTTTTTTCTTTTTTTTTTGGGACATTACTTTTTAATTTATTTACTTTTTCTTTCAGTTTTTTTTCCTCTTGTGTTCTTACATTACAGCTGAAGGATATTTAAACTGTTTTCAGAACATTTGACAGGGGTTCCTCAGATTGACCAATAGTTGCTGCTTTGATATATTTTAGTGGGGATAGAAATGAAAAGTATATATAAATATATTATTGATGTTTTTTGTACATAGTTGATATGTTGTCATTCAGAAAAAAGAGGTTATTGCCGTTTGTAGAGATGTTTTTACATGTTTGTCTCTAATCTTTATTTTTTCTAATCCAAAAAAATCCTACTAATCATCCTCTGGATATCTGATCTGCCAATCGCACCGATTGCTCGTTTTTGTCTTTTTTTGTTTTTGTTTTTCTATCAGACACAGGAGAAGTATTTTAGATGCCTTTGGATTCAGATGTCAGCGCTTAATTTCAAGATCATTTGAAATACTGCTGTAAATAAAAAAAGAAAGCAGTGAGGTGCATTCAAGAAGAGCTCCTGGGCATGGTTGTCATTTCTTGCGTGGTCAGAGCCCTCAGTTGATTGTGGTTTGCTCTTTGTTTGCTTGTTCGTTTGTTGGTATAACTGTCGAAAAAGAAAATGTTTATGTCCACACGAGTATCGCAAAAGACACTACATTCACAAAAACCAGAAAGAAATAAGACAGTTTGGCTCTGAAAAGTAATGAAGGAAAGGCAACAGGAAGGGCAGCAAGGGGTATTTTATTAAAAGGAAAAATCCTTATTTTTTCACTTTGATTATAGTTGAAAGAAGATATGCTGGAATGACTGTTTGACTCCACATAAAGAGTAAAGGACTGGTATGGACTGAGATTTATTTTTTCTTATAAAAAAGAAAAAAAAATACATTAAAAATGTCTGTGTACATGAAAGCATTACTCAGGAACAGTTACCCAATGGAGGTATTTGTGAGTAAAATGGTCCTGAGTCCAGTGGAACAGTGACCAACAGTGGACTATGATTGACTCTTCGCAAGTGAACAACATTGTTTATGCAGAATCTCATGTGTTGTCTGCCGTGGTTGGATTTCACATATCGGAGGCCTTCCTGTCACTGTCTGCCTCTGTGTGTCGGGGATGAATCATCTGAAGTTTGGTTGCACAAATTCATTGATCCAATGCAAGTGTTGCTATACACATGGTTTTACTCTCAGTTTGGCTGCTCTTCACTTGTGGCCACCGTTTTACCATTTTTCATGGGTTTCACAACATAACCTCTGCAACTGTACAGGCCGCTGTAATGTAAATAATAAACATATGCCACATTATGTAAAACAAAATGACCAAAGTAGTCGAATAATTCTTTGTACTGTTTCGGCCTTTACTGACTTGTTTTTATTTGTGTTTCTGTGGAAATTGATGTAGCACTTGTCCTCAAAAGGTTGACGATAAGTGCATAATTTTGGTTGGGTTCTCGTGGAAATTTCATAGTCACAAACCATCCTGAACAATTTCAGTAACTTTCATCTGACCGTTTAATATCCAGTTACATCCTGACTTCAGTCTTGAGAGCGACGTATAATGGATTTTGAAAAGAAAATCTTCCTTGGCATTTAAAATCATTCTAATTATTGTTTGGTGCACCCACATTTGAAATTTCTCAGACTATTAACCAGTTATGTTTTGAAATAAACTGCATTGATTTGATTGGCTACAGGCCTCAAAAACAACTCAGAATACAGTACAAGTTACTCTACCTCATCCCACATGGGGGCACTGCAGCACATCATCTAACATTGACACCTGAACTCAACCAAATTCAAGGACACTTTTTAAAATAAAAAAATATATCTTTATTATCAGTGTCTACTTCTAAAATGTCATCCAGACAAAAGAGGAGTTTAGCCAGATGGCCGTCGTATGTGCACACCAGAGACACCACCACTGACTGCTGTTACCGTGGTTACCTCTGGCAGCCCTTGTTACCCCAACGGTTGCTACTTCTCTTGCCCTCCCGGTTGCGGTTCCTACCCCTGCGCTTAGAGGGTCCATTGTCCCCCCAGTCGATGACCACATTCCAGTCGTCCCAGCTGGCCCAGTAGTCGTCGTCTGCCCAGGACACACTCGGCCGCAGGTTGGTGCTCTTCTTCCGCCGGAAGGGCATCATACCCCCACTGGAACCCGGAGCAGCGCTATAGTAACAACCCCCATCCTGGTCGGGGCTCTCCGCCTGAGCCTCGGCCTCTTCCCTGGGCCCCACTGAGGGTGGGTATCTGGACACCCAAGGCTCCTGACACTCCTGTCCCCAGGCCTCCGGAGCTGCTTTGCTCTCAGTCCAGCTGGCAGCTCTGAACCCCAGCACTTGGGATCCCTTCCCGGCGCCCGGTCTCTCCATGTCCATGCGGAGGAGGGGCTGGTTTAGGCTGAGGTTGTCAAGCTGGTCTGTGGGGGCTGCGGGACTGGGCTTTCTGTGCTCGGTACACTTCCTGCGATGCCTGTAGAGCCACACAGAGCTGAGCACTGGGCTGGAGGGAGCAGATGTGTAGGGGATCCACTCCACCTTCTTCTTTGGCGTGACTTTTTTATTGGTGGTGGTGGTGGTGCTGCTGCTGCTAGCAGTGGAGCCTGTTGGACCTCTTCTCAGCAGCACCACTTTGCCGGGCCTAGGGCCTGACTGACTGGGCTGCCTCCTGTCCCCACACCCATGCACAGCGTCGACCTGTCCAGTCGGACCACGCCTTCTGAACCCCTCTGTGTCCCCTTTTCCAGATGCCCTGTTAGGCCACCCTGAGTCTTTCTCTCCGAATTTCTCTGGTGCCTGGGAGACTCTAACTGCCTGAAGTACAGAGACCTGCTCTGGAGGCCTCTTCTTCCTCATGTTCCAGTTTCGGGTAAATGATGTGTTGATAATGAAAACACCAACTGTCCTGGCCAAGGTTACTGAAAAGTATTGCAGAATCTTTGTTTCAAGTTGGTACATTCACATTGGCAACACTCTTCTGAACAGAGGAAAAAATCAAACTATCTAAATTACAAAAAAATTTTACATCCAAAAAACCTGACATGACTGCTGTTTGTCTCTGCGACCTGACCTCAGCATAATGTAAAACACATTTTTGTAAGTAACTGATGTATCTATGCATAGGCCTAAGTTACCTTAGCCTCTACGTTAAATAACTTAGGCCTACCTAAAGCCTTACCTAAAATCTTAAACTAGACAACAATTAATCAGCCTATGTCACTGCATGCTCAAGAAACAAACTCACCTTGCAGCAGGCAATTATGAGGACCATAAAATGTTATCTGGATGATGGTGAGTTTGATCCTGTCAGCTGCCCGTATTTTGGTGTGAAGACGAGTTTATCCTTGTTTGTTATTGGAAACCATGGAGGCGCAGTTCATTCGAAATTATTTTGTTTCCAACGTTACGTTAATATACAATTCCAATGAGTTAGAAGATTCTTTAGAACATCCTTGCTGTCTACCACGGCAATTTAAAAGGATTTTTCACATAACTTTTCCTTCTTACATTGTTCATTGTTTGCCATGCGTTTTTTTAATTATTATTTATTTGAGTAGCCTCAGAGAATGTCTAATAAGGGCTCTGGTAGTCTAATTAAGGGCAGTGAGTGGTACAGAATGTGAGTGGTACAGGATGACGTCACGGTAGGTCATTTGTTTGGGGGAAAATCTCTTATTTTGGTCTTCATAATCATTTAATCGGATGAATACGGAATCGGAAGGAATGATGGCCCATAATTCGACTGAGTCCACGTTGGAACCAATGTCTTTTTAATAAAACTAGCGAGCTACAAGTCTTGCGGACTTGTGGAATGTGATTGTAACGCTGCATGGTGAATTGTTTTCCCATGATGCCTTGTGAGGAAAGGGAACGGGCTCATCTGAATAATTCCGCAGTGTGGGAGCTTTTTCCCACAGTGCTGTGCACTTGTTACTTCAGCGCACAATATCAATCTAATCTGTTCACGACAAACCTCACAACTGAGACTGACATTTTGAAAAAGATTTGTTTACGGTCGTCGCTGATCAACGATGGAAATTCCAAAGATGGTAAGAGACATTAATAAGAGACTTGGAACTTTCAGCGCTTTTCTGGAAAGTTGTTTCGTTTTCTTATTGAAGTTGTCGCAGATCTTACAAAAGCACGATTTACATATAGCCTAGCCTATCCTTAGCCTACTCCTCGTTATTAGTAGCCATTCTATCAACCACCTTGCTACTTTTCCGAAGTAGGGATGCTTCCTTCGATTTTGATATCAAGCCCTTGTCTGTGTTTTCTGTTATTGGTGGATCGGGGAGTGATTTTCTAGTTTGTTTAGCCTACTATGTCGTTAAGACTAGTCTAGATTTCACTTTATTTTTGTAAAGTAGACGGATTCATCTTTGTTTTGACATAACTTCGTGTAATTTGACGTCGGTATTTGTTCTTGTTTTGTTGTTTTTGACATTCCAAACTTTAGTTGGGCCTGTTATCAATTCTACGCAACCATTTTTAAATGGTAAATGAGCTTTAAATTAAAACAATCTGTAGCCTACATTTGTTTATGGTGGACTGTCAGTGTCACTCCTTAAGTCGCAGAGAATGGAGGTCAGCGTGTTGTCAGTGGGCTACTTTTCACCTTAGCATTCCATTCATTCCCCGCTCATGAAAGAGCTTTCTCGTGTAGGCTATTAGATGGCATGCAGGTTTCGCTGATGTCATGGTCTGTAATATTGGCTTTAGGGATGTTTTCACTACCTGGTATTTTCACCCCAATAGACACTGTAGCCAGGTCTGTCCCCAGTCGAAATAACACGACCTTGGTTTTAGTATCCTGAATTGATAATTAACTTGCACTTTGTTTATCCTGGTGCTGCTGGGTTGTGTGAACGTGCATTACCACACCAAATGTGAATGTGTGTGTGCCATCATCCACCTCTTCCCCCATCTACAGTAGCTGTAGCTGAAGCTGAGATTTCTCTCAGTTATGTGGTGTGTGTGTGTGTGTGTGTGTGTGTGTGTGTGTGTGTGTGTGTGTGTGTGTGTGTGTGTGTGTGTGTGTAAGAACCATACCTCTGGCCTGGCTGGTCCTCTGCAGTCTGGTCACATGGTGATAATTGGGCCCACTGGAGGCTCTGCTCAGGGAGCATTAGAGTTCAGTCCGTCTCCGGGGATTAGGCCTGCACCACCGGGATCCCCCCTGCCCCAGCGTGGAGCCTAGGAAACAGGAAATCTGTCTGTCTTTAATGTATACAGTGTTCCTCTGTGCATGGCAAGTATCTGGAGGGAAGGGGGGATGCTTTTGACTTGGAAGACAAACAGTGCAATGAGGCCCCCGCAGAGGTTGATGGAGGAGAGCCATGAAACATGCGCTTTGACATGCTGTTGTAAATCACTGTTGAGGAACATACAGTAGATTCATCATTTGTGCTTTGTCTATGCTGTTTTCCCCTATGTGAAACATGATCACCATACACACTGACATTTCCCTGTAGGATGTCTTGCAAAACCACTTTTTGTCTGGCATCAGGAGTAGAACTACTTAGTGTATTTGTACATCAATACACATGTGAGTAGATACCTATAGTTAAGAAGGCAGTATATGCCATATAAATAACCCCCATGGAGTATATGAACACCTAAGATTACCGTATTTTCCGAACTATAAGTCACACTTTTTTTCATAGTTTGGCTGGTCCTGCGACTCAGGTGCAACATATATATATATATATATATATATATATATATATATATATATATATTTTTTTTTTTTTTTTCCTCTTCATGACACATTTTTTGACTGGTGCGACTTATACTCCGGTGCGACTTATAGTCCGGAAAATACTGTACATAATTACCTCAGAGCACTGAATTTGACAGGTTTTATATTTTGTAATTTGCACTCTAGCTGTTATAAAAATGAATATAAATAGTAACATAAATATAATAGGCTATATAATAACATATAATAACAGGATGCAATTTCCTACCAAAAATAAACATAAAATTCATGTTTATTCAGTAATGTTGCCCTGTAGTGGTATCAGAGCATGTCATTGGGAAATGAACACAAACACTTTTGTAGGGAAAGTGAGTGAAGGAGCATATGGTAGGTCAGGCATCACTTCCACCTGTCATAATACAGCATACCTGGCCAGCCTGCTTTTCCTGTTTAGGAGGAGTGCAGTAGATAGGAGATGTGCACCTGCCCCAGTCTTGGGTTGGCTTCCTGGCCTGCCCAGTGTGGCCCTTGAGGGGGATGGGGGTTGGTTGGAACCGCTGCTGACAGTCTTTCTGTACACAGGTGGAACAGGAAAACCAGTCAGGGAATATGCCTACCCACTACTGCTGCAAAACAAAGTCAGGGAATAGTGTTAAGATGGAACACACACACACACACACACACATGCTGACACACTGTGAGCAGAGTGCCTGTGTTTGTTTGACAGATACACTGACACAAGACTGAAATGGTTGAGCAAGACCTGCGCTGCCTTTGTTTACAGTCTTTGTGTTTGTTCTACCCAAAACCAATAGATAAGTTGAAGCACGCTTGTGATTAGTCATTCGTGTAGATGTGGACCGGTGTGCAGAGTAGATTTTCTTTCAGTCAGAAGTCATATTTCTTTGTCTGTATTAAAATGTGAATTGAAAACTACTTAGTTAAACAGTGATTTTCCACTGGAAATGTTCATTGCTAGCATGAATAACAATATCAGAACCACAGCACAACATTACTGCACAAATTGGCCAAATATAGGTAGCAGTTAACAAGTTGGCTAGCTAACAGTAGCTCTTTGTACGTCTGATGTTTGTAGTTGTGCTGGTGTTTGTAGTCGTGTAGTGTTTTATTTTTTAATATGGGTTTGAGAAATATGCAACTGTATAAATGAAAAATAATCACTATCATAGTTTGTGGTGAGCACAGCACTTTCACAGGCGTGACTTGTGTAGCCAGCTCCCCTAGACTGTGAATACTGGTGCATATGAATGAGGTAGTTTTGTAGAGCAAACCTCAAGTGCATGGCAGCTAATCACCTTCCCTTCTACTTATAAGCTTGCCTGGGGTATTTCCTCTGTGATATGCTCAGTCAGATCATTTGTAGTTTCCTGATACATCAGAGGAATTTGAGGTGGTTACTGTCTGCAGTGTTGAGACTACTTGTGACGTCCTCTGGTGTTGAGCTCATTTTCAACTTCTGCTCTGTACAGACGGCTGAAAGAGTCGCTGATGTCCACTGTCTCTTATCTTGGATAGGATCACTTAACACTTTGTGTGGGTCTGATAGCCTATTGGCCTGTTTCCTCCCTCATGCAGATCTAGGTTTTAAATTGTCGCTTCTGTATGAAGCGGCTCCCTAACTCACACCAAGGCTCTCCTCCTCAATGTTCCCCTGAAATCTGTCAGTAGTTTTTTGCTCTCTGCTTCCTCTGTACTCAGTGTTAGCTATGGCCTCGCACTGCTGCTCTCACATGGGTTTGTCAACAGCAAACTCTTGTCTAATGAATAAGCATGGCCTCTCCTTGTCTGTCTTTGTGGTCAGTAAAGAGCGCTCCTTCGGGTTCCCAAGTAAGCGTCCACCCCCACCTCCTTTCCTAATCTATCTGTCCTGCCTACTTCAATCCCGTTCTCCCACTCGCGCTTCGCATTCTTCTGGGACGGATCTGCTCACTGTCCATCCTTCCAGATCTTTTGCTGTTGCTGACGGAGCCTTAAGTGTTGTTGGTCTAAGCATTATTAAGGGTTTGGCTCTGGCTTTCCCATAAGTACTGTGCCTGCACTTCTTGCACCATGGTCAGATGATCCCAGCAACTCTTCAAACCAGTTTTTTTCTGGTTTGCTTTTCAGCAGAGCCCTTCAACAATACTGCCATCTTATTATATGATTCTGGTCTTAAGTTAATTACTATATAATTGTTGTTAAACTCCTTCTTCCAAACAACACGCTCTCCCGTTTGTTCTCAGTGAGTGCGTGATCCAACAAACTGTTTAGAAACTCAAAAAAATCTAAATGGTCGCACTCCAAAATCGTTTCGGCCTTCGTCACTGTGTGTATTGTTGTCATCAGATTATTTTCTTTATTTTATTGACACTTTATCCAGTGTCCTTTGCTGAATAGAAAGGTCTGTTTAAGTAAAAAAAGAAGCAGTTGTTGTTGTTCAATCAGCCTCACCACAACCTCACAGATTGCCCAAGTAAAGAAATAGAAATTTTCAATTTATTAAATATTTATGTAAATGATTTATTTAGTCTATCTAAATAATATTTATTAACAGTGGGAATGTCCGCCTGCGCTGATTATGACTGTGAGTGTACCAGTACATTGGAATTGGACATAAGATTAGGACATTTGTGGATGCGCAATGTAATGCATGATCTCCATTTACACAATTTCAGATTTGGGTAGATGTGTAGTTAAAGGAAGTGGCATGATCTGATGCAGCAAAACAAACAGGATTTGTCACACTGGGACTGTTGACATACAGTTTAAGATGTTGGTGGTTAAGGTGGTGTTTTCAGAATGACTGTTGACATACAGTTTAAGATGTTGGTGGTTAAGGTGGTGTTTTCAGAATATTTCTTTTGATCGCTTCCTCTTCTTCCCTTCATCCTGTGCTCAAGCAGGTCTGACTGACTTGACAGGCTTGTCCTTACACTTACCATTTGCCACATTTTATTTTTATATAGTTTTTATGGTGTTTTATAGACAACGAATCTTGGTTTCATTTATTCTTATGGTATGTGGTCATGTGAATGAAAGATAAACAAAAACACATTCCCGCCAGCTGTATTGACTTGCACAGTGTAGTATTGAACAAGGTCACAAAATGTAAGAACAGCTTTCACTGCACACATTTATCACTAAAAGACAGCAGTTGGCAAACTGTGTGTTGCTAGAGTGTGTTGTTGGTGTTTGTTATGCCTTACACGTGTAGATAGATGGTTTTAGACCAACATTTCTCACAACTACTTGTGTACCTTGTGTGAACTGTCCCACTACAACCATACAATTGATTTGCTTTCTGCTCACTTTTTAAATGTAAGCACTAAACCATAAAGCCTTGTTAATATGTAGCCAGTGAAATTTGTCAGGTGAATTCCCACCGGCTTTTATGTTACCGGCATCCCTCCAGTTAGTTTGTTCCCAAAGACTTCACACTTATCTTGTCCTTTCTGTTTATCTAAGCCACATTCTTTTCGCTTTTGATTGGAGAAGGATCTTTTTACGGCCTTAAGATGACCCCTCTTTGACCCTTATCCTTTCTGCTTGATCCACAGCTCTGACACGGGGCTATCCCAGACCCGCAGCGTCGGCCCCCACACGTCCCTACCCCCCATCCAGACAGGAGCAGCGTCGGCCCCCACACGTCCCTACCCCCCATCCAGACAGGAGCAGCAGGATGCCTGTGCCCGGCCCCTGAGCCTCTGCTGCATCAGCCACACCTCCAGAGCTTCAGAGGTGAGACTCCCTCAGTGGCTGTAGGGCAGTGGGGTGAGGGTGCTATTTGCTTTCAGGGGGCAGCCGTGGCCTACTGGTTAGCGCTTTGGAACTTGTAACCGGAGGGTTGCCGGTTCGAACCCAGACCAGTAGGCACGGCTGAAGTGCCCTTGAGCAAGGCACCTAACCCCTCACTGCTCCCCGAGCGCCGCTGTTGTTGCAGGCAGCTCACTGCGCCGGGATTAGTGTGTGCTTCACCTCACTGTGTGTTTCACTAATTCATGGATTGGGATAAATGCAGAGACCAAATTTCCCTCACGGGATCAAAAGAGTATATATACTTACATACATACTTACTTATTTGTGCGTTCCATTTGTACATGCTAACTGTGACAACTTGTAATTTGTGAAAAGATGTAACTTACTTGTTGTAAGAACTCGCCGTGAACTGGGGGTCCCTTGACTTGTAATGTATGAGATCGCTTCTCTTCAGACGAGTTTAGGGGGGGTGTGCCGTCACATCATTTTGCGTAACTTCCGTTTTTTCAGACTACTTACTACTTAAAAGACGAGCTCATTTGACAAATGGATTACACCATATATCTGATTCTGGTGGGCCTCACAAGTCTGTCTGTGTACTTCCAGTGAAGTAGCTCAAAAGGATACATCTGTCTGTGTTGAAGACATGTAGGCTATCAGTTTATTTTTCTGTATAAAGGTAATGCAAACACTATTTTGATAACAGAGTCGGTCATCTTCAGCCCTTTCTGCTCTACACTCTTCTGTGCAGATTAGTCCTCCAGCTGAGAACGATGGATGAGATAGACGCAATCAAACTGAGGCTGGAGGAATCCTTCATCTCATCCCAAATAGAGCCCATCAACATTGAAGGTGGGCTCCATCCCTTTATAATGATGCCTGTCAATGGCAGGCAAGATATTTGTTTTCATTTAAGTGGCAACTGTAAGAAGTGAAATTGTCTCAAGGTATTTGACAGAACCCAGAGCCTGAACCCCCTGGAGTAAGTACCAAAGAACAACTCCCTTCTAACAGGAAGAACCTTGTGCAGAACCCAGCTCACAGTCAGGGACCCATTGGCTTGTGCAGAACCCAGCTCATAGTCAGGGCCCCATTGGCTTGTGCAGAACCCAGCTCATAGTCAGGGACGCATTGGCTTATGCAGAACCCAGGCCATAGTCAGGGACCCATTGGGAATCCGAAGCAAACAAATTACATGCATCAGCATAAAGTAATAATATAAGTGTATTTATTTATGCAGTTGTGCTCATACTTTTTACATACCTTGTACATACTGTACACATGCTAAAGTTAAAAGTAAAGACTAAAAAGAGGAATAACATATCACATACATAAAAATCACATCATCACATACCCTTCACCATACCTGGAGATTGGCATAGTTTTATTTCAGTTAGCCTAATAGCTGGTTTGATTTGCATTGAGATATGATCTTATGGAAAGTACCCCATGCCAATCGTGAGGTATGGTGAAGGGTATGTGATGTGTGCGGCTATTTTAATTCCAAAGGCCAAGTGAACTTTATCAGGATGCATTGTATCCTGGATCCATGAAATAACTGGCATTTAACAATAAAAATCTGCCTGCCTCTAAGGGAATTTAACAGGGGTAAGTATACTTATGCCCCCTGTATTCTTTACATTACATTACATTATATTTAGCAGACACTTTTTGACCAAAGTGACTTATGTCAGCTATATTATAAGGGATCACATTGTCTTCGGAGCAACTTGGGGTTAAGTGCCTTGCTCAAGGACACAACGGTGGAAGCCAGGAATTGAACCGACAACTTTCAGGCTACTGCACGCTAGCCCAGCTCCTTAACCACTACACTACCACCGCCACCCCATTCTATTTTCTGTATTCTAAGGAAGAACATGTATTTATTTACGATACATTATTCACAAAGGATATTGGTGTCCTTAAAGGTTGGATTTTTCCTCTTTTTT
Organism: Alosa pseudoharengus; assembly: GCF_046254945.1. Classification (NCBI taxonomy): domain Eukaryota; kingdom Metazoa; phylum Chordata; class Actinopteri; order Clupeiformes; family Clupeidae; genus Alosa; species Alosa pseudoharengus. The sequence goes on along the minus strand of NW_027468663.1, from coordinate 11,012,933 downwards.
TTTTATTAAGGCATTGAGATCAATTTCCAAAAGCTTTTTTATTCCTCTTTTTAGTCAACTTTAGCATGTGTATGTACAGGGTATGTAAACTGTGTGCGTGTGCGTGTGCGTGTGTGTGTGTGTGTTGGTTATGATGGATGTTATTAGTAGATCCCCACTACACTGACTTGCGGGCAAGTCTGGAGGCGGATGTGCAGGGCTTCGAGGTGGAGACCTGGGGTCTGAGTGTAGACCAGCAGTACATGAAGCAGCTACAGAAGGAGGCCATCAAGAGACAAGAGGTCATTTATGGTGAGTCTATAAAGGGTCCTGTTCTCCACTCAGTATTGTTTGAAGTACAATGATACCAGTACAAGTGTTACATCTGTGTTAGATCTTTGTTCATGTTGTTTATTGTACTAATAAGCAGTTATAAGTTACATAAAAAGTTACGTTCATTTTCCAGATTGTTGTAATTTCACAATTTTATTTCACAGTTTTGTTTCCTGGTTATAAAAGTTCTCTGTGTGTATTTCTCTTTGGCTTTTATTTATAATCTTTGATGATCAAACAAATAGACTACCTTTCTTCTTACTCGCTCAGCAGCTGCCATAGTGACGTAGATGTCTCTCTCTCATGAGTGTCATGTGTCATCACCTATAAGACTCCCACTGCTGACTGACTGAAGCCTTACACACTGTTCTCAACTGCTTGTTTCTCAGAGACGCACTTAGCTGGGTTTACATAGACGTCTTACAAACTGTCTGAAGTATAGAAGACAACATGGGCAATACAGTATGAAAGATGAAAGCAGAACATTGATAAATATGTAATCACTCCTATACTCTACTACTAGTTGACAGATGCAGTGGTAATTTCTAGCTATAGACTACTCTGCACTCTAGTTTAATCGTTATTCTAATGCTGTGGCTATACCTCTGTAGTTTAAAAGTTTAAATCTTAAAATGCTTAAATAACAGCTTAGTTAATAGCATACATGTTATTATATTGTTGTAGTTGTAGCTCTGTAGCTTAAATGTTATTCCATTACTGTAAGATTGGAAGTTGGATAAATGCATCTGCCAAATGAATAATTGTAAATGTAAATTACTAATTACAGAGGTGTTTTTTTTTATTATTTTACTTTCAGCACTGTTAAAAGGGTCCTAGTAAATATCATTCTATTTGTGTTGAGATAATGACGGTGATCTGGTTTCAGAGCTGATCCAGACGGAGATAAACTACGTGCGTACACTGAAGATCATGCTGGGCGTGTTTTCGCGGGAGATGCGCAGCGTGCTGGACGAGGCCCGGCTCCAGCGGCTGCTGCCCCCGGTGGACAGTCTGCTGGAGATCCACCAGCACTTCCTGCGCTGCCTCAAAGAGCGCCGGCTGCAGTCTCAGGAGCCCGGCAGCGAGAACAACTACTGCATCCAGCGCCTGGGAGACATCCTCTGCTCACAGGTTAGTAGTCAAATCAGCGTCTGCCTGCCCCTATAGTCCAGTCATTTTAAGTCAAAATAGGGGTCAAGGTTGAACAAATTGCAACACAAGCAAACTTAACTGATTTTGAATCCTCAATATGTCCTGAGTAAGGGAAAAAAAGCCCCGAAGAATCCCGATAGGGGAAAGTTTCGAAAAAGACCCAAATATACCCTATTCATGCGCCTATACAGTATTTCTCTCACGCAAATAGGGGGGAAAAATTAACCTTCACATATCACCATGAAAATTACTGAGTTGATTACTTACATCAAGACAAACAAAAAATGTATTATACGTTTTTTGAAATTGTTTGTTAACATGGGCAAACAGGGCATAATGTAATTACGTATAGTTAATTTGTAAATACCACAACGGAGCTAATAGTCCAGGCAAAGGTCTGACCCAAAACTAATTGCAACAGAATTTATTTTCACATTTTTATATTTCAATCACCATAGTAAAAGACCATGAAAATCCAGTTGGTGGAAATATGTTAAAATGAGGGTTGTTTTATGCATTATTCTTCAGCAAATACTGACAAAACTGTAATTAGAATGTTGTAGAATACACATTCTAAAGAATATCTGACCCCATCTAACTTAACATGGAATTTTAGAATCTTGCATTGTTGAGGAACCTTCTTTTATTTTCAAAGAGTTCCTTTGGCTTATTTCAGACTGGTTTGTTGCAAAATTGGTGTCTATTTTTACATTGTGGCCCTTTGAATCAATGGAAATGGTTGTTGAATCTTTAAATAGAGCCAAGTGGGTTTTTGCATGTAAGTGTTCCACAATGTGTAATCTGTACAAACACATAGTTAGGCATTATTCATCCTAGGAAAGTGGTTTTGGTGTTTACGTAATCTGATTTAGAGGTCACTGAAACATACAGTATATCACACTAAAGTATCAGTCCAAGTCTTATAGTAATTGACCTCTTGCCCAGGGGTTGACTGATATACTGTACTGTCTGTCCAATCAGAGGGGCCTGTATGATGCCCCTTTACTTTGCACAATTTTTGTCTAAAACAATAATCGGACAGCACAGTATGTTTATGTTAGTGAATGCAGGAAAATTGTGAAGGCAAAGTTGAAGATGGACATGATCATGTCCTAATTCGACAGAAGGGTGCAGATGGGATAACTGCAGTTAGCCTCCAAGTGACTTTATTGTTGTGACATCTGGCAAAAATGCCATACTAATAAATATAGTTTAAGATGAATAATTAACAATGCATGCCTATGCATGGGTCTTGGTTTTACCAAAGTCATAGAACAGTCAAAACTATACATATTCTAAAAGCATATGCACTGTACATGAAATATAGCATCAATCAACTTATGTCCCATCTTCCTCCATACCATGCATAACACATACTCCTCTATTCTGTATAGGCGAATCAAGTGAACAGCTGATACAATTTGGCCTGCACTATTAAGAGAAACAAATTAAACACCATAAACCATATATTTTCTATAAGCATATACCCTCTAGAGGAGATATAACACCATTTAAGACATTTCCCATCTTCCTCTATGCCATGCACTATACCCCTCTATTCTGTAAAGGCGAATCTAGTGTAAAGTAGATACATTTTGGCCTATACTGTCCAGGGAAAACAAATTAAAAACCATAAACTATATATTTTCTATAAGCATATAGCCTCTAGAGGAGATATAACACCATTTAAGACATTTCCCATCTTCCTCTATGCCATGCACAATACATTTCCCTCTATTCTGTAAAGGCAAATCTAGTGTAAAGTGGATACATTTTGGCCTATACTGTCCAGGGAAAACTAATTAAACACCATAAACTATATATTTTATATAAGCATATACCCTCTAGATGAGATATAATACCAGTTAAGACATGTATTATCTTCCTCCATGCCTTGGACAATTTCTTTGTCAAATGTTGCAATTAGTTTTGGGTCACTATACATTAGCTATACATAATTACATTATGCCCTGTTTGCGTATGTTAACAAACAATTTCAAAAAACGTATAATACATTTTTTGTTTGTCTTGATGTAAGTAATCAACTCAGTAATTTTCATGGTGATATGTGAAGGTTAATTTTTTCCCCCTATTTGCGTCAGAGAAATACTGTATAGGCGCATGAATAGGGTATATTTAGGTCTTTTTCTAAACTTTCCCCTATTGGGATTCTTCGGGGCTTTTTTTCCCTTACTCAGGACATATTGAGGATACAAAATCAGTTAATTTTGCTTGTGTTGCAATTTGTTCAACCCTTTCTCCTAAAATGACTGGACTACTACCAGCACACCAGCAGCACCTTTGGGTGGCTCCAGGAATGAGAGGCATGACAATGATGTCATTCTCTTAGGACCACAGCTATGTGGATTTAAGCTGTAGGGTTTTCCTTTGCCAGCACTCAAACAAACGTCAAACATTCTTTCACTGGAAAGCGTTTTCTAAACTTAAAATATTTTACTTAAGGAAGTAGAATGTGTTAAATGTGACAGTGTAAATTGCTCGAATGTCAAATTTTAACATGCTTCATTAAACACTTCAGCTTGTCAAGAAGTGGTGTTGTGACTGACAGTCAACGTGGCAATTATCTCCTGTGAAGTTTTCAGGGGAGATGGGAGTATTGATGAAGGAGAACTATGGAGGTTTCTGCAGTCATCACAATGATGCTGTCGGCTACTACAGAGAGCAAGTCCAAAGCAACAAGAAATTGCAGTACATGATGCGGGTATTAATCCAATCGATTTCAATGTTCTTTCATCGTTTATTCATTCATAGCAGAGCATTGTAGAGCTTTTTTTCCCAAAGAAAAATGATAACTAGATATATCAATGATTGTTACTATGTCTATCCATATTGTAGAAAATCAGTCAGCTGACCATTGTGAGGCGATTAGAGGTGCCTGCGTGTATTCTTCTGGTCACACAGCGCATCACCAAATACCCTGTACTGGTGGAGCGCATTATCAAGAACACTGAGGGTAACCAAACTCTTCATTACTGATGTAGATTACAAACTCTTCATTACTGATGTAGATTACAATCTCTTCATTACTGATGCTGACAATGTTGTACCCCAATGTCGTACCCCCATGTCGTACCCCCATGTCGTACCTCCTATTCACTACACACCCTCTGACCGCTCTGTCCCCAGCTGGCACAGAGGAACATGAGGAGCTGGTGCGGGCGCTGGGCCTCATCAAGGGCACCATCATGCAGGTGGACGGCCTGGTCAATGAGTACGAGAAGGCCCAGCGACTGCGGGACATCGCTGGCAGGATGGATCCCAAGTCGCTGGGCAGGATGGGGGACGGACGCGAGTTCCGCAGAGAGGATCTCCTGCGTGGGGACCGCAAGCTGCTGCATGAGGGCACCGTCAACTGCAGGACCTCCTCCGGGCGGCTGAAAGGTGGCACGCCTGGGATATTAAGTGTGGGAGACAATATATAGGAACAAATGCCATTAGGATGAGATTGTTTTTTCTCTAACTGTGTTTTTGTGTGTTTTTCAGATGTCCTCACTGTGTTACTCTCAGATGTGCTGATATTATTGCAGGAGAAAGACCAGAAATATGTTTTTTTCTCCGTGGTTAGTGGGCGCTCATGAGCATTGAAGTGTTAAATATAAAGTGGTGGGTAAAAGACTTGCATTTTTGGAATGCCACCAACCGGTCCAACCCTGGTTTGTCTTCCCTGACCTCAGGACAACAAGTCGTCCGTGATGCCCCTCCAGAAGCTGATCGTGCGTAATGTGGCACTAGATGAGAAGGCCATGTTTCTGATCTGCGCCTCGTCAGACTTGCCAGAGATGTGTGAGGTCCTCACAGGGTCCAGAGAAGAGCGGGACACCTGGATGAACCACATCGGGGAGGCCATTGCCAGGTGAGTCCCATGTGGACAGATGTATTAAAGAGTTCATGCTGTGAATGCTGGTAGAACACATCACTATAACAATAGCAAGGTGCCCCAGGAGCGCTCATACTTACCGGTATATCACATCTACAGGGGCATCTTCAAAAAAATGTGAATATCATGGAAAATTTTCATTTTCCCCCTTAATTTATTTCAAAAAGTGAAACTTTTCATATAATCTAGATTCATTATACCCAAAGTGAATTATTTCAAGCCATTTGTTTTAATCATAACTATTCTAATCTTGATGATTACAGTTTGTGTGTGTTTCACACCAAATAAAAATATTTTCCTCTCATAACTTATTTAAACCTGCATGGCAAACTTTAGGCGCCAGGGTTAAGAAAACAACATCATTGGATTTTGACATTAAAATTTCAAAAGGTTTGAAAGTGGTCAGAGATAAAGTCCTACTGTAAATATAAAAATCTTTGAGTATAAGCAACAAACAAAGTTTATGAAGGGGGTAAATGTACCCATCTAATTTGCCACTGGATGGTAAGCACCTCAAATTATCCACCTTTCAGTAAATACTGGCTGTTGAACATACTGTATTTGAGCAGGTTTACTTTGTTTTTTGTCATATTACCCATAAAACAAATTAACAGGAAAACAGGTCTAAGATGTAAACCAACAATAGTAAACTATTACTAGCCTATAACCACAAACCGTTATTATAGGCCTACAATAAAGTAGCCTGGTCAAATGAGTTCCTATCGTGGGTGACTGTAGTTCTTCAGAGCCATATTTTTACTACCCCTGCTGTCTGTACCACGTCCATTACGGACACTATCATCACGATTACCACTGCCAGCTATGTTGGGCAGAGGGTCGAAATAAGCATGGTATGCTTAGTGGACACCGTCGTATTCTCATAATCTCCAAAAGGCAGATACTCTCCTTGAGAATCAGAATAGGTGAATAACATAGCCTACCCAAGACTTCATCACACGTGAAAGTTTTTTCAACATTTGGTGTCGGCCTATTTCTGCTTCAATTTGTGCAAAATTATTAGTACAAGTATTAGTAAGTATATATATACTCTTTTGATCCTGTGAGGGAAATTTGGTCTCTGCATTTACCCCAATCCGTGAATTAGTGAAACACACTCAGCACACAGTGAGGTGAAGCACACAATAATCCCGGCGCAGTGAGCTGCCTGCAACAACAGCGGCGCTGGTGCCAACTGGTCGGGGTTCAAACCGGCAACCCTCCGGTTACAAGTCCGAAGCGCTAACCAGTAGGGCACGGCTGCCCACAAAAAATGTCACCGTAGTTGGATCTACCGTCTATTTTAACCACTGTTGTTGTTTGTCGCAATTAAAAATACCCTCAAGGTCCGAATTACATTATTGTTTTGACATTAGGTCTCGGGCCGGAATTGGGACAGGAGATTGAGACCCCTGCTATAATCTCTCAGTCTGGCCAGGCAATGGACTTTTCCACAATATTACAATTTTAGGAATGCCTCCTGTTAATAAGGTGATAAATTGGCGATAATCTAGCTGCACAATGCACATCATCATGATGTAGGGGCTACGATTAAACATACTGCAGTTTCTTGATGGAGAGGAGTGGCCCAGCCTTGGTAGCAATTGGTAGCTCATTCCAGCATCAGGGAGCCACAAACAAGAATAGTCTATAGCCGTGTGTGTATGGACGACAGAGCCTGGCATCATTCCATGGAGGAACGCAGTGGCCAAGGGGTGGTATAAGCCTTTATGAGGGCTTTCGAGGAAGTGGGTGCAGACCCAGAAATCATTTTGTAAGTAAGCATTAGTGCCTTGAATTTAGTGTGGGTGGGAATAGATAGCCAGTGGAGCTCAATGACCAGGGGGGCTAACATGCCCTTTCTGGCTGGTTTTGGCCATGTTCTGGGTAAACCAGAAGGTTTCACCATGCAAGCCAGGAGGTCCATTTGAAGGGCGTTTCAGTAGTGGACGAGACAAAAGATAACTTTGGCCTGTACCGAGAGTTGGGTGGCATATTGAGTTATGTGTCAGCTTAAATGACTGAATGTAACAGGAGTTCATTCAGTGCACCCTCTGAAATGTTCTTTTTTGTTGTGTTCCAGCTGCCCAGAGGATGTAGATGAGGAGCTGGTTAGTGAGCAGGATGAGGCCATTGCAGCGAGGCTAAGAGACTTCCAAGGTAACATAACTCAAGATGGTGGAATGGACCGTCCATAGCTTTCTGATGGAAGCTCCTCTCATTCAGAATGTACCGTTCTGGATTTTGTCTTTGCAACATGCTAGAACAGCTTTGAATTATTCTGGCCTAAATTGTAGATTGTAGGAGCATTTTTTAAATCTTCTCTCTAATGCATAGTTCTGAATGCATCAGCCATCTGAAAAGAATCTGTAAACTGATATATTGTATATCTTTGTGAACAGAGCATCTATACATGAGAGATAACCAGATTGTGCGGCTCCTTGAAGAGAAGTTGCAGGTCTTTGCAGCACTAACAGAGACAGTGGCAGGTGTGGACGACACAACAGCATACCGCCGCCTGCTGCTGCGTGGCACTGCCCCAGACCTCCAGCAGGGGGAGCAACTGCTTTTAGGAGCAATAGCTGATGGTGAGAGACTTGGCCAATGAGATCTAAGTGCCTGATTCCAGTGGTCATTCATCATCAACAATGATTTGTACAATGTATTAGGTAATTTCCTAACTGTTCTTTGATAGTTAACTGACACAAATGGCTGTTCCATAATTGGAACATGATGCAAGTGAAAACCTCACTGTCTAAATGAAAAAAGACAATGAAAACTAATTTCTAGAGTGTAAATAAATCTTAATGTGATTGTGTGTCTGAGAAGTGGGGGCAAACAGTTAATGTGTGCACATCCCACCTTCTGGCAGGTGCAGGACAAAGGAAACTATACTCAAATGAAAAAAGATAATGTCCGCAACACTGCTTTTGACTCCCAATATTTAATGCAACGTTTCGACCCTGCTGGGTCTTCTTCAGGCAAAATGATCATTTTGCCTGAAGAAGACCCAGCAGTGTCGAAACGTTGCATTAAATATTGGGAGTCAAAAGCAGTGTTGCGGACATTATCTTTTTTCATTTGTCTGAGAAGTGGGCCATGAATCTGCCCAGGCCTGTTAAAACCTCATCACCTCATTACGGCGGTCACTGAAGGGCTCTTCCCATCTTCTGTTTCCCCAGTGGAGGCCTTACAGGGTCTGCTAATGACAGGAGAGCAGCAGAACAGTGCACCGCACACGCAGATGAGCCCAGAGCGGAACAGTGCACCGCACACGGAGATGAGCCCAGAGCTGGCAGCGCTACCCAGGAGAACTCAGACCTTCCAGGGCTACGACCACCTCAGGAGGAGTGAGTAATATTAATATGATATTAGTATTGTTGTTATATTAACTTATAATTAATATATGTAATAATATTAATGTATTTCAGATTAAATATAGGTAATGTGTGTTTTACATTGTTATATATTCTTTTCTATTCAGTTAGTGTGATAAATCTAGGCATACACAAATATCCACTCTAATCTCCATGTAATTTTCTAGTATTATATTTATATTGGTACTCAAAGTACTGTAACCAAGTTATGGATGCGTGTTTGGCATGTTAAGGGTTAACGTGTGACTGTGTGGTGTAGTAGATGGTGACCCGCGGGCAGAGGGCCGAGAGAGGAACCAGCGTCCCAGCTCTGACCCCCTGGTCAGGGAGCACTACCCCACAGAGGGCACGGAGCTGTCGGTAGGTCCCCAGAGCAATTATGAGCCCAGTGAAGAGCCCAGTGAAGAGCCCTGATGGTGGTTAATGAGGTGGTGACAGTGCCGTGTTTAGATCTGGTCCAAATACTGTGTCAGCATAGTCTGGTGTGGACCCTTATGTGCTGACATTAGAGACACCAATGAGGCTGCCATGCTTATCGTTCCTGTAGCTTATATCAGCTTTCTTTATGGACACTGCTTCACTTTGATCTTGTATGTAAACAGTGGAGCCTGGCTAACCCTAAAGACACACATTGATGCTGATAAAACTCAAATAAAGCTTGATGTCGGCAAACGCAGGGCTGAGGCTGCAGCTATGCAGCTTATTGACTCTGACCGATCTTCACTGTACAGGCTGACGAAGAGGTCACCGCTGGCGTGGGCCGTGTGGACTTAGCCCCATTCCCAAAGGCAGAGGTGAACATTGCTTATATGAACTCCTTACTCCTCAAACATAAGTGACTGAAATCGATCTTACCTCTTCATTCATCCTGATTGTTTTTTCCTCCTCTGTTAGTTCTCGGAGATGCTGATGGCAATCAGCCAAAAACTCTACAGCCTACAGGTATGTGACTCTCAGTTTTGTGTTTTCAGACATTCATTTTATTTTTCCTGGTTTTGTTCACTGTCCTAATGTGTTTGTTTATTTTACACATACATATATAAAGTTGTATTTTGGTAATATCATCATTGGGCGTGTTTTGGGTGTAACAGATCCTTTACTTTTTGTAAAAACTCTGTCACAGTGATTGTCATAGTCAGACATGATGTTATCCCACCTCCCACCCCCCAGGCAGTCATCACTGAGCACGACACTAGCTCAGAGCTCCTGCGCGCCACCGGCAGCGGCGATCGGGCCAGCCGTCAACGCGGCAACATGCTCCTGGAGCAGGAGCGCCAGCGCAACCTGGAGCGCCATCGCGAGGAACAGGCCAACTTCCAGCGGCTGCAGAACCAGCACCGGCAGGAGCAGGAACGCTGGGAGCGCGAGCGGCGGCAGCAGCAGCTGCTGGCCGAGACGGCCGACGCCGAGCTGCGGCAGCGGCGCGAGGAGTGCGAGCGGCAGGAGGCGCAGCTGACCGCCGAGAGGGACGAACTCCAGCGGCATCGGCAGGACTATCAGCAGGACCTGGAGCGTCTGCGCGAAGCCACGCGCACCGTGGAGAAGCAGCGCGAGGAGCTGGAGCAGCAGCGCAAGAAGCTGGAGAAGGCGAAGAAGTCCAACACCATCTGCAGCCCGGGACACTTCAGCTACGAGGCCGTACAGGTGGGGCGCCCGCGCATGGGAATCAGCTGGGGCCAAACCAGCAGGGTTTTGGTGCCAATGGAAACTCTCAGACAAGATGTTTGGACTACTGTTACGTCAGCCTTACTAAATATCAATGTTGATGCATGTGCAAATAGCAATTCTTAACGCTCCAATTTTTAACTGAGGATTGTGATGATAATTTCTCCAATAATATTATTTAACATTTAAAACCTAAACAGCAATAAGCCACTTTTAGAGGTAATTTTTTGTAGGTAATGAGTTTTGGGATCATCCATCTTCAAATTCAATTAAAGTTGTGGGGTCATTGTGAAGTTAAACATACCAGTCAGTACTTTCCAGCTTGGTGTAAGCATATTGTAAAAACATAACCAAATCTTCCACATTATAGCTTTGTCATCTCTGTTGTTTTACATTGTGTAACCCTCCCCTCTGCAGTCATTCTCCCATGCAACCACTGACGACTGGCCACTGATGACCAGCACTGGAGAGGACCTCTTCCGCAAGCCCCACTTGCGGCCCAGCCTGTCCCAGGCCACCTCCAGCTTCCTGGAGAAGCCCCCGGAGGTGCCGCCGCGCCGCGAGAGCATCAGCCCCTCCATCATCAGCCCCTCCTCCACCAAGACGGAGGTGCCCATGCACCTGATCAGCACCACCAACCAGGCCCACAAGGGCGGCCCCATTCAGCAGCAGATCCCCACCAAGCTGGCCCTCATCAAGGGCAAGGAGAAGGGTGGCAAGAGCAAGTCCCACCATCGCACCAACAGCGCTGGTGAGTCTCATTCTCACTACTGGCTGCCATTCTTAAGTGTAAAGAAGAAGTGCATGTTATTTGCATTCACGTTAATTCATTTAAGCAGATTCCTTTACCCAGAGTGACGTAAATACATAACATTACATGAATACATACATTATACACACATCATATACACGCATCTTCACATTCATATTACTGGTATTATATATGCTAGTGTGTCAAAACAGTGTTTTTTTCCCTCATCTCCTCTCTGTCCATTAGCCTCCATTGAAGTATCCCAGGTTATACCTATCAAAGTGACAGGGAAGGAGGGAGGCAGCCTGAAGTCCAAAAGGGCCAGCAGTCCTCGCCATCTCCATCCAGGTAAGACTGGAAGCTGCCCTTCTCTCCAGCCTGGACACCACAGGAGCTACAAACAACTGACATAATGTTTATGTTTATATTTAATGTTTTTGTCCAAAGCCACCTACAAGTATCAACACGATTAGTAAAACATGATTATTTGAAAAGCCTACATTAAGTATAATAGTAATAATAACAGCAAATATGAACAATGAAAATAATGTGAACATATAACATATAGCTGTTGATGTCATATGTCATATGAACAAAATCCATAAACATACAAACCATAACTCTATAAGATAATTAATTAATTAATTAATTATGTATCAGATGAACAGATGAGTCTTAAAACATGTCTTGAAAGTCCCAAAACCATCACGTGAATGTGGAACATTTGGCATCTCACTCCACTGACTCCAATCACTTAGGAAAATAATATTTTCCTCTTTCAGATACCTTTGTGCGTCCAGACAAGCCGTCCAACTCGAAACCCTCTCATGCTGCCAGTACGCGCAGGAAAGCCGGTCAGTCCCAATCCCAAGACCCACAGTCACGCCACAAAAAAGGAAGCGGCACTCCTAAGGAGGACATTATATTCTTTTAATCTCCACGCAAATGTGTGGATCAAAAGACTGGGAAAAGCACAGACTATTTTTAATCCTTGACAACGTGACTTGGTCCACTGTATAGGTAGTGTCTTTGTACTCTAAGTGCTGTATTCTTATTACAGAGAGGACCCTCCATTTTTAGACAATGTGAGTTGTTTGGTTTTATCGGTATTCTCATTCTTTAATTTGATCATTTTGGCTTTAATTTTTATGCTGGTTGTCAGTTTGTCTTCTCGCCACAAACCCAGCCAAATGTTTTTAGCGCTTCACTGACAAGCCTTACGGTGCTCAGCTATCATCTCACCTTCTTCCAGATGTGCCAAAACAGGGCTTGGCTAGGTCATATGGAGGTCAGTACAAAGTCTAAATCATTCCATTTACCATTACTTACTAACTGTGGCCTGCGCAATGTATATAGAGAATATCCTGCCCTTGAATAGCATGTTGATTATAAAGTTCATGCATGTCATGGTCGTTGGTGTGTACATAGTTTGATATTACCTTTGTCTGATAAGATTTTGGTACTTATTATTTTAATCATGTTTCCTGGCAAAGCTGGTTGCATTAAATCTGTCTAGTCTGACTGTCATTATTAAAATAATAGTAGAGTTGCATATTGCAATGTTAATATGCAGAACAACACTTTTATGAGCTATAATACAGTCATGCCAAAATGCTCCATGCAAAATGCAATGCTATATACTTCAGACAGGGCTGTACAGTGCTACATATATATGTGGCTCATGCTAGGAGAAATCAGTCTGTGCTATGTATGATTTATCAGGTTTTTTTTTTTTTTTGTTCATGTCATGGGACATGAGTATTATATGGACATGTCTTGTTTATGACATTTCTCCATCTGTGTACCAGTCTGGATACCTTAATCTGATATTTTCTGTACTTCTGGTGTAAATAGAGAATATGTGTTTAGAGTTTTAATCTCAGCCTACTATTGAGTCCTTTCTGGGTATTGATGGCCAAAAAGATGATGTAAAGGGCTGTTATCAACTATTTGGTAGTATTCTTTCTGCTGTACTGCAGAATGGGTGTCAAGGTGAATTTGATCAAGTGAAAGTCATGTTTACTTTAAATGCACAAAACTATCAAAAGACAACTTTGCAGATTCCCTTAAAAGCTAGTGAAAATGTGTAAATATCCATTGTCTATGAAGTCTGTAACATTGTATAGTTGTAAAGTAATTGTGACAGTGGCGTGCAGGCAATTGCTTCCTCTGCATTCATGTGATAAATAAAGGGGTTTTATGAGAATACATCTCTTTGGTGAAGGCATCTTTTCTCTATTTATTGTTCTGTAAATAAAATATCTTGCAGATTCTGGTAGCCTAATTCCAATAACATTCTTTCCAATTAGGTCAATATGTTGTCTTTCTTGGATGCTAGACTACATATTTGTTACAGATCGAGAAACGCACTCAACCAGAAAGCTAAACTGCTTTGTCTTGTCAGACCGTTTCCAGCAACAGTACAGGCAGCAGGCAGTGTTGAGATGAGATCTACGAAGAAAGCTTTAGTTTTAGTGGAAGCACCCCCCCCCCCCCCCCCTCCTCTCTCTCACATACACACAGAGCAGCAGCAGCAGCAGCTCAATGCCCACTCAGTACTGATCAGTATGACAGCACAGGCGGGGAGGCTGCGGCAGCTCAACACTGCAACCGCCTCGGCCCTGACTGCCCTCTGCCACACTGGGAACTCACTACTGAAAGCAGACGCTGCTCTTGACAGTTCATCCGAATCATTGCTGGAGCTCTCAGCTTACGCGGATGCTGCTCATTGTGAAGACAGCTGGTGAGCTACTGGCTGGTGTTTCGGCTTGTATCAGTGATATCTGCGGCCCCAAGCTAGCAGATTCTTGTTCCATTAAACATACACATATGGTTCAAATGTATCTCTTCCTTTTATTGTATGATATTCATAACAGGTAAAAAATAATTAAAAGGAAAAAAAGAAAAACCCAGGTGCCACACTCAATGTGTGACAACCTCAAGAACATGAACTGTTCAATAAAACGAATGTCCTTAACCATTTCACGATATACCTTCATGATTTTTAAATTACTCAACAGATCCACTTCTTTGCTAAGTAGAGTTGAAATGACAAATGCAGGGCTGTAACAGGTTCAGATTTCCTACAATAAAATACATCTTGTGACCCAGCATACACGCTAATGTAAACAACTACTGAAATGGCATGAGCATTAAACTAGCTGTAACTCAATAACTGTTGGCAAACTGAAAGGCTTAAGCTTCTAACATTTTTGATGGACCATTTTATGCAGCCATTAAATCTTTCGGTATCACAGACACAATTGTCTTCAAATTCAATTTGAACACAGATCATTTGCACCCTGTCGTTCGTTACATAATTCAGGATGATCCGACTGAAATGTTCATCGCAGATCATTCTTGGGGTCAAAGAAATACATCTTTGTCAAGTTAAAAACAAAACAAAAAAGCACAAGCACATCTTCAGTACAGTGCTGAGTTTGATGAAGCAATACTCCCAAACCACTTACAAGCACTCTATTCATCAGGCAGTCTATTCATCTATACCATATATATAAAAAAAAACCTCTACAATGTATGAATTAAAACTTGGATTGTTTACAATTTCTGTACCTTTTTATACTATACAGTATGTGTATATAAAAGAAAAACAACTAAAAAATATAGTGCCGTCGCACGTGGTTACAAACCACAGCATGCATAACTCCAAACCCAGAAGTTACAAAAAAAAGAAAATGATGTGCAACATCATTACTGTTAGCTAAGACCTTTGGGTCGTTTCATTCTTAGCACCATATTTTAAAGGATTTGACGCTTAACCTGTTTTTTTATTATTATTATTATTTCTTTGAAAGACTGGGCTTGTAATGGTTTACTGCATTTCAGACAAGGGGACTAGCAAGAGCAGAGAAGAACCTAAAATATTTATCCGATAAGAAATGACTAGCTGCTTCCTGTAGAGTGGTCCACCGTTCAACTGCGCTGTCTGCTTAGTCCATCTCATGGGTAGGAACAGGAGGCCAGTGATGTATTGTGAGTACAAGCTTGAGTTGACCCGTCTTCACCTGGGTTTTTTTTGTATTTTTTGACGAGACAGTCAAATTCTTCTCAATGATTCTTGCGTGTACACTTGTTCCTCACTGACCCATCAAGCGCACCAAGATGATTGGCCACAGCATGTCCATGAGTACGAAGGAACTCCCTCCTTTTGCCTCAATTCATGATTCATATCCTTAATATCAATGTTGTAAAAAAAGAAGAAACAAATTGCCATTCTAAGAGTCATTACTCCGACTTGGTGGTCTCGTTCTCGGCAGGAGGAAGCAAGGGAGGCGGGTCTTCACTCTGATTTGTGGTGCCGGGACTCTGAGGCTCAGAATTGGTCAGGGGCTCGTCTTTGGTGGAAGGTCCAGCAGTCTGAGTGCAGTTGATTGGTGCCATGACAATGGGGGGAGGCTGAGGATGAAAGGAGGTCTCAGTCAGACTTGAGACATCGAGGAGATTGCCACAAAGCCCACCCACCCAACCCCCCCAACCAAACAAACAACGGGATGAGGACAGGAGGTGTACGCACGCACGCACGCACACACAAAAATACCTCTACTGGACAGAAACAAAGCGACTCCAAATAGGAAGTAATGAAATAAAAAATAAGAGTTGTTGCCTAAGATTATATTTGACCAACACCCACTGTCAAACCAAAGAGAAATAATATCCACTTAATGTTGCAGTGAGCTAAGCTACCAAGTTTGCACATATGTTTTGCCTGGCTCACCATTACTAGTTAACCATAGATGCACTGCTAGTAAATTACCGGAGCATCTCTATCTCCGTTGGTAGAGGTATCCCCAAGACTCAAAGCAATAAAGCACCCCCCAATCAGTAAATCCAAGCAGGAAAAGCATCTGCCCAACATCATTTGAAGTACAATTATAATGCATTGCTTGAAGGTAAAAAAGTACATCAGAATGGATAAGACAGGGCTATAGACTGTATCTAAATCACTCAAGTAACACAAAGGGACAACACTCATGCTGTTTGGATTTCCTGAATTTGTTTGGACTTGATTTTGTTTGATTGAAACAGATCAACAGAAACTGGAAAAGGCTGAGTGTCTAACACTCCCCTCTCTCAACACAACATTCACAGATAGACCCCCTGGGCAGACAGGAGACAAGAAAACACCCACGCTGAATGAGAGGGGGAGGAGGGGGACAGTGGAGAGAGGACAGCGAGATTGACAG
Source organism: Alosa pseudoharengus (assembly GCF_046254945.1). NCBI lineage: Eukaryota > Metazoa > Chordata > Actinopteri > Clupeiformes > Clupeidae > Alosa > Alosa pseudoharengus. The sequence goes on along the minus strand of NW_027468663.1, from coordinate 10,996,577 downwards.
GCGGAGGTGGAATGTGTGGGTGGGGTTTTACTCAACTTTAATTATAGTTACTGTACATAACACTAGATATTTTCCGACCGAAGGCACTCATATCAAACTGGTATTCACCACAAATCCACTTCCTGTCCAGAACAAAGGCAACTCCCTGCGCCACAGCGCCACTGCCAGGCTGGTGAGGAGAGTGCAAGGCACCAGATATAACAACGCAGGCTGGCCCATCTCCATCAGAGCCAGAGCCACAAATGTGATGAGGAGGCCAATGCCATAACCTACCAGGAAACAGAGAGCAAAAGAGGAAGAGAGAGAGAGAGAGAGAGAGAGAGAGAGAGAGAGAGAGAGAGAGAGAGAGAGAGAGAGAGAGAGAGAGAGAGAGAGAGAGAGAGAGAGAGAGAGAGAGAGAGAGAGAGAGAGAGAGAGGCCATCAGTTAAACATATTCTGATGGAGTACACTAAAGAACACATACCTGCTGAATTTTTGACTCATGCAGTGGCCCGTGGCTTACAGATCTGAGAAACAGGCTTGACCAAATTCTTTCAGTTGTATTCAGTATGGGGACAGTGAACACGGAGTACACTTACCTATGGTGCAGGCCACAAAGTAGATCCGTGAGGACTGCATTAGAATGTCAAACCTATGGCAGTATGCTACCAAAAGGCCTGGGAAGAAATACACACAGTAGAAATGAATAATGTCTGCCAGAGACTTTTCTAATGAGACACAGCACTCAAAAAATCCTACACACAGATGCATGGGGTTAGTTTGTAACGGCAATATGGCAGTTGTCTACACATATCCCGCCCTTTCCATGGCCAAAAGTCGACATGTGAATACATCGTGGCAATCATGTGTTGAGATCTCGCTGCTGGAGTGACATTGGTGTCATAAAAGCCTTGCACATGCGCAGTTTTGCCCGAAAGAGATGCCCAATAAGTGCCCAAAGTGCGTTGCAATATGGCCTCCGAGTGGAAGGACTTGCCTAAAAGGACTTTGTGTCTGCCCCCACCATAAACACAGTGCAGACTGGCGTAGCAGTGATAAAATCAAAGTTTGGTCACCTGGAACTAAGATATCTCCGAAGCCCAAGAGAGAGAAGGGCCTATCACACAGGGCTAGAGGAGAAGAGTTCAGCCTTGGAACTTTCAGTACCATCGGCAACTATGAAGCAAAAGGCAAACACACCAAAAAAATCCCATTAATTAACAGCTAATTATAATGAATAAAGCAGCAAAAATCAAATCAATATACTGGAGCATTAAGATGATACAATTTCTCTGAACTTCCTTGGAGTACCTTCTCATGAGTGGAGGAGTTACTGGGACCAGCAGCCACCTCTACCATGATGCTCTCCCCATTCTGAAAAACACCCACATGGCATATGTAAACTAAAAGCTTTCCACATCATCACCGACCAACAATAGACCTGGCAGTAACATAACACACTGACGTACCTTGGTTAAGAGTGGTGTTATAAATACAAAGAACACATCGTAAACAAACAACACCACCAACAGCAGTGTACACGCCTGCAACAAAAAGAAATAGCAAAGTATGCAGGGGCTTTATGATGTGGAATCAAATGAGGCTGTTAAGAGTTTTGTGTAACGAGCATAATGACTCACCTTGAAGGTGGGCAATCTGATGGTTTTCAGCATCGACAGACAAAATGCGATTCCCAGGGCATCCTGAAGCACCCAAGCCCACCTATGTAACAAAACAGGCATCAACATACAGGCTTTCAAGGACAAATCTCAAAGCATCCAACAGGCTAAACCCATGGCTGAGCCAGCGAGTGTGTGTGTGTGTGTGTGTCTGTGTGTGTATTGGGGGCAGTTGTAACTGGCAGTACTCACTGGTCCTCATTGCGGAAGACACACCAGGTGGCACTCACGCCCACGCAGAAGACTGTGAGCAACAACATGCGTACTTGGGGCCGCTTGTGGCAGTATGGCAGGTTATTCTCTGGTATCCTGCACAGGACACAGACAACACCCCAATTCAGGAAAATAAAACATCAGCTGTTACAAGACCAGTGTGTATATAAACAGCATCCTACCTGCACTTTCCAAATGGCAGTCTGCGCACAAATGGCCATAGGCAGCTATGGAGGCTGACTGATGAGGCTATGCAGAATGTACCGATGATCACATACACTAGAAACAAAAGGAAGAGAAGAGCTTGGTTTGTTATATTTATAACCCAAATCTGCTTCAGTTTTCGCCACTGTTGGACTATTCTTTTAGTGATTTATGTTTTATATATATTTGTTGCTGGTTCATGAACTTCCAGAAGAATTTAATTGTTAGTGTTTGCTACTGGATTTTGGACAACAGTACAAGGCTTGTAAGATTTGCTGTAAAAAAGCCTTTTTGAATAGCAACCAGCATAGAGAGGACAGCAAGTCCCTATTGAAGTTAGTGTCCCCCTAAACAGTTACATGTCACCCCCTTGGTTCTTTGGAGGAAGATCACTGTGTGCGTGTGTGTGCGTACCAAGGTGGTCGTAGAAGAAGTAGAGAAGCACCAGCATGGAGCAGCACATGACCACAAACACGCAGATCATGATGGGCGTCACGTCCACCGTCTCCTCGTCCTGCTTCTCTGTGCTGTCGTCCCGCTTGTGCTTCATGTAACGTCTGCACGTAGGGGAAAAAATAAAAAACACAGCAGTTTTGTGATTCAGACTGGGATGCCATCTGCTCAGGCTTTTATCTACAGCCCTGTACACTTGTCAGCAATCGTCCTCAGCACTCACAAACATAAGTCTATTACTGTGTACACTGAAGAACTGCATCAGGGGCCACACCAGACACTTTTATCATATCATATAATGGCATCTATCATCATCCGGGGAAAAAAACCCTACTGACGGCAAAGAATACAATTGCCTAGTGGATAAACCCAGAGTGGAGTTTAGAGTGTTGCACTTCCCACTGATGTCAGAGAAAGCAGTGGTGGAATGTAACGAAGTACAAATACTTCGTTACTGTACTTAAGTACATTTTCCACGTATTTGTACTTTACTTAAGTAGAATCTATAGTGCATACTGTACTTTTGACTTTTACTTCGTTACATTTTGCAGCAATTATCTGTACTTTTACTCCGCTAAATTTCTACAACACCATCGTTCCTTTTTACATTACATTTTATGATCAGTTTTTTTTCTCTTTGACAAACACGTTTGTTTCACAAGGGGGCTGGGTTGCTACCAAAGATAGAGCGCTACGTGCCCCGCTTCTAAATCTTTGAAACTAGTCTGGACCAGGCAAAGCCTGAGCTTAGCCATCTGCTTTCGGTAGGCTATATTCACCAGACCCATGGACATGCAACTGTGTTCTGTGCCCTGAGTATATGCTTGCCTTTCTTTGTCTATTATCTGCAGCGTTAGGGCCTCCACTCCGATGAGATTGCGAGTCCACGGAGCAGCAAAGTTACAGGCTATGCCCATGCGTCTGTCACACGTCTGATCATTTGCGGCACAAATGAATGGTAGACTTTAGAACCGCTGTCCGTAAAAAACTAAACATGTTCCAGATTAAAATATTTCTTAATTGTGTGATCAAATAAAGAGGCATAGCCTACATTTGGGGGGTAGTAAAGTGAGCGCTCATTCAATGTTTATGCGCGTCTGCGCAAGTGAAACTGAACCTTATCATCAGCCTCTCTCAACAACTTTTCTGTTCAATCTGGACCGGCAGAATTGGCATTATGATCCACCGGACGTTTCCCTTGTCTACCCCGATAAACTTCAGGCTCTCGTGTTTTGCTGAATGATACTTAACTCAGCAGATCACACTAGATAACCAGAATTAGTCTCCAGTCAGAATGTAAACTGGGCCACGGATGGTAAGCACAATTACATCAGCTTAAAACTATATAGCCTAGTATAACCTAAAACTAGCTTTATTAAAATGCCACACCTCATAGGCTACTGATTTTTTTTATTAGAATAGGCCTATACATATTAAGATAATAAATCATTATGCAAGTACTTTTACTTTTAATACTTAAAAGTACATTTAAAATCAGGTACTTTTTACTTTTACTTAAGTAGGGTTGGCATTGTGGTACTTTTACTTTTTTTTTTTTTTTTTTTAAGTATATTTTTTTGGCCTTTTTATGCCTTTAATGATAGTGAAAGTGGAGTGTGACAGGAAGCGAATGGGAGAGAGAGCAGGGGTGGGATCCGGAAAGGACCACGGGGCGGGAATCGAACCCGGGTCGCCGGCATACAGTGCAGGTGCCCCAGCCAGTTGCGCCACAGCTGGGGCTGGTACTTTTACTTCTACTAAAGTAAATATTTCTCTGCTTATTTGTACTTTTACTTAAGTACTGAGTTTCAGTACTTCCTCCACCACTGAGAGAAAGTAAGTGAAATGGGAAGCTTCCGCACATCTCGAAGATGGCTCTAAAAGGCAGGGAAGGCCGTAACATGCATAGACAGTGATGAACCATGTGACGGCTGCATTCTTACTTCTTAATGTCCCTGCTGCCAGCCCAGTATCCCCCGACAGCGACCGTGCCCACCGCCATCAGGAAGATGATCACCATATTATAGTCCAGCACTGGCTCGCTTGGAGCGTACATGGCCACCTCCCTACCCTTGCCAAAGGTCTGTCATAGGAGAGAGCAAGCCATTTCAAAACAACAACAACAAAAAAGGTGCGAGTACATAACTTCAATGGCCTTCTAGTGTGTGTGTGTTTGTGTGTAAATGTATGGGGGGTCTGTGTTAAATTGCACATCCTATTAGGTCCACCACTCACCTTGCTGATATCCAGCATATCTGCGTAGCTAAGGAGGGCAACGGGAATGTCGATCTCCTCATACTGGCTTTTGTTGCCCGCTGGAGGTGTCTGTGGGGTGTTCATCAAGGTTAATGAAGGCATCATCATCTCCAGTCAGTTCCCACAGCATACACTTTTGAGTGTCTTAAAAAAAGCTATGCTTTACTAACCAGCCTATCTTTGCTGACAATGAGAATGCCCCTGGCACCATTTATCTGTGCCAGTCGGACCTTCTCATAAAAGGTGCAGTTTCCCCGAAGCACCATGGCAATGCGGTTGGGAAAGCCACCTTCCGGTACATCCGACGCCGAGCAGAGGACCGAACCTGTCAGGTCATAGATTTGCAACCTCGACTGAAATCCAAAAAAACAGAGGGTTCCAGAGCGGTTAAAGCATAATTTGATTCATTAAATGTCATTGAAGCTAAGGGGACAGTAAAAAGTAATGAGATAGCTTTTAAGATGTTCATCAGCTCACCGCTTTGTTGAGATCTTGAGGTAGGCGTGCCCACTGAGGATTGTAAAATATACAGTAATCCTTGCCTTTGCTTTTCCCCTGATCACTGAAGTGTGCCATGCCAAAGTCTCCCAGAGCCTGAAAAACATCCAGCAACCAAATTTATTACAGTGTCTACAAGCCTACAGAAATCTGTGTCAGTAAGATTTACTGATAAGACAAGAAGCAAAGTCTGTGCCAGGACTAGTGATCATTAGGGTTTTCAGTCATAACAACACAGGGATGCTGTGACGCTGTAACTGAGAAATCACAAATACCTTATTGTTATACTAGATAATATAAGATTTAAAATAGCTGCATAACTTAGTTGGACTGTTCTATTTCCTTACCTTAATTTACCCAGACAGGGACTATGCAAAACAGTGGGTCTTTGTAATGTCGTGTTTTACATATCTGTCAGTAGCGATCATATTAACTTCTGACAAACGGAAGTAATACCGTAACACTTTAATGTAAGCTCCATTACCTAATGGACCCTCAATCATCCAGCACTTCTGCTTGCTAGCAATGGCTTTTACCATGGTCAGTAAAAGCTTTTACCACCAGCTAGCGTTAAAAAAACAAGCTAGCTGGCTAGGTTAACTTCATTGTCACAGACTGTTCCAGCTTGTGTTCAGTCCTGCCAGGAAACCGCTTTCAGTTATTGGGGCGAGGTCAATACACATTCACATTTATATCCACCTATGGTGCCAAAAAAGTTATTTCCATGACAAATGCGAGGTGGAAGTGTTTGTAGAAACAGGGCCCGACTGGGGGCATGAACACAAAATATTCTCAGCGCCCTCACTCGGTGAAGCCATGGGTGAAGCTTGTAGCAGGCTAGCTTTACTGCTACACAGTGCTGCTGGTAGGTAGCTTGCTAACTAGCACATCTCTGAATTTCATAGAAAACTGTACCGAGCTGAAGTCCAATAACGATAAAGATATTCAACAACTTCGACATAAGATCAGTTCAAATGTAGCGTCTTGTCTAGCTCACCTGTTTAAAAAAGAAAGCTGCCCAAAACACACTCGTCGGGACCCTCATGACGTCTGATTGTTTTGTTTAGCCCATCCGCCGCACTATTTTACAGCAATGCCACCAGCTGTTTCGCCAAAATCCCGCCCACATTCTGCATCACAACTTTCATTGGTTAGGCCTACTCCTGATCTGCGCTGTGACATGTGGCATACCTTCCCATCAATCATTTTGGTAAATTAAAGTAGAGCAGATAATTTCTAAAAGGAATCTGAGGAGAGCTACAGTTAGCCTACTACTACTGCTATAGTTTCTTCATTTTCTATCCTCATGCCTTATTATGTTTTTTTCTTTGCATGGTAGTTTTAATCAGCATTTGTGGATGGAGCATCAAATTTTATTCACAGAGGTCACAACCTATTGTTTTTCAGCCCCTGTCCCTTGTTTGGGATTTCTCTGAATATTTGAATCATATTTTGTACTATAGTAGCCTAGAAATCTAGACGCACCCTAGCGGCGGCAAATTAATTGATATAGAATGGCCCGCCAGGCTAGTACTATAGATCAGTGGTTCCCAACCTGTGTGCTGCAAGGTAAAGTGAGGTGTGCTGTGGAATTTTGAGGAACCCAATATGTTTTTGTACAGCTAGGGGTACATTTAAAAGCATCAATAGCCACATTTATACTGTCGGCCATCAGCCCAGGAACTTCAGCCCAGTATCCCTCTTGGCCCAGTTCAAGCACCATGGTATGGTCCCCAGTATAAACGGGGTTAATGACAAATAAAAATCGGTTTTACATAGTCAGAGATTTACAGCATTTTTCAAATTCTCATATTTACGGCTATTGGAAAGTTACCTATTTCTGCCCATGCCCTATTTTCGCCCAAATCTCCATGTAGGCTATGTATCACTTGATATTAATTTCTATTTAAACCAAGACAGCGGATTCCTAAAGAAATCACCCACCCCATAAGGATATTTTAATTATCTCTGTACCAAAAATTACATTGTACAGTGACTCAAAGAGCTTACAGTTGTTTGGATATATTGCAATTGGTGGATTTAGCAACTTGTTCACCTACCCATAGAAACAAACAAAAAGATCACGTCTAGCGACTAATCTGAGGTGTGAGGACTCTCAAAACATTCTTTTCTGCTCAACTGCCCTAGTCCTGAAAAGGTTGAGAACCTCGGTTATAGATGATGAAATTCCTTCACAATTTTTCAATTGATGAGCGTTATTGTTATATATTTCTGCATCACTGATGAATATCTCCACAACTTTAGCTTATCTCAGAGAGACTCTGCCTTTCTGGGATGCGCTTTTAATACCCAACTGTTCCTTTTCCAGCTTTTTGTTGCACACCTTTTTGAGAGTTGCATAAAATTCCAAATCTGTAAGCCTTATACAACCCCAAAACAGAAAAAGTTGGCACGTTGTGTAAAATGTGAATAAAAACAGAATGTAATAATCTGCAAATCTCTTAAACTCATATTTAGTTGCAAAAAGGACACTGACAACATATCAAATGTTAAAAATGACAAATTTGACTATTTCATTGAAAATATATGTTCATTTTGAATTTGATACCAGCAACATGTTTCAAAAAAAGTTGGGACGGGGGTAACAAAATGCTGGAAAAGTTGTGTAATGATAAAGAAAACAAAAGGAAGAATGTTTCACAACTAATTAGGGACTGGGAACACGATTGGGTGAAAAGAGCATCCCAGAGAGGCAGGATCTCTTAGAAGTAAAGATGTAGGGGTATTCATCAATCTGAGTAAACCTGTGTGCATAAATGAAACAATGTCATTTTAATGCTTCTTAACATGAAATTGTGACGTATTTAGAGAGTTCATCATCTGCAGGACATAATATATTAAAACATTCAGAGAATCCAGAGAAATCTTTGCAAATAAGGGAAATAGCTGAAAAACAAATTGGATGGCCGTGGTCTTTTGGACCTCAGATGGCACTGCATCAACACCAGACCTGTTTCCAGACCTGTCATTGTATGGGCTCAGGAAAACCTCTAACAACCATTGTCTATGTGCCCAGTTTGATACTCAATTCAAAAACTGCAGCCAAAACTGTAACAGCTAAAATTGTATTGAGACATGATACAGAAAATACCACCTTCTTATCTGGGCCTGAGCTTGTTTAAAATGGACTGAGGTAACGTGGAAAAGGGTCCTGTGGTTAGACCAATTAAAGTTTGCCATTCTTTTTGGAAATCATGGACTCATCTGGGCTAAAGAGGAGAGGGCCTATCCAAGTATCTAACCTATCCAACTTGTTTTAGTGCTCAGTTCGAAACCCAACATCTATGACGGTGTGGAGGAGCATTAATGCCTACAGCATGGGCATCTTGCACATTTGGCAAAGCACAATCAATTCAAAGTCAAAAAGTCAAAGTCAAAGTCAAAGTCAGCTTTATTGTCAATTTCTTCACATGTTCCAGACATACAAAGAGATCGAAATTACGTTTCTCACTATCCCACGGTGGAGACAAGACATATTTTACCAATTTTAAGTCCACAGACAAACATAACATTCAAGTAAACAAAAAGTAAGTAAATAAGTAAATAAGAGGGCACATATAATGAAAAAATAAGAGCAGCAAAAAATGGTTGAAATTGTGCATAGACAGTCAATAAAATAAAATACTAGTGCAAAGTCAGGCCAATAAGAGGCTGAGGTAGTTCTGTTTGACCTAAGTAAGAAATAAAGTGGCATAGTGGTGCAAGTTATGTAAGAGCAGCAGAAGTGTTGTGTTTTCAGGACAACAACAACAAGTTGCAAAGTGTACAAGTGTGCAAGTGGAGTGGTGCAGGCGGCCATTGTGGGTCCAATGTCCAGGATGTTATGTAGCTGAGGGTGGAGGGGGGAGAGGAGGGAGAGAGTTCAGCATCCTAACAGCTTGGTGTATGAAGCTGTTGGTGAGTCTGGTAGTGCGGGAGCGCAGGCTTCTATACCTCTTCCCAGAGGGCAGTAGATCAAACAGATTGTGAGCGGGGTGACTTGCATCACTCACAATTTTGGTCGCCTTGCGGGTGAGGTGGGTGGTGTAAATGTCCTTCAGGGAGGGGAGTGAAGCACCAATAATCCTTCCAGCTGTGTTCACTATGCGCTGCAGGGCTTTCCTGTTGTATTCAGTGCAGCTTCCGCCCCACACAGCGATACAGCTGGAGAGGATGCTCTCAATGGTGCCTCGGTAGAATGTGGTCATGATGGCTGGTGGAGCACTTGCTCGCCTGAGTTTCCGCAGGAAGTACAGGCGGCGCTGAGCTCTCTTCGCCAGTGATGCTGTGTTGGTGGTCCAGGAGAGGTCTTCACTGATGTGCACCCCCAGGAATTTGGTGCTGCTCGCTCTCTCCACCACAGCACCGTCGATGGTCAGTGGCAGGTGTTGGGTGTGACCTCTCCGGAAGTCAACAACAATCTCTTTGGTCTTGCTGACGTTCAGCAGGAGGTTGTTGTCCCTGCACCACGTGGTCAGATGGTCGACCTCCAACCTGTATTGAGTCTCGTCGCCCTTGGTGATGAGACCCACCAGAGTTGTGTCGTCAGCAAATTTCACTATGTGATTGTTGCTGTAGGTTGCAGTGCAGTCATGCGTCAGCAGGGTGAAGAGCAGCGGACTGAGCACGCAGCCTTGGGGGGCCCATGTGCTCAGTGTGATGCTGCTTGAGGTATTGTTGCCAACACGTACTACTTGAGGCCTCTGACAGAGGAAGTCCAGTAGCCAGTTGCAGAGGTAGGTACTGAGTCCCAGTTTGTCAAGTTTGCAGATGAGTTGTTGTGGTATTATGGTGTTGAATGCAGAACTGAAGTCTATAAACAGCAATCTCACATATGAGTCTCTTTTTTCCAGGTGGGTGAGGGCTGGGTGGAGGGCAGAGCAGATTGCATCCTCTGTAGACCGTTTGGCTCGGTATGCAAACTGGAAGGGGTCCAGGGTGGGGGGGAGAATGGATTTGATATGTGACATGACAAGCCGCTCAAAGCACTTCATGATGATGGGTGTCAGTGCCACAGGGCGGTAGTCATTGAAGCAGGATGGAGCAGTTTTCTTCGGCACAGGTATGATGGTGGCAGCTTTGAAACAAGATGGGACGATGGCTTGCTTCAGGGAAGTGTTAAAGATGTCTGTGAAGACATCCTTAAGCTCCCCTGCGCAGTCCTTCAGCGCACGACCAGGGATGTTGTCTGGACCTGTTGCCTTACGGGTGTTGATAGCAGCAAGTGTCCTCTTCACGCTGTCGGCAGAGAGGCACAGGGGCTGCTCATGTAGAGGGGGATGGGTCATCATCAATTCTGAATGATGTAGGTTATGAGCAACATATGCCATCCAGGCAATGTCTTTTTCAGGGACGACCTTGAATACTTCAGGAAAACAATGCCAAAATGAATTCTGCACATATTTAAATAGTATTTCTCCATAGAGGAAGAGTCCAGGTGCTAAGATGGCCTGTCTGCAGTCCAAATTTGTCAAATTAGGTGCATAATGGAATGGAAAGCATGACTAAGAATACTCCATACTATACTGTTGAGCAACTGAAATCCTATATCGGGGAGTAATGGGACAACATTTCATTTTCAAAACTGTAGCAAATGGTCTCCTCAGTTCCTTTACATTTACAGAATTGATAGATAGATAGATAGATAGATAGATAGATAGATAGATAGATAGATACTTGATCCCCAGGGGAAATTCAAGGTCTCAGTAGCATATATACACACACATTCACTAACAGCAGAAAAAATAATTAAAATATAAAAAACACAACTAAGCAATAAGGACAGTAGAAGATAAAGAATATACTAAATATACTAAAATACAAATTATAACACTTAATCTAAATCAATTCTAAAAACAGTATCCATATAGTGGGTGATTAATCAATAAAGAGGCGCTTGCAATGACTGAGGCAGGGACTGAGCCTATGATTCTCTGTGCATAGTAAGGTAAGGTAAGGTGCTCGGTGTGAATGAGTGCCATGGTTATAGTGCAAATGAGTAAGTCCAATAGTGCAACAGTGCAAGAATAAAGTCTATATATCTATATATAACTATATTAAGAAAAGGTATAAGTGTGGCCACAGTTCGGCTGTGGCATGGAGGGAGGGGTTATGCATATGTGCTAATATAGCACGCAAACAGTGAGGCAGAAAGACAGTGGTAAAAAGTGGCTAGTGGACAGACAGTATCCAAACATGGAGGGGGTGAAGAGGCAGACAGACTATGCAGAGAAGTTTATCTCTCCTCTTCCGTTAAGTGAAGCATTGAACAGTCCAATGGCCCTGGGGACAAATGATTTCCTCAGTCTGTCTGTTGTGCAAGGCAGTGAGCGAAGTCTCTAGCTGATCAGGCTCTTCTGCTAAACAATAGTGCTGTGGAGTGGGTGACACTCATTGTCCAAGATGTTGATCAGTTTGTTCAGGGTCCTTTTGTCATATATTGAAGTGATGCACTCCAGTTCAGCTCCCACTGCAGAGTCAGCTTTCCTTACCAGCCTGTCAATTCGCCCCGCATCCTTCTTCTTTATGCTTCCTCCCGCATACCACTGCATAGAAGAGGACGCTGGCAACAACAGACTGGTAGAACATCCTGAGGAGCTTGCTGCACACATTGAAGGACCGCAGCCTCCTCAGGAAGTACAGCCTGCTCTGCCCTTTCTTGTAGAGTGCGTCAGTGTTGGCTGACCAGTCCAGTTTATTGTCCAGGTGGAGACCCAGATACTTCTAGGTGCTTACCACCTCCATATTGACCCCATCAATGGGGACTGGTAGCAGAGTGGGCTTAGACCTGCGGAAATCCACCACCATCTCCTTGGTCTTTGAAGTATTGAGTTGAAGATGATTGAGTTTGCACCATTGCACAAAGTCCAATTGTGTTAAATGAAGAGGTGAAGCAGTGGTAAACATGCTCCCGTCCCAACTTTTTTTGAAACATGTTGCTGGCATCAAATTCAAAATTAACATATACTTTCCATGAAATAGTCCACATTTTCTTTTTCAACATTTGATATGTTGTCTATGTCCTTTTTGCTGCTAAATATGGGTTTACAAGACTTGTATATTATCTGTTTTTATTTGCATTTATTTGCATTTTAACGTCCCAACTTTTTTTGTTTTGGGGTTGTAAAAATGTATGTTTTTTTTATGGCAGGCCTACCATTTGATATGTTATCTGTGATCTATTGAGTGGCGCACTCAAAAGCATTCTGAGGCCTCTTGGAGAGCCATATGCATGCAGCAGTGAGAGTTCCATCATAAGGAATCAACTGGCTGACTCACAGGTGTCTCATGATCCCCCCTAGAGTTAGCTAGGATGTAGTTTAGGCCTACAAGCAGAATGCCTATGCCTCAGGTAACCCCACACAATATCAGGTAACATCCATGATATGCAACACTGGCTGATGAGGTAAACAGCCGACTGACAGATGGTTCTCTGCAAAGGACAAACAATGATTCATTTGTAGGTAAATGACTCGCATTTAGAGTAATAGGCTGAGTCGGCAGACATGCCCAAAGCCTTTTATCAACTAAGTTAATGATCACCTGGGAAAACACTATTTTTGTGTTCAAGTATGGTCATGTCCATAACGAGGTTCTCACTAGAATGAAGTCAATATGATGTCATCACCACTAAGCCCTCCTCCTAAAAGTGCTGTACTGCAGCAGCAACCGGAAAATATTCCAAGACAGTAGACAGTAATGCCAAGACGGTGATCAAAGTAAGTTTTCTCATTTAACATGACGTCTTTTCCGTGAAATGATTCGGAAAATTGTGTTAAGGTTGAATAGCTAAGATTGTCTATTTGGTTAGTTAAGTTAAACACCAAGAAAGTATCTATTTCGAAACCACCTATGAGACCACAAATTGGGATAGTTAGCATAGCCTAGGTCTAGTTCGCTAGCTAGCCAGCATAGGGATTTGGATGTCAGCTGGCTAACTGGTTTCCCTGTAGCTACAGTTAAACTTAGCTTGTCTAAACTTTTGAGCTAATACAGAAGTCGGCATTTGCCAATTGTATCCCCACAAATATCTGTTTTCTTATGCTCTTGAAACAGAAACAGTCCAAAGGTCTCTGCTGTATCTGTAAGGGTTATGTGGTGGTTATCTACCTACGATAGGTTAGCTTGTTAACGTTAACGTTCCTAGTGGAATTTTTGTACTCATGGCTAGGTAGATAACGTTATGCTATGTTCGCTACCACAGCTCTTTTTGCTAACGTTATCCAGGTATTCGAGTAATGGGAGTAGCCTATATTCCAGTTGAATATCTAAACAGTAACGTATACAAAATCATGCCTACATAATGCATCATGTACATAATTTGCTCATTCTGAATGAAACTTAAAAGTCCGTGGTTGTTGATGCTAACAGAAGATGACGTATGTGCGAATGGCATGTACGCTGCATTCTATCACATTGGAGAAAGAGAAAATAAAATCCATGTGTCGGTATCCTGATCGTTGTATTAATGAGCTATTGGGGAAATGTGCTGCGTAGCGTCAGACTGTCGGTGTCAGGTTGTTAATTCGCTGACTTGCATTACTGTAAAGAGTATCTCTTGATGTTATAAGTTATGTTTTTTGTGCTTATAACATGAGAAACATGAGCGTTTTTTCACGTACAGCATATTTGACTGATTGTTATCCCAGTCAGCAAACAATGGCTGGATTCAGGCAGGAGGATGTTGAAGTGTTCTATGATATGGGAGAGGAGTTGGGAAGGTAAGTCAATATTTAGTTTCATGTTATTAAATCACAAACTTTGAAGGTAGGCCTAGGTGAAATCATGAGTGTAGAAACGAGCATGACTCAGAATTATGAATTATATGATAGAAGAAAGAAGAGGAATTTAGTTTAGTGTTATCACGATTCTATTCCCTGCTTTTTTAAGGCGCTTGTTTTCTCTGAAGATCCTGTTTTGTTTCCCAAGGGATTTGTAAACGTATTTCTGCCATCTGCTCTTTCTCATAATCTGGTTCACATTAACAACTCGTAATTGTTTACATTATGCGAGACATTAAGAACTCATAAGCTAATTGTTTACATTATGCCTTTGGGAAGCTAAATGGTGTTGAAACAGAGAACGAGTCATCATCTTGCTGTGTGGATAAAGGCTTGACTTCTTATCTATATATGGAAGTGCAGTTATACCGCACTATGTTGCTGCAAGTATGACATCATTGCAGTACAATGTAGTGCTTCTCAGCTCAAGCCTTAGTGTGCTCTCTCAGCTGAGCGTATTGTGAGTTTGTTCAGTGAGGGAAAGGGTAGTTACTTTGGGAACATTCAGTACTGTTCATTTGAAATATTATTTTCTGTCTTCTGAAATCCTTATCCATGCACACCAGGTCACCAAGTTTACAGGATACAGGTTTACACACCAGCCCTTACCTGTAGACCTGTAGAGGTACTTGTCAAATGGTCTTTCACCATGTTGTGATTGGCATTAGAAAAAGAAAGTAAATACTTTAATCTCATCCCTTTATTTTTACTTGAGCAGCCAACTTCACACATTAGATTTGTAATGTAATAATAATAATAACAATAATAATAAAAAGAAGATCACACACACACACACACACACACACACACACACAAAAGTCTAGGGTGACTTAGAAATTTCCATTCCACTCCATTATAGACAGAATACCAGCTGAGATCAGTTGTATTGTTTTTTTAATCAGTGCAACAGTTTTCAGATTGCATTATGTGTTTACATAATTGCAAAAGGGTTCTCGACTGTTGTAGAAAGAAATGGCTGATCTTTAATGCAACATCTACATTGGCCATTGTCAGCAACCATTCATCCAATTTTCCAAAGGCACATTCTGTTTACTAATCTTATATCATTTTAAAAGGCTAACTGAGAAAACATAGGAAAACTCTTTTGCAATTATGTAAGCACATAATGTAATCTGAAAACTGCTGCCCTGATTAAAGAAAACAATGTATTCTGTCTTTAATGGAGTGGAATGGACATTTCTAAGTGACCCCAAACTGTGTGTGTGTGTGTGTGTGTGTGTGTGTTTATTTATATATTTATTTATTTACCTGCCAGTGTTCTGGCCAGTACTCTCTGTAAAACACATTTCTCATTTCAGTGGCCAATTTGCTATTGTTCGCAAATGCCGAGAGAAAAGCACCGGAGACGAGTTTGCGGCCAAGTTCATCAAGAAACGACGGCTCTCGTCCAGCCGACGCGGGGTTAGCCGCGAGGAAATCGAGCGTGAGGTGAACATCCTGCGTGAGATCCAGCACAGCAACATCATCACCCTCCATGACATCTTTGAGAACAAAACCGACGTGATTCTCATCCTGGAGCTGGTCTCTGGCGGGGAGCTCTTTGACTTCCTGGCGGAGAAGGAGTCTCTGACCGAGGAGGAGGCCACACAGTTTCTGAAGCAGATCCTAGATGGGGTGCACTATCTGCACTCCAAACAGATCGCCCACTTTGATCTGAAGGTGAGCGCGTCGGGGTGCACAACAAGACTTTTGATTTGGGACACTTAAAGGTCCATCTAGCAGCTTGCAGATCGGGGCTGGCCTCAATGTGGGGCGGAGCGCAACGTTGAGCTCAGCCCAAATTCAAAATGTCATTCCCCGTTGACCTCTCTGAGTCGGTCTATTTACACTTCTCTCTAGTGTGTGTGCTTAAAAAGACAGCTAGTGTTCATACAGGGAATGGTTCAGACTCAATCAGCAACATTGCTTCTGGGGATGGGAAGAGAAGGTGTATTTGATTGGCAGCTGAACTCAAATATCAACAGCCTTTTGTCAAGATCAAATACTGTGCCTTTAAGTCTTGGGCTTTCACTTCTGAATATTTTTATCTTTCAGCCTGAAAACATCATGCTGTTGGACAAAAACGTCCCAAACCCTAGAATCAAACTGATTGATTTTGGAATTGCACATCAAATTAAAGCTGGAAATGAGTTCAAGAATATCTTTGGAACGCCAGAATTTGTTGGTGAGTTTATCTCCAGTCGGGTGTTGATTGGTTATTTCAGACAATGCACTCTTTGCTTCTTATTATCAGTGTTCACTCATCAATTATTTTTTTGTTCATTTACCTGTTTTAACAGCTCCAGAAATAGTGAACTATGAACCTCTGGGACTAGAGGCAGACATGTGGTAAGTAACAACTTTAAAGGATAAGTGATAAAGCCAAATCAACACGAGTCCCGCAGATAATGGCAGAAGTGTATTGACCTCATCTGTCATCTGTTCCAATGAACTGCTTGCAGCCACACGGTTACAATGTAGCAACCTATAATATTCATTGAGAAAGTCTGTGAGGGTAGTTTTGTGTCATGGGTAGTTGTATTTATTTACAATGGCTTGTATCAACCTCATGTATGGTCTGTTTCCTTTCTCCATTGTAAGAAAATTACTGGCCCAGTTTAAGCATCATCAGATTTTCCTAATACAAATGTATTTTTTTCTGCAGGAGTATAGGTGTTATCACTTATATATTGTAAGTATCTTTGACTGGATTTTTTACTTTCATTTTTAATTCTACTGTAAAGTTATTTGTGAGTTATTGAGTGACAGATGGTGACAGATATACCAACTCTTCCCTGCAGGCTTAGTGGGGCTTCTCCATTTCTTGGAGAGACAAAGCAAGAAACACTAACCAACATCTCTGCTGTGAATTACGACTTCGACGAAGAATACTTCAGCAACACCAGTGAGCTTGCCAAGGACTTCATTCGCCGGCTGCTTGTCAAGGATCCCAAGTGAGAACTGTCTCAGCTATCAGTGCCCATGCACTAATGCTAATGCATTAACACATTAACCTGAAGGGGAAACTGAAAGGGATTAAAGGAGCATCGTCCATCCGCGACAGTTTATCCATAGCTAATTTTGTTTTCAGCAGTTAATTAAATAGTTATTATACATTAATACGTTAATAAACAGCCTTCTACACACAGTTGCGTGCGTTGCAGTGCTGGAGACGCATCCCATTCACTTTACATGGGCTCACGTCAACCGTTGCCGAACTGTGGGTCCGTTGCGTCGCATTTCACCCGTCGCTCGCGTTTAGAAGTTCAGCTGTTGCTTAACCGACAGACGGCACCGGCCAATCAAGCCAATCGACGGACGGCACCAACCAATCAAATTACGGTTATACTTCAAGTCATTTGCATAGCTACCGTCAGGAACACCCACTGGCATGCGCACTGACGGAACGCAGCTGTGTGTAGAAGGCGCTAATCCATAAGCCATCACGTTGAGTGCTGCCATGTACTGAATCCTAAGGCATTCACAATATTGTCATGGTTATGTGCTTTATCATGTACCCCCCCCCCCCCATCCATTTTTCTTAGGAAGAGAATGACAATAGGTGACAGCCTTGAGCACCCTTGGATCAAGGTGAGACAAGACTCCTTGGTCACCCTGTACCTCCTCAATGAAGTCTTCTAAATTCAGTTGTGTTTTAAGACCTTATTAAGACCTTCATACTCATCCTTTATCCTTTATCCTCTTCACTCTTCATCCGCATTCAGGCCATCAAGAGACGCAATGTTCGGCCGGAGGAAAGCGGTCGCAAGCCTGAGCGCCGGCGCCTGAAGACCACACGTCTGAAGGAGTACACCATCAAGTCGCACTCGAGCATGCCACCCAACAACACCTATGTGAACTTCGAGCGCTTCTCGCAGGTGCAGGAGGAGATCGCAGCGGCCGAGGAGAGCCTGCGCGAGCTGGTGCGCAACCAGCGCTCGTGCCGCGAGGACGTGGCCGCGCTTCTCTCCATCTACGAGGAGAAGGAGGGCTGGTACAAGGAGGAGAACCAGAGCATCGCCGCCGACCTCGGCCACATCCGGCAGGAGCTGCAGCGCACCCAGGCCCAGCGCCGGCAGAGCCAGGAGGAGGCCCGCGCCGCCATGCTGTCCGCCAACGCGCTCAAGCGCAAGTTCGGCCGTCTGGAGAACCGCTACGATGCACTGGCTGAGCAGATGGCGTCTGAAGTGCGCTGGGTGGAGGAGCTGGTACGCTCCATCACCGCCGACAAGAACATCCAGGGCGTTGGCATGGCTTGAGGTCGACCTGGGCTTATTGGGTGCCTCGTTTGTTGTTTTTGTTTGCTTTACGTCCATAATGTTGCATATGTACCATTCCTTTTCCTGGAGGCATATGGTATGGTAGATCTGTGGTGGGATATACACCAGATGCTGTAATGCATCTTTGTCCAGCACTTCTCTCTGCAGTAGAAACATCTCACACATGTCCTTGTATGTTCCTGCAGCTCACAATATGAGAAAACAAGCAATATAAGGTGATTGTACATTGATTTGAATCAAAGTTAAGTGTATTTTTGTACTGGGTACAAAGGCCAGACTCCCATTTCTACATTTTCATTGGCAGTTGCTTAAGAGTTGTGTATCTGTGCATTTATGAGATTGTCAAGATTGTTCAATTCCTTATGTAAGCTTTGCTTTTGAGCTTAGAAGAGAAGACCAGAGGAATGAAAGCTGTGACTCTGGGCATAAGAGGCCACCCCACACACTGGCTGCTAGTGTTGCACTGTGGTTATAAATTGAAACACCCCTTTGCCTTCCCACAATCACGTCATTCTCTCTAACACCAACTAAAGGGGAGAGAAAGGAGAATGTGGCTGTTTCCTGCAGACGTTGCAGAACTGCTTAATATCACTATGTATAACAACATTTTTGCATGCTCTAACTAAGCTAGCTGCTGGATGAATATTTTAAGGTATTGCCCTGTCTTTTATACTGGCTGTTAAACACATGAATCATTCCATTCGTTATTTTACTTATTTGCAGGACATTCCATATGTAGGATTGCGCCTATATAATGTACATATAGTATCATATATAAATATATTTTTAATGTATCATTTGCACTTAAAGTGTACTATCGCAGTGTTACGTGTATAACCTCCAGCTGCATTATTCTGTATAAATTATGTTTTATTGCTCAGTTCCCCATTAAATGTTAAGGAGGAATGTTTGTTCTAATAAACAAACAAACAAACACAAATTTACTTGTGGGTTTGGTATGTTTTCATTACATTTGATTAACTATACCCTTTTAAAACATAAGTTATATTATATTTAAATGTTATGGATGATTTTAAAGGTAGAGGTTCCATAACTCAAATTGTGTCATGCATTACATACCTTATGTTCTTTGGATGAACCTTCCAGGATGTTTCTGGTTGGTCTATTAAAATCAACTCCTGCACTGTGAGTGTGGAGACATTTGTTTAGACAGTTCAAGTGGGAATGTGCTGAAGTACACAAGTAGGAATGTACTGGAGTACACAGAGTTTTTGGCTCTGGCTGCCTCCGACCCTCTCCAGCCTTGGCATCACATGAGCCAACGCAGGGACTGCAGCTCATGCCTGCTTTTCTAAAAGGGGTTTCAAGATAAAAAAAAAAAAAAAAAAAAAGTTCAGTGATTCAGACCAAAAATGGGTTGCTTTTCTTTTACTAACAACAATTTCCCTCAGCTATTTTAATCATGGCTAATGGATCATGGCTGATAACGGTCCATTTTTCTGCAGACTATTCCATGGGGGGAAAAAAAGGGGACGGGACACTCCCACACACTGCTTATACTTTCCCCTGAGGATGGTACTTTTTTTGTCCCCGTCTGTCAAGATGGCTGAAGATGTATGCTTTTCGTGTGACTTAACCCAAAGCCTGCCACGCCCCATTACAGTCTTCAGTGTGGGACAGAACATCCCTGTAGCTGTAACGAAGAGGTCCTCTCTGTAAGGCGGGTAACCTATTCATCACATCAAGACTCTCTTGGCTTTTCACATCCAGAGTATATTCTACAGGTCGAGCCGCCGTCTTCAAAATGGCACGATCCTCCAAGTCCTCGCAGAACACTTGCAACTTCCTGCTGGCTTTCCTTGCCCTCTGGTCCATGACCTCCCTGGTTGTCATCATAGTATGGGCGACGTGGCCTTACATGCGAAGCTTGAGCCAGTGCGAGGCAGCCCGGCAAACGGCCGTGGAGAAGATTGAGGGTGCCAGGGTGGTGAGAGAGAAGGACGAGGGCGTGCTCAGGGCTCAGCTGAGCAGCAGCAGCGAGAACCAGACAGCGCTGCGGAGGGAGCTGGGCATCATCATGGAGAGGCTGAGGGAAACTAATGTGTCACTAATGGACAGCCTGCAGGAGAAGGTGAGTCCTGGAACCTATCACTTCTCAGTAGTCTTTCAAATAGCTCTCTGTGTGGGAAACAGTGGGGTGCTGCATGTTATTGGGGTGGAGGTGAAATGGATGAAGTCTGATGCTGAAAATCCACACTATGCCCAAGTATGTCCTCACATACTTGTTTTATGTAATAACTGAAGCGTTAAATGCGCCCCTAATTGTCAGGGCAGATCTTGTAAATCAGATGAATAGAGTGAAAATGTGTCTGATTTGTCTAAAACGTATAAATAAATCACAGTCCATGACAATACACAATACTGGAATACTTAGCATATGGGAGAGAATAAAAATGTGGCACAATTATCTTGGTACTTTAATGGTTGGGCTGGTGTTTAAAACTTTGAAATTGTTGCTTTGTATAAAAGGTTGTGCTTTCTCATTTTCCTTTAAGGAGGCTTTGAAAGAGAACATTACCACTTTAAAAAGTGATGTAGAAATGCACATGACCTTGCAAAAAAACGTGTCTTCTGTACTGGTATGGCAGGAAGGTATAGTATAAATGTATTCTAATTCATAGCCCATAAAATATATCACAGATTGGTGGCATGTTTTATGGATTAAGTTCACACATTAAAAAAAAAAACTTTGTTCAGCCCATATTGACACACTGCAGGCAAACTTGACATGGAGCCTTCATCAGTGGGATTCTTGTAACGCTTTAATCAGTGCCGCTAAAAGTCAGCAGGTGGCAGCAGAGAGTCAGAACAAAGCCTGCAAGTCTACCACTGCTTATATATCCAAACAACTGTAAGTACAATACAACAGGTTTATACTGTTTAGGATTTAGTGTTTATGTATACAAATGGGAAGAATTCTGAAAATAATAGGGATGAATTCTCTTCTAGGAATGCATGCAGGATTGAAGACAACATCGGATCGCAACAGAGCTACTTCACCCCCACATTGTAATTTTGTGACTATGTAATGTGTGTTTTGAGTTTTGACAACCTTTTCTTTAGTGTCTGGGTCTTGTTTACCCACACTACCCCGGCCCCTGAGATATTGAGAAGAAATATTGTTTGTTGTCATTGCATGTCAAAACATTTTCCTACAGTCAGCACTCTCCTCCACCCTATATTTGAATAAAGTGAACTATCAAGTATACAATACAATTGCCAGTGTGTTTGGATTTTTTTCTGCCTCTTCCACAAAGTCTACTTTGCTTAAAAAAGTCCAAGGATTTAAAGCTCCACAGTACCCCCATGTGCAACTATTTGTAGGCAAATGACATTTGCTGAAAGGAACAATGTGCCTGTAGGCTTACATTTGGTCATCATTTGATCTCCAGTAGGTCTAACAGCTATTTGTAAGTAGCCTAGTTAGCTGGAGAACGTGTCCACACGCAGTAGGTAGGCTATATAAACTGTTTTGATCTGGCTGCGATACTTGAAGCCTTGGGCTCTATCTGTCGTTCTAGCAGAGCCCGTTTATTAGACATTCTCTGTTTCTAGCAAACTACCAAGTACAGAAGGTAATTTCCGGTCACAATTTCTGAAAGGGAAAAATTCCAAAGTAAAGTTAGACTCGCAGATGATCATAGCGCGTATTCAATGTATTCAGTAAAATAATTTACATCAATGTTCTTAAACCATACAACCGTAAGAAACATACCACCCCATTGCACCTTGACTTTGGTCTGGTAAATGAATGAAACTGAGCGAATGAATCAGATAAATTATTCGCATTCACTAGAAGAAAAAAAAATGGGTTTATCAGAGAAATTAGAAACACCGACATTTGTCAACAATATATAGCCTACATTTCCTGTAGACATTAGAATCTGCGTGTATTTAGAATAATACAAATATCAACACAAAACGTTTTGGTATGAGAGGCAATGAGTTTGGACTCTTACTTTGACATGTTCTTAACCGTTCTCAACAGCTAAAAACCGGATGTCTGTGTCAGGCTGCACAGCTACACCATTAAAAAAAAAAGAAACGGGAAGTTGGACGTAGACATTAAGTAGTTTCTCGAGGTTGCTGCATGTTAAGTACTATTTGTTGTAAAGCTTCTGCATATGCATATTTTGTCTATTTTGGAGCCAACTGAGAAATTAATTTAAACCGTTTTACTGTCCTGTCTAGCTCTTTCGTCTGGTGCCAAATGATCAAATGCTGCGTTAGCCCTGCAAGGTTAGCTACTACCAAATAGGCTAACATAGAACACAGCAAAGTCGCCACAGTAAAACACAGTAACTTAACATTTTTTATGAGTTATTTTAAGATGTTTAATTCTGGCAGACATTCCTTACCGTTCTCCATAGATTATTATAGTGTAACGGTAACTGTAAAATGATAATGAGTCGATGGCACTGTTGCATCCATGTTCTCTGAAACCATAACAGCCATTTGCTAGCGGCAACGTTAATGCCAATAGTCAGTCCATGTGGATGTTGCTAGCTATAGCTTAGTGTTGCACTAGACTGTGTTGTGTTTACCCCCCGTAAATCTTTATTTGCGGATATTAAAAACAACAAATTGAAAAATCGGTAAAAATTAAGTTACTGGTTTCTGGGCATGTCTTAGTGACAATATCAGTGAGATTATTCCTAGACGTTGATACAATCTTTCTGACGTTATATGACAACTGTGTTCTGTCATTGCGCAGTGTAGACGAAGTTTACATTTCTGTGCTATCAGAAAGAAAAATATGTTCTCATAAAAGTTATGTTTTTAGCCAATTCCAGTATTCCACGAAAGAAGATGGTCCAAAGCCCTGCAGCAATTGAGGTTGTTTGAGTATGACTTCTTCAGATGGGTTTTATCCCTTTCCTTTGTGGAAGATTTCAGAAACGTCCACTCAGTCATCAGCGAGTGCATCGGTGGTCTCCGGGAATGAAGAAACCGGCCAATCTCAGACTGCTGCACAACAGGTGGAGAAAAGGAGCGACTGGAGTCAAGGGCCAGCAGTGACATGTTCAGATGAACAACCAGTTATGGAGACCCAACTTGTGTGTCCCTCGCATGCTTGTTTACATCTGAAAGAGGTTGTCGTCTGCCAAACACAGGACTGTCAGACAGATCCACCACTAGGTGTTATTGGGTCACTATCTCCTTCACCAGAGCATAACTCTCAACCTGTAAACTCAGATTACAACCCTTTGGAATTACAGGATGGGATTGCTTCAGAGTGGGTACCCAGAACACATAATGCAGATGAAATGTTCAGTCAGGAGGACCCTGTAATGGCTGGAGGTCTGTCACCACACCTTTTTCTTGGATACAGACAGCTTACAGAGAGCTCAGAAACCCTTGTTGGACATGGCAGTATGGTGGAGCATGGGGAATCTGTATTATTGTTGAGTGAAGCTAGCACAGATGGAGAACCTGCCAAACCTATGCCTAATGAGGTGACTGCTGTTGACTCTGTTGAGAAAAGCAGTCAGGATCTTCTATCCAACTCTGGATATGTAGCACATAATGTGTGTCTGCAGCTGACAGAAGTTGTCGTCTGCCACACACCGGACCCCCACACAGCTTCAGCACTAAATGTTCCTGAGTCATTATCTCCTTTTCAAGAGCATAACTATGGACTAGTAAGCTCGAGTGAGCCTAATGCCCCTGTTGAATTACAGGATGTACTTGCTTCACCCAGAGCATATAGTGGGGATGAAATGCTCAGTCTGGACCCAGTAGGCGCTGCGGTTCTGTCACCACCTCCTGTAGCATCCACAAACCTTGCCGAGTCTTCAGGAAGACTTGTTGGACCTAGTGATGTGTTTGAGCATGAGCAGTCTGTATTATTGTTGAGTGAAGCTAACACAAATGGAGAAGCTGTCAAACTTGTGCCAAATGAGGTTACTGCTGTTGGCTCTGTTGAGGAAAGCTGTCTGGAACCTCTGTCTAGCTCTGCTACTGCAGTCGTTTGCCATACACAGGACTCCCACACAGCTTCAGCAATAGGTGTTTGTGGTGCATTATCTCCTTCACCAGAGCATAACTCTGGACCTGTGAGCTCAGATGAGCTTGTGGAATTAAAGGGTGGAATTACTTCAGAGGAGGTACACAGAACACGTATTGCAGATATGAACTTGAGTCTGGACCCTCTAACGGCAGGACGTCTGTCACCACAGCCTTTCTTAGGGTCCGGAGACCTTAGAGAGACTTCAGAAACCCTTGCTGGACATGGTAGCATGGTAGAGCCTGAGGAGTCTGTATTATTGGTGGGTGAAGCGGGTACAGATAGAGAAGCTATCAGACCTGTGCCAAATGAGCTGACCGCTGTTGACTCTGTTGAGGAATACTGTAATGATTATCTCTCCACCTCTGCAGGTGCAGTGAACAATGTGTGTCAACGTGAATGTGTGGGCAGTTTTTTTCCTCGCTTTTTGGGGGAAGAATACAAACAGCAACATGCTTTATCTTATACAGCAAATTCAAATGGAGCATGTCCAGATAGTGAACCTTTGACCAAGTGTGTGATACAGAAAGACTCTCTTGTGGCTGCAGAAACTACAGACATAAGTGCCAAAGAAAAACAGACAAGATGCAGTGAGACATTACAAGAAAACCCTGAAAACTCTCAGACAAGCGCAGATTCTGAATCACCCTACAGCTTTAGACGGAAAAGGCGATACCCCCCCAGCAGAAGCAGCAGTTCAGTAGACCGCAATTCTGCACCAGTCGGCGCAGAGCAAAGTTGCCCAGTGCTGGAGCAGACATGCAGGCCCAGCTCCCCGCCAGTGGAGGGCTGCAGCCAGGCCGCCCCAGCTCCCCTTACCGTGCCGGCCAAGAAGAAGCGAGGAAGGCCACGGAAGATGCAGCAGCCAGCCAGTCAGAATGAGGTAGGTTTTAGAGATGCGCGGTTCGCGGTTACAGCCGCGGACTCCGCGGTTAAACCGCGGATCGGGCGGATGACGTGAAGAAATATAATATTTTAATTCAATTCGGGCGGGTGGCGGTTGAACCAATCAAACGCATCACCCATATACATTAAAACAACCAGCGGATGGCGGGCGGGTGCGGTTTTGAAAATTGGTCAAAAAACGTTGGTGAGGATGGATGGCGGATGGATGATAAGTTTTGCTATGCGGTTACGGTTAAAATAATAGCCCATCCGCGCATCTCTAGTAGGTCTGAGTTTAAAATGGAGACAAAAAGACATAATGTATTTTTTTGTTAATTTGGCAATCTCTCTTTATTAACCATATAAATGGAATTGATTCTGAAGGATTAATACAAATACTATTTTCTGTAACTGTTAGTTATTCCAACATTATTGTAGGTGTAGCTGTATTTCTTACAATATACATATTTACACTTCAATTCAAACAACTTTATTTTTCCATTAGGGACTTCACATGTGTATCTTCATTGTTTTTGTTGTTGTGAGACTTGAGCAAGAAAATATGAAACTTTTCCTTTTACTTATAGTCTCAGAATCACATTATTGTTGTCAGACCCATATTTATTGTTTTTAAAAAGATATAACATATAACATAACATATGATTTGAAAAATGAATAGTGACCACCGCTCTCTTCTTCTTCTGATTAGGTGTCATCTACAGGCGTAGTGCCAGCTGGGAAAGCCACCCTCGGGTCTCCTATAGCCTGTGAAAGTACTCTGACAGAAGACTGTCTGGAGGAGTCACCAGACTCAAGCCTGTTCACCGGAGGCTACCATAAGAGGAAAGCAGCAGCAGCAGCAGCATCATCAACATCATCCAAAGCAGGTGGTGAAACTGAAGGCCAAGGGAGTAGCAGCTCTCTGCCTGTCCCACCCCTCGTCTTGAGCTCTGATGCTCTTTTACAGGAGTCAGGTACACACACACACACACACACACACACAAACAATCATGAGACTGTTTACACGGTTTAGTTGCAGCACACACCTCAGACTTGAGGACTAGGAACACCAAACCACTTTCCATACTGAATTTACATCTCATCTAAGGACTGTAAGAGAACCTCAGCTATGTATTACCTGTTATATGTGTACAGGTGATTTGAATTGTTTTGTGATACGATGATCTGAGGCATTATAGCAAGACAAAGATTTAGTTTGGTGATTTATAATTTTTGATGTTTGAAATGGCATTTTGTCTGTTGTCCTGCCTTGTTATACAGAAGCAAGTGGCCATCACAGTCTTTTGTTCACTTTTTTTATTTTGTAGTATAGAAAAAGATATCAAAAGACTTGGACAACACATGCAAGGGCAGGGGCACTTTCACTGTATCATAGCTAGTTTTGTTTAAATGTGGTCTAAATGGCTTGACATTTACTCTTAACCTTTTCTTGTATTTTTTGGCAGATATTGTGGGAAAAGTTATTGCATGCTTTGTTTGAGAGTAATTGTCCTCCATGCAGACTGATCTGATGTATTTGTTTTTTATCTTTTCAGAGCGGCCAGCGGCGTCCTGCTTAGACCTTTCCCTTGAGCAGATTCTGCAGGATGACCCTATGCCCCTCACCCCACTCTCTCTCCCAGAGGAAGAGGAGGAGGACGAAGATCCAGAGGATGATGAGGAGCTTCCCAGCATTCTCGAAAGAAGTGAGTAAACCAGCACATGGCCTTCTCAAGCATACTACCTTTTTTAACTCAATTGTAAGGAAGAAAAAAGAATTAAGGACTAAGAAAATTACTAACTCACTCATCATTTTGTCTAGAGCCCTTGTCCATTACTGAGGGATTGTGTGTCTGGTGCAAATTCCGGAAGTACCCTTTTTGGCCTGCTGTGGTATGTGAGACTATTAAATGAGCTGTTATATATATGTGTGTGTGTGTGTGTGTGTGTGTGTAAGGGTAGGTGCATCTAAATTTGAATACGATTCAAATTTGAAATTTTCAGTTAAGTACATTAGATACAGCAAATCCTTCTTGATAAACTAAACAGCTGTGTGATGTGTGACCTTGTAAAAGGTGTAAAGTTGTTTAATTTGCTTTATCAAATTAACTTTTATGGTCTTTCTGTTTGTAGGTTAAAAGTGTGAACCACAAGAATAAGAAAGCCAGTATTGTGTTCATTGATACCTTTCTGATTGATGAAAAGGGAATTAGGAAAGGGTAAGCAGTACTTATCTTCCAGAGGTGTGAATACAATAAGGAATGCTATGTAGATATTACACATTGTCTTTATTGTTGGAATAATGACTGAAAAAAATTGTCATTCACCTTTTCATCTGCTCCCTTTTACTCTGTTTATTTATGCAAATCAATAAACCGTCTAGAGAGCAAGGAGCAATCGCAGATATTTAGTGGTGTGCCTGGGTGTGTGTGAACAGAATTTTATGTGATCCTTCAAAGACATATGTGTCACTTAATCTTTAGTTGGCCCTAAGTGATCATTCCTCTCATCTGCTCTCGCAGTCTCACTGTGTCCCTGAAAACCTTGAAACCCTTTGATTGTGAAGAGGCAGAGGAAATGACGGTATGAATTAACACATTTGTAGGCTTCTATTGACTTGTAGGCTTCTATTAAGTATAAAACTATAACATTGGAATCCTAATGGAGGCTGTAAAATCCTCGGTGGCAGTGATGTATTATTATGAAGAAAGAGCAGCATCAACCCTGCATCACCACCCTTCAAAACACTCAAAGAAATTATACTGTATAGTGTTGCGACACGTGTAAGAAATAAGAGATGTGTGAACTAAAATGTTGTCCAGTTGAGTCCTTACAGCATACAGAGGTGTTTTCAAAATGACAGAAATAAGATCAAATTGAGAATTGTCTCATGTGTCCCACAGGAGCAAGCCAGGCAGCAGTATGGTGATGCAATCACATGGTGCTTGGAGCTCATATACGACTACAGAATCCGCATCGGTAAGCAGGTCATTATAGGAAAATAAGTCCCGAGAGGGCAAACGGGACCCCGACGCGCCAGCACAACACGTGTAGTACTAGTTTGTGATCAAATTATATTTTACCTGCAGTGATTCAGTGATTGACAAAACTAAAAGTATCACTAGTTTAAAGTAATACTAGTAATACAGTTGTTGTTGATGATAATAATAATTATAATGATGACGGATAACAAGCAATAACTTTTTGACATGTCAAATGTGTGAATATGGTCAAATCACTTGTAATAGTTATGGTACTGCTCAAATGCATTTGCACGTATCCCAGATTGAATCTTTAGGACCCAGTGAGACACCAAAACATTTGGTGCTTTTGTCTCCGTCAACCTGCTTAGCCACTTAGCATTGACGGTCTAGTTACAAGTAGAGTTCATGGTTCACACTAGAGGACTGGACAAGTAAACTCTTTCCTACAGTTTAATTACCATACCCTGTCTAATCCATTTACATACAGTTTCTGGTGCATATGAGTTTGTAATGACTGTCTTGCCTTTGCAGGTTGTGGGTCTTTCTCCGGCTCCTTCATAGAGTATTTTGCAAATGATATCAGTAAGTTATCAACTCATCTCTGTAAAAATATTGCACACTGACAATATTGTTTTACTGATTTACAAGCAGCTTTGAATATGGTGTTAGTGGTGTAGTAAATCAACATTAGCTATAATACACTGATACAGTAAACAGTATACCCTATGCCAAAGCTATAACACACTTTGATACTGGTACATGCATCAGATAGCTATTTTCAGTTTCTGCATACATAATATCTGCATCATGCATAAATAAGTACGTATTTGAAACTCCTTATGCATCAGTGTTCTGCCTTCTAAACGGGGTGTTGTTATCGTCCTTGCTCCCCCTGTCCCCCTGTAGGCTGCCCCCTCAGGCAGATGTACTCCCAGGGCCCCTCCGACCTCACCTTCCCCACGCAGCTCATCGTGGATGACCTGTGCGACACCTCCGAGGAGGACGGTGCGGGCGACCAGGCTGACGAGCACCAGTGTAAGAAGATGCTCCCTGACCGGGCCAAGGCTGCGCGGACTCGGGCCAACGAGAAGCTGGTGGATTTCATCGTGAGGAAGCGGGGTGCAGAGAAGCGCCTGCTGGTAGGAAGATACGCACTGGCATTGTGAACTGATTTCAACAGTGAAATGGCCGCAAGGAACCACAGCGTGCAGCAAACTTTAACCAAATATGGGTCAGGTCTGTGCAGATGTTACCAAAAAGACACTCATTGCACAGAATCTGGTTCCAATTTAAGCATTTGCTAGTCCTCATTTTGACATATTTTAGCTGTTCATTCTTATTACAGTCATAATTGAAAGGTATCCTATGCAATATGTGTATCTTAATATAGCAGCTTTGAAGCAGCTTTGAACTTTGAAGGTAAACTAACTTGTAATATGGAAAATCGTGCACATTTTGCAGCCCAAGCCTACCCCTCTACCAAGATCCTTACAATTTCGCTGGCTCCGACCCAGAGAATCATGAATTGCGTTATGGCGATTGCTATTGCTACTATTTGTATGAAATCGTGTTATATTACCTTGTCAGTCGACATGGCTCTTCAGAGATGATCTTTGCCAGTTTGTAAACAAATCCACATGAATAGTATTTACAAAAGTTAAATACAAATACTAAACAGCTGTAGGGGGGGAGTAGGGGAAGAAGCGAACCTGCATTGGATACCTTTAATTGGGAGAAATGCATGATCATAACAGCATGGGCTGTGGAGACAAAGAGTAGTCTCATCTAAAGCTGCTCATGTGTGTTGACCCTTCTAGGCAGTGATCAGTGGCCAGGAGACGTCCAAGTGGCTGCGGGCACTTCAGAAGGCCAGCCGCTTCGTGGTGGACCCCTACCTGGAGGACGAGGAGCAGGTGGACCAGGTGTACCGCTACCTGGACGAGCTGCTGAGAAGGAGCCCGCAGACCTTGCCCTGCCTGGCCCACCTGGAGAGGATCCCCTTGATCTTGGACGTGTTGCTGCCAGAGGTAAGCCCCCCATCAACCACAACATTTGCTCGATGAGACCGTGAAGATATGTGAGAGTCAAAATGGTGGTGGTTTCAGCATTTTGGGCTTTAGTGACTATTCAGTGATGCATTGTGTTATGGTGGTGTGTGATTTAATCATTTCTTCACTTGTATCCCTATAAAATGATTATTAGTCTTGTCATTTATACATACTTTTGTAACTAATTAAAACAATTCAGAAAATGCGTTCTGATCAGAAATGCACATCCTGCTTAACATGCTGGGATATGAATATCTTGATTAGGCTCTCATCCATGCCATTGCGGGAGTAGACGATATACCTTTAGAAGAGGCTGAGGATAAATATCGAAAAGGACCCTGCATAAGCAAACGGTAAGAGTTCTCCTAGCCCTCTTTAACTTTATGTAGACCACCACTGACCACTGACTCCTGACACGCTGACTTTTTTTTTACCGTTTTATTTTCAGGGAGAGGCAAGAGTTTAACATGAGGATTGAACAGCTGATGAAGACTCTCAATCAGTGTAAACATGTACTGTAAAACTGCCCTGATCCACCGAGGATGTGGACTGATGTGGAGTTCTTCCCATGAGCCCGTACACGTCTATTTACAAAAGAATTCAGCGACCATCTGTAGATTTTTTACTCTCTCCCTGTTGTGGTCTGCTGACAGTGACGGTGAATGTAGTGACCTTCATATGCTGTTGGACATAAACCCATTGATGGGCTCTGTGCAAAATTTGTGGAAAGTTCAGTTGGAGTCCCTGGTTGTGTTCAGTTGGAGTCTGTGTCGCTGTGAGTGGGCTGTGGCTCTGCTGGACTCCCAAAAAGGCTGGCTGGACTGCGTCCCAGAGGCCACGTGTCCCGAGTCAGGACCGGAGAATCCTCAGAACACAGTTGGGAAATACAGCTTTTCCTTCTGACGAGGATGCGTCCAATTAATGTGACGGATCTCAAAAGGTACGAGCAAATGTTGAGGAGGACCAGTTGAGGATGTCCAGGCCAGCACAGCACTGCCCCTGAGGTAGCTCTCCTCAGCTGAGCTGCTTCACTCTCTAAGTGGCATTAAGGAGTCCCTCTCTCTCTATAGCTATGTGGGTTACCCATTAAGCTGAGTGTCATTTGGTGCAGCTGTTAAAAATGTATGTTGAAATATGGTTGAAAGACTGTGCCCCATTTGTGTCATACATTGACATGTATCCCACAATATTTGTTGTGTATATTTTTATATAAACAATAATTCTTAATTTTCATAAATATTTATCATTCTATTTAATATATTATCATATGAAATATTCAAGCCAATTGCCATTGCTTTCTTGGAGATTCAGTCTCCAATTAGTGATATTTGTTGTGGAAAACTGAAATGCTTCTGCACTTACGTTTCTGGTCTGTACAGTGGAACGCAAAAGTTTGAGCAACCTCGTCTACATTTATCTTCCTGTGAATATGTGAGATTTGACCAAGATCATTAGCTAACGGATTGTTCATGATCACTGTTGAGAAAAGCCAAGTGATGCAAATTTGAAAACTTTGTAAATACTCTCAACTCTTCAAACCTTATCCCAACAAGGTGTGTAAAGACCACAGTAATATTTTAGTTAATTTATCATACAAATTGCATCATCTTTGTAGGTCCAGAAGCATTCTCTTTTTTTTTTAATAACAGCTAAACTAATTACTGCACCTTTGTAACATCACCTGTGGGAACTGCAGGTGAGTGCTTTTGCAGATCTGCTGCATGTTTCTTTTGCTTTGTGTTTGAATGTGTATATAGTTATGCAATGTACAATTCAATTGAACATTTGTCTGAAAGTGTACATGATACTCATTGACATTGGCTCCTTGAGGTTCATTGTGCCCAAGGCACAAAAACGAGCAAGGCTCAAGTTTTCAAAACATTATCCACTTTGTAATAAAGCTTGTGGAATGATGAGAGAATATTTTTGGCTGATTGATCTTTAAAGGAGAATAAAAGAAAACAACCAGATATGTCATGTAAACATACCTGTTCATTGGTAGTCGTGGTAGTCAAGTTCCAGTACAACAAAGACACAAAAGTTAAAGACTTGAAATTATCTTATCGACAGTTATTAATTCATATTAGGTTATTATGGTTAAATGGCTGTGTGTGCAAATATTTTATCAAAATCGTCATACCTTTTATGTTCCATACAGGTTTCCTTTGGAATGTTACAATCAAGTTATCTAAACACACATGTTAGTACTGTTTTGTATATTAAATATTCATACAGATCCATCCTTAAAACACAAAAGAACTTGCACAACTCGCACATTACATGTATGCATCTCATAGAGGAGAGGTCAGTAGAGTTTGTTTGTGTTGTTATTTTGCTACAGACGGTATGCCGAAGAGTAGTCTCAATAGTTCCACAAGAATATTGTCTGCCAATGAAGCAGCATGGCAACAAGAAAGCTGAACGTGTCCCTCAGTACAGAAGTGCACATGACACCCACAGAAAGTCACACAGCCATAGCCATAGCCATGCATTGTCAAAACGAAGGCTGTGGTTTGTCTGGGGCCTTCGTGAGCGGTGTGCCCTTTACGGTCCCTTCAGCGTGTTGATTTGGGCGCAGATTTTGAGTGCGGGCCCCAGTTTGATGTTCATGGCGCTTACCAGATGGTCCTCGGTCAGCAGAAGCAGGGCCTGGCCATCGATCTCCTGCGAGCGAAACTCCTCGGCCAGCTCGGTACATCCTATGACAAGGAGGTTGGTTTTCACATGCAGATGGAAGGATTAGCCGCTTTTATTAGCTATTCCTGTTTGCTTTTGTTTATTTAAAGCACATTGAATGACCTGTGCAAGAAATGTGCTATATAAATAAAGTTGACATGACTTGCTAATGTTGCCATAATTAGCAATAAAAAAACAATACTGCTGTTCTGCTTGCCATTTCTTATTATTGTTACCTGGTATGGAGTTGATGTAGGAGCACACTTGCTCCACGCTCCACTGAGAGGGGTTGGGTAGGGCCACGGGGTGATCGTCCGAACCGATCGATTCTCTCCTCCTCCTCTCCTTGCGCTCTTCCTCTTGTTCCCTCTCACGTTCTGCCTGACGACGCAGTCGGGTTGTCATGGGACCCGGGGGCTCATCCTCGTCATCATCCTCCCCATCCAGCCTGGCTGGCAGCTGCACCCTCACACACACAGGTGAGCTCATAAGACCAATGCAGAACAGTTTATATGGCTATGTATATATAGTGCTATAGTATATATATATATGTGTATATATAGTGCTATAGTATATATATAGTTGACACACACATTACATTACATTTAGCAGACACTTCTTGACCAAAGTGACTTACATATGTCAGCTATATTACAAGGGATCACATTGTCCCCGGAGCAACTTGGGGTTAAGTGCCTTGCTCAAGGGCACAACGGGAATTGAACCGACAACTTTCAGGCTACTGCACGCTAGCCCAGCTCCTTAACCACTACACTACCACCGCCCCACACAAATATATATATCATCATATGAGTATATATATTTGTGTGTGTCAACTTTACTATTGTGAGTACAGTTGGAACACTAACCCTAGGCTCTAATCGACGGCTTATCCTGGTCCTTATCACTTGTACTTTGTTTCTGTAGCCGTTCACATGCTGCCAGCAGTTATACTTTAACATCCATGCAGACCTTTCCTCCGCCTACTCTACCAGGTTTGAATCGAACTCGTTTGATTCTGAAAGGTGTGCTGAACTGAGTCCTTATGCTGTGTCATACTGGCTGCAGCTATACAGTAGTCTGCAATGAGCTATACATACCTGGTATACCAGGTATGTGAGAAATGTTGACAAGCCGCAAGTCTCCCGAAAACAGGTCAAGAGGCAAGTCAACTACTCTGACAGCCATGTTTACTACCACAGGGAAGAAGACTTGAATAGAACCTTATCCCAGATAGAGCCCTCCTTTCACTGACCTGTCTGAGGAAGTGTTCTCTGGATATGCCATCGGTGCGTCCGGGGGGTCTCCCCCTCCTGCCCATGGGCCTGGGGGGCCAGCGGCTGGCCCTGTCGGTCCTCAGGAGGCCAAGACGCCGCGTGCAGCTCACGTTGAACCTGTCAGTCAAGGCCAGATAAGGAGGGAACAGATCCAGCACGGTCAGGGCTTACAGCTGTATAAATGAACCAAGGGCAAATCTTTCCAGACTTAAAGCAATCGTTTGGTTTGACTGACTGAATGCTGTTTGTGAAAAGAGTGGACTTATTTATTGTTAAATGAACTTCGATCCTTCCTTTCAAGTAGTATCCAGACATTTCATATCTTTTTCAAGGAGTTTGAAGATAAATTTGACTATGACAATGATTTTGTATGAAAGTCCATTAAGTAACAGCAACAGCAAATAGCAACAGCCTATTTGTTCTTTTCTTTAAGGAGGTGTAAAAACTATAACTGTGAGAAACTCACCTCCTGACACAGGTCATGGAGCAGAAGCGTTTGGAGCGGAGGAAGCTGTGGGTGTAGCCCCTCTTCCCACAGAACTCGCACTGCAGCACATCCGACAGGCTGTCCTCCAGGGGCTCTGCAGTCAGACAGTGTAACCGTTTCAAATCAGAGGGGTGTTACTTTGCCTGGTTAAATCACACATATTAGATAGATAGATAGATAGATAGATAGATACTTTATTGATCCCCAAGGGGAAATTCAAGCATGGGAAAATTCAATTCATGTTTACTCTATGGGCCGGTATCCTGCACCCCTATTAAGCCTAGTCCTAGACCGAAAGAGAACTTCCACTGGAGGTTTCCACTGAACAAAAAGCTTGTAGTCTAGGACTATACTTATTTAATGTATGGGAAACTGATATGTACAGTACGTCGTATTACATTTCGCCACTTAATCACAGTGAAAATTGACTTTGGAGAGAATGGCGGCCCGTGCCAGGTAAGGCGTCATCAACTAACTAATCATTACTAGACTTTTGTGCTTGAGAAATACACCACAAGTCACCATCATCAGCTGGCATGTCGTCCATGTCGGAGTTGGAGGAGTTCTCTGGGTCGTCCACATCCATCAGGTCGTCGTCGGGGTCGGGATCTCCGTTGGAGGTCACCTCCTGGTTCTCCGGCAGTGCAGCCTGCTCATCTGCCAGTGAAGAGCGGCTCATCTGTAGAAGGTGACACTTGTTAAACCACAGCTAAGGGTCACACTAACACATCCCGAACATCATTTTGCAGTGGAAGGGTTAGATATTTGTTATTTTCTGGGCAGGGCTTGGGTACAATATCCACAGAAGTGCTCTACTGCTTAGTCAGATTTTGTTCAAATAGCTGCCTGTTTCTCTTTACCATGTCAAACTTTAACAGTGAGAGACCATTGTTTAAATGTCTCTGATGTGCTAACTACCACCTGGGCACTGACATCCCAGGCTTGTTGTTGGTGCTGCTGCTGCTACTGAACTGCTACAGCTCCACCTTGTGGACATACCAGGAACGGTTCCAGCCCCTCGTGGATGACGAAGCCCTCTATGAGGTGTGTGAGGATGTGAGGTTTAGCGACCGCCAGTGAGGGCTGGCCCTCAGGACTCTCTGGCAGGCTGGTAGCGGGGGGCTTGCTGGTGCTTCTTACCACGGCAGGGTGGAGGGGAGGGGGGGAGCTGGTGACGGGAGAAGGCTCCTCAGGTGACCGGATCACAGATTGGCTCGATGGTGTACAGGGAGGGTCCAACCCAGCTAAAAAGGGGGGCAATAAATGGAGATGAGTGTTCACCAACTACCTTTACTGTCTTAACTGTATTGCACTCGACTGCACATACTAGTACTCAACAACAGTGGGATAATAGTGCATTTATTTCAAATACATATAAAATTGCCATATAAAGTTGGCAATGACAAACTGACATACAAACGTGAACAAACTCAAGAAAGTTTTCAAAATGTACACACAGGTTATGAATTCAGCATTGACATAACATTGAGGTTTGTAGTAAAGTTTGTATGTTAAGTTGCCCTACATACTGATGTAATCCTATTAGGCGTGCTCAATTTTGTGTACCTGTGTAGTTTTCTCTCTGGGATGGTGCATCCTCTTCACAGCTTCTCCCTGCATCTGCTGGGGGGGGCAGGGTTGGCGGGGTGGGCGTCCGACTCCTCTGCATTCCTGACGGTGATTCATCTCTGTCTGCTTCTGCCCCTTTGTGATCCATCTTTGGCCCCTGTGCTGCCTATCAAAACAGGTTCACCTC
Source organism: Alosa pseudoharengus (assembly GCF_046254945.1). Lineage (NCBI taxonomy): Eukaryota > Metazoa > Chordata > Actinopteri > Clupeiformes > Clupeidae > Alosa > Alosa pseudoharengus. Next base: position 10,960,093 of record NW_027468663.1, on the reverse strand, counting down.
AAACAGCTGCATATATTTTCATTATATCACAGTTACTGTTCATCATCTTGCCCACTCACCCACATGCGCTTACTGACAATGAGAACGGTACTCACTGGCTGCGGTGCTGTCTGGGCCACCGACTGCATCTTCAGGTCCACGGCTACAGTCTGTGGAGGCGGAAGGTTCTGGAAGGGCATTTGGACCAGTGTCTCGGCCACAGGAAGCTCTTCCTCGGACACCAGCATCTGGCCTGACTGCACAGCCAGCGCCTGCACTGAGTGCAGGGACAGCCTCTGTAGCGATGCTGGTGGAGGACAGGGCAAGGTCCCCGGGAGCGGGTTGGTGGTGGCGGCAGTGGTGGTGATGGAGCCGTAGCTCTGAGCAGAGGCATGAGGGGACAGGGGGAGGGCCTCTCCCAATGTCCCCAGCTGGAGTAGCGGACGCACCACCTGGGCTGGGCTACTTGTGGTGGACACTAGCACTGCCGACTGGGGCTGCTGCTGCTGCTCGGATGTGGAGGAGGCAGCAGACAAGACGTCGGGCGGCTGAGACTGGGCGGCCGGAGCGGGAGGGAGCGGGAGTGACAGGGGCCGGGCCTGGAGGGCGAGGGGGGAGGGGTGCTCCTGCGCCGTGACCCGCAGGGCGATGGGCTGCATCTGCCTGTGGGCGCTGTGGGCACCCTGCTGAATGATGAGCTGGTGAGTCCCCCGTGGGCCTAGAGGACAATGCAGCTGATGCTTCACTAGAGCAGGGCAGAGGGACGCTGCAACACCATTGCAACCATCTGAATAAGCATGTGTATGGTACAATCTCTCACACTGATCTATGAAATAATTATGAATGAGTGGGGGGGGGGGGGATTACAAATGAGTGCATTGAAGAGGCCATCAAATAAGGTAGTCTCAATCGTGGACTTACAAGGGGCAATGAGCTGATGGGCCGTTGACAACTGACTCAGGTCGCTTCCGGAGGTGTCCGCAGAGGCGTGGGGCAGCTGGGAGGACTTCAGGGGGCTGATGGACATCTTGGGCAGGCAGGAGGCCACCGTCTGGCCCTGCGAGCATGGCTTCAGCTGCACACCCTGGGCCAGAGCCCCAGGGAGGTGTGTGCGGAGAGCCAGAGACTGGACCTACCCAGGGGCACACGGCACACTCAGCCACATAAAGAGTGTCCAGTAAAATCCACACTATTTGGCACACTCTCATCTATAACACAGTCTAAGTGTAGGTAGGGACTGGAAGAGCTGTTTAACATTGGTCTGGGAGTATGAGACACTGGGTGGCTCACCTCTGTGGAGGTGGGCTGGGGAACTCACCTGTGTAGAGGTGGGCTGGGAGGATGTGGGGTTGACTGCGGGAAGATCAGACGCCACGGCAGCCACAGAGGCAGCAGGAGCCAGAATGAGCTGACAGGGGCGAGGGAACAGGGGACGCGTCAGAGAACAGAGAGGATGGAGTGTAGTGGAATATAGCCTAATACAGTATTAGCATTATAAGTATTGTATTTATACTGTATATCTCATAATTACTTATACGTTTAACATATGATCTCAAGCTGTAAAGCATGGTGGAGTACCATCTGGGTCCGCAGGTACATCTGGGCTTGACTACCAGCAGGAGAGCCATTCCCAAGGAGCATGGCCTGCTGGGATATCGTACCGCCCGCTGGAGTGGAACAGGTGCCTTGGATTCGGCCAATGGACTGAGCTGTCAGTGGAGTGGTGGCCAATGTGATCTAGAAGACCAATTAACAGATCAAAAAATAAACAGTAAAACAAAACATTTAAGACTAATGTCCCTGAACTAAAAGCCATGGAACATGAATGGGAATAGGAATAGCAAATTGTAGCATAGCATAAAATAATATATAGAATAGAAAACAAACTGATAAAAAGGATAAGTTGAATATATCTAGTTTGTTTTACATGTAGCATGGAGTGGTTATGCCAGTCCAATATAGGGCCTTACCGAAGTCTGTGATACACTGACTGACTGTGACAAATTCCCATTCGTTGATGGAGGAGAGGAGGAACAGGGCCTGCTAACTGTCTGTGAGGGCTGCGATAGAGGGATAGTTGTAAGTCATCAAAGAAGACTCACACAACAGCACATTTGCATATGGCATTAGGCTGGGTTCTCGTTCAACACAGAACACAAAACCGTACATATTTTCCATGTTGATTATGTCGGTTCCAAAGAGAATCTCATCGTTTCTATACAACATGCGAGATAACTTATGTGCAATAACATGTTCTACATGGCCTAACTACAGTTACATGCATGTTATTACATGCCCATAACAATGACAAGATACAACTACATACAGGCCAAGTCATGTCCATGTAATAAGGTGCTTTTAGGCAAGGTCTCTTCTTGATAATGTGATACAATTGAATAAAACTGGACTGAATTTGTTTTACCTATAAAAAGGATGACAGAGTAATAAGTGAAAGGAAGTGGTATGCTTCCTGAGCCAGACCTGGGCTGTGGTGGTAAGACTCTGTGAGGCTGTAACTTGCTGCTGCTGCTGGAGAGCTGCGGTCTGAAGCAGGATATGCTGCTGCTGGGCTGCGTACATCTGCTGCAGGTACTGCGCCGCCGTGCTCTGGGACCGCTGGACAGGCTGCTGGATCACCTGCCCACAGAGAGCCACACAACCACAAGCATGTGCTCTTTCTCTCCAACAATACCCAAACCAGCAGTTTGTATTCAGTAAGAATACAAATATTAACATAAAGAGTATATTACAGGATAGGACATATATTATGTGGAAGGGCCACATAATATATCAAAATACATAGCAATACAATTTGTATCATTAGAGGCACTCTAAGCGATGTTGGGTAGCTGTTGACGGTCAAACAAAACAAAAGAGCTAGCTCGCTACTGCCTCCCCCTCCCTCCCGTGCAATTGAAACTCTCCTAAACGCACATCTCGTCGGTGATTGGCTGGAACAGTTTGTTATGTTTTTATGGTCCAGGTTGGATCAAGTTGTTTTTATTGCCGTTTTTGGAGCCTGGGCTGTCCACAAACCACATTTTTTACAGTGTAGCTGACTGATAGCATTTATGACTCTTTTTAAGGCTTCTAACATAAGTATTCCAAACTCTTGGGATTGATTCACTTCAGATAAAACAGTCTGCTAAATATCAGTCACCTTTACCTTTACATATATTCTAAGATGTATTTGCTGTCCGTGAACATGTAAGAATGAAATAGCCACAAATACTGCAAATGGTTTGTTCTTATTATACTAAGTCCATCATAACACTTTCTTTTTGCATTGTTAGCTACAACTGTAATCTCATTCACCAAAACAGACACTAGGCCTACATATGCCATAAAAATACCTGTCTATTTCTGTCAATAAGGTTAGCACCCTTATATATTGCACTCATTGTTGTGATGATTGGTGGAGTGTACCTACAGCCTGCCTGTCTGTGGAGGTTGGGGACAGTGGCTGGGTGCGACTGGGGCTGGGTGGTCTGGCTGCGTTGGTGGCCGCCAAGGTGGTGCTGGTGGAGGCAGGTGTGGTGATGGTGTTAGTGGTAAGGCCTGTTGCACCTCTCATCTCCCCAAGACTGTTTCTGTCCATCTCTCACAGATCCGGACAGTCAGAGGGAAGACTACACCAAGAGAAAAATATATATATTCAGATAGATTACATAAAGATTTCTAAATATTCTGGGTATTTTGATGAAATTAAATATTGCAATTATCCCTGCATTGTTCAAGAAATCTGCCTCTCGCATTTGTGAAAGTCACATAGCGGTAACTGAAATTGGTTAAAAAGAGGAATGGTATTGTTAATGTTTCCTTTGAATTCTTTATTTAACTAGGCTGCTACTTAATATAAAATATTTATTCTGAAATGGTAGTAGGCCTGTGATTCAAACTGTCAATACCAAAGGTCTTTGTTATTTTGTTATATTTCTTAATTGGCCAACATTAATTACACACCTGTAATGACCATGGAGGACAAGGACATCCATTCAGCATGCTGCTGCGATTATTTATCAGCACGCAATGAAGGGTTATTGGGTCTCAAAATATTTGGGGTGCAACAGAGCTGGAGGCTAGTCTAGCATTTAGGCTACCTGATGCCATAATTCTTCACAAATAATTGCAGACATTTAAACAAGACCACTGAACAGAAGAAAACAGCCTAGCTGAATCATCTTTCCTCGTCGGAATAAAGATAGTTCCTAAAAACCTGTATGAATTAATAATTTACTAACAATCTTTGCAAAGCTCTGTTCAAAGAATACAAACATATTTGTGTCCTGTAGATGCACGTTTAGCTGTTGGCACCTTGAAACCCTGTAGTGCTAACTGAGAAACGCCTTCGACATGCAGACATATCGTTTTATTTTTACAATTAATGTGGTCTACAATCTCTGCACAATACAAAAGTCCGATTTACTGCATGTGCCATTGGCTTATGATCGCAGAATTAACAGTCCTGTCAGTCAATCCAGTCAAAAATGTACAGTCATGCATCATAATTCATGTGCACATATTACCTGTATCCAACTGATAATAGCCTACACATTACCCATCTTGAGGTGAACATATGGTATCTTTGAACTGTCACGGTCTCAGTCATGTTCTTATGCGTCAAGGCTTTTAAAATGGAGCTAAAGCCAAAACAGCATAGGCTACACGGAAAGAAAAGTCCGACACAGCACCACTCGCAGTGTAGGAGGACCTCGTAGCCTGGAACATTTCAGAGCAAAAATGTTGTGTGACATTTAGAGACAGCTTATCTTATGTTCAGTTTATTTTGTCCAGTAAACTATTCGGAGGCAAATGATGGCATGTTTCATTTTTAAAGAAACTAAGAGATTAAGCGATGTGATTTTTTTTTTGCCTGAGCATCATATTATAACTTTATTCACAAATCTGGTTGGTAGGCTATGTACCTCTGAGGAAACATATTCTATGAAACTAAATTTGATGTTAGCCATATGCGCATCAACACAATTGTCAGACAGGAAGGTGTCAAATTCATATTGTGCTATTCCTTTATGGATATTATTTGGTAATAGATCGTTTGAAGGTATGGGGAGAATAGGCTACAGAATGCATGATTTTTGCTGATGTTCACTGCACCCATGGTTTCACCATCATCCTCAATATGCTTGAGAGTTATAAAGTGAGTTTATTTGTATTATTATTATTTTTTTCATTATATATTATGAATTTTATTTCATGTCATAATTTTGTTTCTTAATTAATATAATTTTGTCTTTATAGTGCTGTTTATATTACTTTACATATATTGTAGGCTATTGATATGTGTCATAACATATAATGCACATTGAATGTCCACTCTGTTTGATAATGCGCTATATAAATACATTTACATTTACACATATATTAGGCTTGAACTCATTTATACATATTACTGACCTTAAATTCAACATCTGAATTGTTGCCGTTTGTTCGGTGTAGGGTAGCCCAGTCAAGTTGCCTAGGCCTACTATTTAATGCACAAGGAAAAGGCATAGCTGTAGCCTACATTTGTCATCTAGCTGGGATACCGTAAACATAAATCGGTTCAATCAGGTGTAGCTTACTCTTTGTCAACATGAATAACATTTCATGAGGGATTAAACAATTATAAGGTCGTATAAAATCTTTATCCGCGTCATTTTGTAGTCCATTCAACTGCCTCCATCCCTATCTTTCAGGCTACTGTCTAATTTTGGTATAATCGGAATGTTATTGAGCGCTTATACATTTTCTGTATGGGGGGGGGGGGGGGTATAAAGCGGCGCAGTTAAATAGTTAGTCTACAGGTAAATATAATTACTTGTGTAACGATAACTACCTTATACGCGAAAAATAGCTTTAGGTACATTTTAATTATTGAGCACGATATGCGCGTATTGCGCTTCATGTGAAATATGTGCCCCCCCCCTCACATTCCGTGATTGGTATGGTCCATTACAAGGCCTAGTAAGGGAGTGTTTTCCTGTAGATAATAAGACAAACTTTTACAGTAGCTTGTGGTATATCCTTTACTTTAGCGATATAGTTGTCAACATTCATCTGAGAACTTGAACGTCATTTTCATAAGTAAGATATTTATCCTTTGGATCATTCCCAAAGGAAAACACGATTTTGTAGAGTTCTTTCGATAACGATAGTTAACTGCAAGTGGAGTTCGAATCCTTGCTAGAGAGCTTATGATGCCTACGTTGCGGGACAGCACTATGTCCCACCCCGGCGAGAATCCTCACCAAGTCCGGGTAAAAGCGTACTACAAAGGGTAAGATTTAACATGTGTCTTTTAAAGGTGATAACTCGGGCCTTGCTATTGGTTCTACTTACAGTCACTGTTTGCGCCATCAATGATAAGTCAGAGATTGTTTATTTAGCCATCTGACCAAGTTAGCAGTTTCACTACACTAGCCCTCTTAGCTAGTTAGTTAGCCATACGACTTCACTTGTTAGCTCGGTAGACTATCATAACACCACTCGCTTAACGTTAATTCTCTTACTTTTTAGTATACGCGTACTCAGTCGACGCATGTTTTATCCATAACCAAAGCCACATTCCTAGATTAAAACGTTACATTTACCATAACAGCTAACCAGACCTCTTCTCCATCTAAGTTAGGTCGCCAGCTAGCTAGCTTAGTGGGTGGCACTTGTCTTGTCATGTTGCTAGCGTAGCTAAGGTTATATACGTTTATATTGTCTGTGGTAGCAGTTGATAGAGTGGATGAAGTTCGATCGGTCGGTCGAAATGTATCTACAGTATGCGTCTTGATGTTGACGAAGATTGTTACAATGCTGGCAGCAGACGAAAACATACAGCGAAGCCGCATTTGGTAAAGCTACTAAATGTGAGCAGATACATCAGTGGTACAGGAATGCATGTCAATAAAGTTTGACCATGAAAGTAGTTCAAATATAGAAGTAACGTTGCTTATTTCGGACTGTTTGGTCATTAACTAACATGTCTAAATAGGCAGGTAATATCAGGTAGAAATCACAAAATTGGTCCTTAGGCCACAATGAAGCGTATCGTAATCGTTACCAGAGCAAAGAAATGGCCATGTTACATGGTGTTATTGTCGTGGTGAACGTGTTCACAGATCCATGCCTATGTGTATTAAGTAAGACATATTAATTAGCGTTAACGTTATGGTAGATTCTGTAGGGTTATACATTTTGTGGCTGTGCTATCCTGTTATTCCACAGCAGGCTCGGATTTCCCCGCTCCCACATGTGCATAAAAATCATTACAGCCTGTCATTGGAAATAAATAAGACTCTGACATGAAGATAGTGTTACCATGTATTTCAGAATAAGTGTTAAAACACATTTGAACGGAATCATCACTAGGCTAATAATTGTCAAGGTTCTGTCAGGATTTTGACATATAGGCTGGCAGGCTATGTTTCCCAAGTTCAAGTTATGCTTTTCACCAAATTTCACCAATTTAAATACATTAACTTATGTTGTGGTTAGTGGAGAACAGTTCACTAATTGCTTTTGCCTGGGTAGATCATTTGGCTCTATTAAAGGGTTGTTTAATGTAGTGGAAATTAGAGGTCCTGGGGGAATTTTAAATGACTTGTGGAAAGGAAGGAAGGTTGTACAAGAAGTGCAGTCGCAGTGTGATGAGGTGACGTGTGTTTTTGAGTGACTGATTGTCATCCACCCAGAACCTGAAAAGCTTGAAGTGCCACAACCTGGTGCCTGACAGACCAGTTGTTTCCCTCTCACACTGCCAAGTGGCCTCACCCGAGTGTATTGTCATCAGTGGGTTGCCGGCTGTTGCTTGCAAACAATATGTCAAGCTTTTTACGTGGTAGTGATGATTGACTGCAAATGGAATCTGAGCAATGTCTTAAGAAGCCAGTTGGTTTTTAGTATGGTGGCGACCTGTCTGTAGAGTCTGTCTATGTCCTTATCCTTACATCAGTAGCCTGTCTGTAAACTGTAGACAAGCTTACAAAATCCCTTGTTCATGTTTTGTCATTGATTTCTGGTCAAATTGAGAGTACAGTATATCCACAAAACAGTATATCCACAAAATGCCTGTAATTGCAGTGGCAAATAACTTTTTATTTAGCCCAGTTCAAATATCACATTTTAGCAACGTAGAAAGCAGGTGTAGACTGGGATATTTCGCTCTTGACCTGCTAGTGACTCAATTCAGACGGTCAGGCACATTTGTCATCATTAAAACAGCAGTGTGGTAGAGCTCTCTCAGGACCAGGGTCAGATAGTAGTGTGGGAAACGAATGTTGGCACTTGATGAGTTGAAACAGGAAGGCCTAATTTTATGATCTGTGCACATGATCATCACTTCATGTTAGTGTGCCCTTATTTGGAAGCTTGCTTGGCAGTCAGGACTGTAGAAATGCAGCCAAAGTTGCCCTTTGAGTTGACTACCATTTGTATAAGAAGTAGGTTAGACTATTTAATTTGCATTTCTTTCTTGAATATAGCCTATTTTAGGATTTATTGCTCAGTCAATTCCACTCTGTTCAGCTTTGTGAGACGGAAGAGTAAACACACGTCTGTACACAAAAATACTCCCATTTCCTAAAACATCCTGTGACCAAAAGCCTGGGCATGGACTTGGTCTGAAACCATCAATTTGGGCCTGTGTGTGTGTTCACACTGCTTTGAGCTGTGCGGTGCCTGCCTTCTGCACCAGGAAATAATTTTCTGCCTACTTTGAGCCTCTGTTTTCCCCCTCCATCTCGTTCTTTATCTGTGTGTGTAGCCTATTTCAGTCTGCACTTTCCTCTGGGCTACTTTAGGCCACCAAAGAGTGCAAGTCCAAGTGGAGTTATTCATCCTTTTCTTTTCTCTTCTCTTTCTTCCCCTTTCTTTCACTGCCTGCCTTTTAATATCAGCTCTGCATGAATGCATACAGTGCTGGTTTTGTTACATGCTGTAGAAGCATCTCTCTCTCTCCTTCTCTTACTTGTCTCTCATTCCCTTCCTTCCCACTGCCATTGTAGCATTCCCTCTTTCTTTGGGAAATGCCCCCCGAGCACATATATGGGATTCATTTGATGTACAGAGTGGTGGTGTTGCAGCGCAGCAGTAATCAGTGAGTGTTCTGTAGTCTGTGTGTTCTGTGATGTGGATGTATAGCCTATACACAGCAGCTCTGCTCAGTTTCTCATCATTCTGTGGGATTATTTTCTGCCTGTGGGGGGAAAGTGACACTGAGGGGCCGTTTATACGGGAACGATTGCGAAGGAAGACGACAAAATATTTTATCATAAGTGCCTTTCATTTACACGGCGACCCCGCCATCGGGGCTTGAAAACGCAAAATTCTGAAGACTCCTTCCAGAGTGTAGAGTTTTGAAGACGACCCGGGTTGCGTCTCCGTCTAAACGGCTAAACCAAAGATCCTTGATTACCTCTCTGGCTAAACTGTCAAATTAGAATGTCTACGCGTGACGTACCGGGGTTCTATCACACCACCACCCAGTTGTCTGGAATGCATATCCAATCGAATATCACATACTCTTGCGTCTTCATATAAACAAAGATTTCCCCCTGAGAATGCTCGTCTAAACGCGAATAAAAAAATGAAGACGAGACGCCACTTCTGCGTCTTCTCTTTTCATCGTCACCGTATAAACGTAGCCTTAATAATAAGGCTATGCTTGTGGATTAAAAAATCTAGAGCTTTTGGTTTAAAAATACACACACACAGCTTGTTACAAAACAGTGGAATATGTGAACTTATTTGTATCGTTGTGGTATGATGCAAATAATATTGTGTCATTTTGTGTATAGGATTTAAAAACAAGATAGACATCAATGGCTTTCTGACATGGCATGTATATGGCTATATATCACTTCAAAGCCATGCTTGTTCAACGTCAGGGGAGCAGAGAGCTGTGTCCAGCACAAGGTTCACCCAGGAGCCAGCTGACCCCTCTCCCCACCAACCCCACCCCCCCTCCGACCTTACTGCTGGACCCGGCAGAGACAGGCCTTCTACACAGCAGATGGAGCAGCCGGGGCTTTGGAGGGAGATTTAGACGTCAGGGGTCTTACACCCTCATACCTCCCTGCCTGTTTAATTTTTCTAACCAGATTAATGGCATTTCAGCCAGATTCCACACACCCAGACTTTAGAGGGCTTTGTGTTTGTGCGTGTACCACGTACGGTCGTGGGATCAGGCCTGTGTGTTTGTGTGATGCAAGAGGCTGGAGTCAGATGCAGTCAGAGCCGGTGTACCGGGCATGGGTTGACTGATGAACCAGAGAGAGAGAGAGAGAAAGAGAGAGAGAGAATGCCATAAAGAACGAGACAGCCACTAGGCAAGCAAATATATATATATATATATTTATCTTTTTTTTTTTCTTCTCTCCATTGTGTGCTTGTGTATGTTTGTTTGGGGCAGGGGGTGGAGTGTGCGGCGTTGGTGTGAGTGTGTGTGCTCTAATGTTCTATTATTTTTATTATTCTCCATAGTCCATGTCAATTGTTATTGGGGGCCAAGCAGCGAAGCTGCGAGGCAACCATTGTGTTTCTATGATTTCTTATTGGGGGCCAAGCAGCGAAGCTGCGAAGGCACCCATTGTGTTTCTATTTGTTCTTATTATTATTATTATTATTATTATTATTATTATTATTCCGCCATTGAAGTCAATGGCAGCCCATAGAACCGTCTGGTGAAAAGTTGTGAAATTTGGCACACTGATTAGGGACAGTCCCATGGTTAATGTCACCAAGTTTCATGATGGCACCTCAAGCACTCTAGCGCCACCAACAGGCCAAAGTTGGACATGCGTTCACGCACGTAACTTTTGACCCGTATGGCCGATTGTCAAAAATGAGGTATCATTGGAATCCTTGGACCAATCCGAGTTAAACGCACAGTATGAAGTCATTTTCCGCCATGATGGATTTTCCGCCATATTGGATTTCATCAAAAACACTAAAAAGTCCTCTCAGGTCACATATTTTGTCCGATTGACACCAAACTTCACAGATATCATTTACAGACCATGCCTCATTAATGCATTGCTTTTTGTCTCCGGAACTAAAACCGTTCGCGCGTAACAGCCAATCGAAATTTGTGGCGAAGCCGCCACACAGGAAGTGAGCTCATATCTCAGCAACCCATTGATCTATCATAACCAAACTAAGTACATGGACTCAGGACCCAATCAGGGGGACGCTCAAGAAATCTGGTGACCTTTGACCTCTAGGGGGCGCTGTAATTAAGAAACATACCTTTTGGCCTGTAGCTGCAGTTGTGCTTAGAATTAAAATGCACTAGTGGTGTCTGGTAATACTGTTGGAGGTCCTTAGGCCGACCCAACCCAACTTGTGATGTCATCGTAATTGATTCGGCCGCCATATTGGATTTAATCAAAAACACGTACAAGCTATCGCAGGTCACAAATTTCAGCGGATCCTCAACAAAATTGGCAGAGACCATCTTCAGACCATGCCTTATCAGTGCATTGCTTTCTGGAGCAATTGACAGAAGCATTCGGCTGTAACAGCCAATCGAAATTTGCGGCGAAGCCGCCAAACAGGAAGTGAGCTCATATCTCAGCAACCCTTGCATGTATCAAAGCCAAACTAGGTGCATGGACTCAGGACCCAATCAGGGGGACACTCAATAAATCTGGTGACCTTTGACCTCTAGGGGGCGCTGTAATTAAAAAAACATGCCTTTTGGCCTGTAGCTGCTGTTGTATTTGGAATTAAAATGTACTAGTGGTGTCTGGTAATACTGTTGGAGGTCCTTATGCCGACCCAGGCCAACTTGTGATGTCATCGTAATTGATTCGGCCGCCATGTTAGACTTAATCAAAAACATCAAAAAGTTTTCACAGGTCGCAAATTTCATATGATTTTCACCAACATTGGCACAGACCATCTTCAGATCATAACCTATCAATATGTTGCTCTCTGGAACAATTGACAAAAGCATTCGCCCCTACCAGCCAATCGACATTGGTGGCGAAGCCGCCAAACAGGAAGTGAGCTCATATCTCAGCAACCCTATAATGTATCATAACCAAACTTACTACATATATTCATGACCCCATTAGGAGGACGCTCAAAAAATGTGGTGACATTTGACCTGTAGGGGGTGCTGCAATTAGCAATATTGCATTTTGATGTGTAGTTGTTGATGTGTTTTATCAATCTTTTATTTTTTGATGTGAAACTGATGACAACATGTTCCATCCAGTTAATTCTAATGCGTGCGTGCAGGGGCAGGGCAGGGCAGGACGGGGTGGGACGGGCTGGGGTGATTAGGTGGGGGGGGCTGGCTGGTGGAGGCGGTGGCAATACTCAGCCCTGTTTCAGCCCTGTTCATCCCGGGTGTCTGCTGGGTGTCTGCTGAGTTCTATCTTGTCACCGTGGCTACTCCGGCCTATTCTGCTTGGCCCCCTCATTGCTGCTTGCAGCTATATTTGGGGGCCAAGCAGCGAAGCTGCGCGGCAACCCTTAGTGATTCTACCTTTTCTTATTATTGGGGGCCAAGCAGCGAAGCTGCGAAGGCACCCATTGTGTTTCTATGTTTTCTTATTGGGGGCCAAGCAGCGAAGCTGCGAAGGCACCCATTGTGTTTCTATTTGTTCTTATTATTATTATTATTATTATTATTATTATTATTATTCCGCCATTGAAGTCAATGGCAGCCCATAGAACCGTCTGGTGAAAAGTTGTGAAATTTGGCACACTGATTAGGGACAGTCCCATGGTTAATGTCACCAAGTTTCATGATGGCACCTCAAGCACTCTAGCGCCACCAACAGGCCAAAGTTGGACATGCGTTCACGCACGTAACTTTTGACCCGTATGGCCGATTGTCAAAAATGAGGTATCATTGGAATCCTTGGACCAATCCGAGTTAAACGCACAGTATGAAGTCATTTTCCGCCATGATGGATTTTCCGCCATATTGGATTTCATCAAAAACACTAAAAAGTCCTCTCAGGTCACATATTTTGTCCGATTGACACCAAACTTCACAGATATCATTTACAGACCATGCCTCATTAATGCATTGCTTTTTGTCTCCGGAACTAAAACCGTTCGCGCGTAACAGCCAATCGAAATTTGTGGCGAAGCCGCCACACAGGAAGTGAGCTCATATCTCAGCAACCCATTGATCTATCATAACCAAACTAAGTACATGGACTCAGGACCCAATCAGGGGGACGCTCAAGAAATCTGGTGACCTTTGACCTCTAGGGGGCGCTGTAATTAAGAAACATACCTTTTGGCCTGTAGCTGCAGTTGTGCTTAGAATTAAAATGCACTAGTGGTGTCTGGTAATACTGTTGGAGGTCCTTAGGCCGACCCAACCCAACTTGTGATGTCATCGTAATTGATTCGGCCGCCATATTGGATTTAATCAAAAACACGTACAAGCTTTCGCAGGTCACAAATTTCAGCGGATCCTCAACAAAATTGGCAGAGACCATCTTCAGACCATGCCTTATCAGTGCATTGCTTTCTGGAGCAATTGACAGAAGCATTCGGCTGTAACAGCCAATCGAAATTTGCGGCGAAGCCGCCAAACAGGAAGTGAGCTCATATCTCAGCAACCCTTGCATGTATCAAAGCCAAACTAGGTGCATGGACTCAGGACCCAATCAGGGGGACACTCAATAAATCTGGTGACCTTTGACCTCTAGGGGGCGCTGTAATTAAAAAAACATGCCTTTTGGCCTGTAGCTGCTGTTGTATTTGGAATTAAAATGTACTAGTGGTGTCTGGTAATACTGTTGGAGGTCCTTATGCCGACCCAGGCCAACTTGTGATGTCATCGTAATTGATTCGGCCGCCATGTTAGACTTAATCAAAAACATCAAAAAGTTTTCACAGGTCGCAAATTTCATATGATTTTCACCAACATTGGCACAGACCATCTTCAGATCATAACCTATCAATATGTTGCTCTCTGGAACAATTGACAAAAGCATTCGCCCCTACCAGCCAATCGACATTGGTGGCGAAGCCGCCAAACAGGAAGTGAGCTCATATCTCAGCAACCCTATAATGTATCATAACCAAACTTACTACATATATTCATGACCCCATTAGGAGGACGCTCAAAAAATGTGGTGACATTTGACCTGTAGGGGGTGCTGCAATTAGCAATATTGCATTTTGATGTGTAGTTGTTGATGTGTTTTATCAATCTTTTATTTTTTGATGTGAAACTGATGACAACATGTTCCATCCAGTTAATTCTAATGCGTGCGTGCAGGGGCAGGGCAGGGCAGGACGGGGTGGGACGGGCTGGGGTGATTAGGTGGGGGGGGCTGGCTGGTGGAGGCGGTGGCAATACTCAGCCCTGTTTCAGCCCTGTTCATCCCGGGTGTCTGCTGGGTGTCTGCTGAGTTCTATCTTGTCACCGTGGCTACTCCGGCCTATTCTGCTTGGCCCCCTCATTGCTGCTTGCAGCTATATTTATTATTATTATTTAACATCTTTCTTCCGCCATTGGAGTCTATGGCAGCCCATAGAACCGTCTGGTGAAAAGTTGTGAAATTTGGCACACTGATTGAGGACAGTCTCATGGTCAATTTCACCAAGTTTCATGTTGGCACCTTTACCGCTCTAGCGCCACCAACAGGCCAAAGTTGGACGTGCGTTCACGCACGTAACTTCTGACCCGTATGACCGATTGTCAAAAATGAGGTATCGTTGGATTCCTTGGGCCAAGACGAGTTCAACGCACCCTATGACGTCATTTTCCGCCATGATGGATTTTCCGCCATTTTGGATTTTATCAAAAACACTAAAACGGCTTCTCTGGTCACAAATTTTGTCCAATCGACACCAAACTTCACACACATCATCTACAGAACACGCTACTTTAGCGCATTACTTTTTGTCTTCGGAAATAAAACCGTTCGCCCGTAACAGCCAATCAAATTTTGTGGCGAAGCCGCCAAACAGGAAGTGAACTCATATCTCAGCAACCCTTTCATGTATCATAACCAAACGTAGTATATAGACTACTGACCCCATCAAGAGGACGCTCAAAAATTTTGGTAACCTTTGACCTCTAGGGGGCGCTGCAATTAAGACACATGCCTTTTGGCCTTTAGCTGCTGTTGTGCTTAGAATTAAAATGCACTAGTGGTATCTGACAATACTGTGGAAGGTCCTTAGGTCAACAGAGGACAACTTGTGACATCAACATAATTGATTTGGCCGCCATATTGGATTTAATCAAAAACATGAATAAGTATTCGCAAGTCACAAATTTCAGCTGATCCTCGCCAAAATTGGCAGAGACCATCTTCAGACCATGCCTTATCAGTGTATTTTTTTCTGGAACAATTGACTGAAGCGTTCGCCTGTAACAGCCAATCGAAATTTGCGGCGAAGCCGCCAAACAGGAAGTGAGCTCATATCTCAGCAACGCTTTCATGTATCAAAAACAAAACTTAGTACATGGTCCTCAGGACCCACCAGGAGGACGCTCAAGAAATTTGGTGACCTTTGACCTCTAGGGGGCTCTGTAATTTTATTTTTGATGTGAAACTGATGACACCGAGTTCCATCAAGTTCATTCTAATGCGTGCGTGCAAGGGTGGGGCGGGGTGGGACGGGTAGTGGCGGTGGGTTGGCTGGGTGAGGGGGCGGCGACTCTCAGCCCTGGTTCAGCCCCACAAAATCAGTTATGTTTTGATGTGAAACTTGACCTTGTAACTCAGCCATTCTTGGGTTGTTTGACATGGAACTTGCTGTGACTGCTTAATGCTATATGCCTGATGCCACGGCATTGAGTTGCATGGCAAATCTGGCCTGCTGAACAGTCTGCTTGGCCCCCACATTGCTGCTTGCAGCTATATTTATTATTATAATTAATTGCTAATTTTTTGATGTAACTACTGCTTTGGCAACATTGTAACACTTACAGTCATGCCAATAAAGCTCATTGAATTGAAAATTGAATTGAATTGAATTGAATTGAGAGAGCGAGAGAGAGAGAGAGAGAGAGAGACAGACCAAAAGAGAGATAACTGTGTTTGGTGTGACAACAGACCAGAAGAATGCCTCAGATTACTTAGTCAGTTTCTGTTAGTCATACCCATTATGGACCCCTGAGTAATGAAATCTCTGCCTGTATTCACTGTTAAATATTTTCTACGTCTCCATGAATAGGCTACATTTTCAGCCTGTGACGTGTATCAGGGTTTCGTGCCACTTGGCGTGCCACACAACACTGTAGGTGTGAGTTGCATTTGTATTCAATCGTGTTAGAAAAAGGAAGTTCTACTCGGCGGCATTCTTCCCTCTCTTGCTCTGTGTAATCATTGACTCCTGGCACCAGTGCCCAGTGTAGGCTACTCTTTGCAGCGGGATGTCAAAATTGTATCAGAAATGTCCTTGAAATTCCTCCCGTCGCTTGAAAACATCAGTTCCTCTTCGTCCAGTAGCACCTTTTACCAAAACAAACTCGCCACTGAGATACTTAATAGATGACTAGTTCAGTGATGAGTGAACGCAGACATTCTGAGGCTGATGTCTGCTAACAGTAGAAACTGCAGTGTTGGTATAAGCGTTGGCAGTCTGCAGGAAGCGCACGCAGTGCTTTGCCATATCAGGTGGAATTTACTAAGCATTCGTTTCCTCAGGTAAACAGTGCTCATCCCCGCCCTGTAGCCCAGTAAGCTAATACTACTATTAAAAAATCCTCAAAGTATTTGTGACCTAACGTCACAAATAGTTTGAGCATTTTTTAATAGCAGTAGGAATCTACTAGCCTGGAAAATCCAGACCCTGGTAATCTAGAAAGATTAAGGGTGTGGTCACGAATAATGTAATGGCCCAACTCGAGGGGCGACACCAAGCATGCATTTGAATATCTCACTGCACGCAATTGGATAACACTACGACCAATGTTTATGACCGATTCCGGACT
The DNA here is from genome assembly GCF_046254945.1 of Alosa pseudoharengus. Classification (NCBI taxonomy): domain Eukaryota; kingdom Metazoa; phylum Chordata; class Actinopteri; order Clupeiformes; family Clupeidae; genus Alosa; species Alosa pseudoharengus. The sequence continues at coordinate 10,943,205 of NW_027468663.1, read as the reverse complement.
TCCAACGTTGCAGCGCTCTTGCCATCTGTTTAGCTCGCCTCTTGCCTGCATCATTACTCATTGCCAGAGTCTTTTGCAGACACAATTCAAAATGTGTCTGCAAGAGAAATTCAAATTTCCAATCTACAAGGAAGTGGATGACATTAAAGGACAGCAGCAGCTATGTCCTCGCCTGAAGGCAAGCCTGTGGAGCATAGACCGAGACTGTGGTTCATGGTAGCCAAGCATTCATACGGTAGCAGTCTGATCTTCACACGTCAGTTTCTCCTATTGCTGTCATGGGGGCCAGTTTTACTCTATGATTCACCTATAAATAAGGTAACATGGGTTTGCACGTTCATGCATTCTCGTGTTGTCTGGAGGACGGGAGGATTCCTGGAGTGTGTTTGTGTGTGTGTACTTGTGTGTGTGTGTGTGTGTGTGTGTGTGTGTGTACTTGTGTGTGTGTGTGTGTGTACTTGTGTGTGTGTGTGTGGGCCTGCCCGGCTGCAGCAGACTCATGAGCATGTGAGTGATGGAGGGAGGCGGGGGGACTCCCACGGCCATCAATAATTAACAGCATCTGCTGTGGGAGATTGAAAGCCAGGGTGAGGTGCAGGCCTGAAGGGAGGGGGGTGGTTTTCTTAGAGTGGGGGATGCTTTTTAGGCCAGCTAGATTCATTTGTCCTGCTAGAACAGCATTCTTTATTGTATTATTTATTTGATCCATTTTGTTCTTCTACCCCATATAGCCTAATGCATCCAAGTTGTTAGTATTGGGCCAGCTTTTTAAAGTTTTTATGTCTCTGAAGTATCAGCAATACTATTGTTAATAGGGAAGGAAATAACCACAGATTATATAATGCCATTCATCTCCATATATAGGTCATAATTACGTTCTTTAGATCAGCGGTTCTCAAAGTGCGGTCCGGGGACCCCTGGGTGTCCGCAACCCATAGCTGCGGCATATGGCATATGCTTAATTTTATGATTATGAAGGGGTCCTCGGAATATTTTTTCCTTGGAACCAAAACATTTGAGAATCCCTCCTTTAGATTACATACACCGATACAGCCATTTTTGCAGATCGATTCTTTGATGTATGAATTATCCTGTGACATCATTCAACAAGGTTTGTGCCATGTCATGAGCTTCAGAGGAAAGAATAGACGTGTACAAAAACAAAAATATAACTCTTAATATTATAAATATTGAGATATTTGTTGACGTTGCTGTGTATTGTGCTGTGCTAAAAACACTGCAACAGTGTGGGCCATTGATTTTTCCCCCATCACACCTCTGATTCTTAGTACAGTTCTTGATACTGGTTGTCACAGCCAAGTAAAGATGTCCACTAATAAGAACTGCTGATTCAGCTGTGTCTCTCGACAATCCCTTCTCTCAGACAACAGCTCCTCTGTTGTGTTTTCCCCTCTCGTCATGATGCAGGACAGCCCTGTCACATGACCTGGGTGCACTGAGACGCATTACGGCTTCCCTCTGTGCAGACTGTCCTGTGCCAAGTGTTGTATGGAAGGCAGTGTTAAGGGCCATTCACACCCGGAACGATAACTATAAAGATAACTATAACCACAAAAGAATCCACACTGATCAATGATAAGGAAAGTCTTTCCTCTTGTTGATGAACGTGATAGTTAAAATAATTTGATGGATTCTGATTCTTGTCTGTCAGCTTTTTATCGTTCTCAAAATCGATCTGAAAGTGATCCTGAAAGATATCGCTCTTGGTCTGAACGGCCCTTTAGCCCAGTCAGTCCTGCAACTCTTTAGCCCAGTCAGTCCTGCAACTCTTTACCCCAGTGCAGCATAAAAGCAACCGGTTGAGTAGGCTTATGGACACCCTCCACAGGTGTACTATTAATTGTCCGCCAGCTCATCTTCTTGCTCCTGTGATGACTGAGTTTGTGTGTTTCTAGACAGTAATGCGATTAAAATCTGGATTGTTCTAAGGTTCGATCTTGAACCTGTGCTGAGACTGATGATTGGTCACTACTGTAAATCTTCTATTTTGGCTAAAACTGTGCGTGTGCGTGTCAGTCCTGTACCTAACTAATGTGCTCTGTATTTGCAGGGATATTATGATCACACACTTTGAGCCCTCCATCTCCTATGAGGGGCTTACCAGCGAGGTGCGAGACATGTGTACCCTGGACAACGACCAGCTCTTCACAATGAAGTGGATTGATGAGGAAGGTGGGTGTGCTCGTCTGTCGGTGTCTTGTGTTGTTTTTGTTGTTGTTGTTTTTATACCGTCCCCACCGTATCCATTTTGAGAGTCTTAAACCAGTGTCCCTGTGGTAGTGGGGGTTTTATTTTGTACCCTACTTTCAGTCATGTGCTGAAACCTTCAAACGTTTGTTTCACTCTGCGTACATAGATCCTCTTAATACCTCCAGATTTACTCCTGATTCTAAAATGACTCAATGCCTGATTAGGTCTGGTTTTATAAGCTAGAGAAGCAAAAAAAAATGCCTTCAGACGGTCCTGACCCTGTCTGGAGAGAACATGTCAGCTGTTCTCCTTTGGATGGGTCATCAGGCACATGGGTGTCTGGTGCTTGCAGGGGCACTTGGAGGGCTTCTCAGACGAGGCATGCTGGCCTCTTCCATTGGAACGTCCATCAGCCTGCTCACAGTCATCTCCTCCGCCCCAGGCTCCTTCTGACCTTCCCTGACCCTTAACTATCCACCCCCCGCCCTACCCCCACCCATGTCCACTAGAGGGAGGCTGTCTGCTGTCTGTGAGCCATCACTCTTCACCTCCAGCAAAGTCACGGCCTGTCCCTCCCTCCACCCCCACTTCCATCCCCCATCCTCACGTGAGCTTTTTGCCTCGTCCCATAGAATGCAGCTTCTGCACAGTGGGGACGGGCTCTGGTGCTGTTTCTCAGTGCTGTGTGCCTGAGTGTCTCTAATGAGTGTGTTTGGATTGTGTGCTTTCTTGCAGGAGACCCATGCACCGTGTCGTCTCAGCTGGAGCTGGAGGAAGCCCTGCGCCTCTATGATCTCAATAAAGACTCGGAGCTGATTATTCATGGTATGGCGGGCTCAGCACAGGCCATCTCAGACATGGGAAATTAAAAATAAGGAAATGGGGGGAAGGCGACGCGGGGATGACATTCCATGTAGAAGATTGGTGTATGTGATATGTGTTTTATGATTTCTGTCTCCTTTTGTTTTTAATTTTCTGATATTCCCTTTTTTTTTTTACATTACGACAACGTTATTGTTCTCTTATAATGGCATTAGTGCCATGAATTAAATGAATTAACAGTACATAACTGTTAGATGTGGGTATTGGCATGTGGATATGGAGGCTCAAGCTTCTCTCCGCCTTCCCTACTTTACCTCTCATTTGGGAAATATTGCACTTGATTTAAGTGACCTGCGGCATCATGACAAACATGCAACAGACCATGCAAAGCATTTTGAGTTAATGAGGAAGCTATTAGTTAAAGATAAAGACGATAAAGTTGACTGAAGGCAGTGAAATAGTATAAAGAACAGTTAACATATTGATCACTGCATATGTTGAGGAAGACAAACTAAACAAATGGCTATGGTTGTGTGTAAACCTCCAGTTGTTGATGGTATGTTGTTTGTGGAGAATGTTGATATAATGTTCGTGTTGAGTCAATCTCGCACTGAACTTGAAAGACAGAGTCTGTCACGACTGCATCTCTCACCTCTTAATAATGCATCAAATGTTTCGCAGTAAACACACGCACACACACACACACACATACACGGGCAGATAAAACTGCACAGCAAAGCAAGAAAGCTCTCTACAAAATCCCAGTAATTAGGTCTCCAAGGACAATAATATTGTACCTGTAGTTTTATCGAGTACCTCCTGAAGACGCTCCATTTTTGTGTAACTCAGCGAGGTTTGCATATGGACGTTGTGTACAGTCACAGTTTTAAACTTCTAAAAGCCCTTTTGATGTTCAGGACATCTTTGTCGTATAACTCTTGGCTTGGATAACATTAAACAAAAGCACTTTGGCAAAGACTTCTGCTGTTCATTTTGCCTGATGCATTTTAAAGGCATCCTCTCAATTTTTTCTATAGTCTTAAGAGCTCCAGGGAAACGATGGCCTGGCATGATGTTTGGTTTTCATTTGGCGTCACCCAATCAGGTGCGCTCTTAATTGATTGATAGCGAGCAGTTAAGAGGCTAACGTGACGGAGGTCTGTGTGGAGAGCTCTCCGGTAATTAAAAGGGTGAAGAAGTGAGCAGACGTGAGGGGAGATCCTTCTTCAATTATTGACAGCAGCAACTCACCCTCTCCGCCACCACACACACACACACACACACACACACACACACACACACACACACATCCATTCATGCATGCTCGCTCAATGCACTGTAGCTTATGCTGTTTGGAAATGCACCTTCAAAGACACATACACTTGGTATCTCACACACACACACACACACACACACACACACACACACACACACACACACACACACACACACATACACACACACATACACACATTCACGCACACACACTACCAACACACTACCAACAACATGCACATGCATGACTCTCAATGGGGTCTCAGTTTTAGTTTAGGTTTGCACTCCCTCTAACTCTCTCTCTCTCTCTCTCTCTCTCTCTCTCTCTTTCTCTCTCTCTCTCTCTCTCTCTCTCTCTCCCTCCAGTGTTTCCCTGTGTTCCTGAGAAGCCTGGCATGCCTTGCCCTGGGGAAGACAGTAAGTGCTCTCCCCACACACTCCCACCTTTCCCCACCTTGCCTCCAGGACTGATGCATTAGGGCCTAATGTTGCTAAACTGGTTGTAGAAAGTCTAGATATAGAGGCTGTTGCAGAGAGCCCCAGAAAATGGAGCCATAATGGCCGGATGATTGTTTCTGAGTGCCTCGCTAATGGTGAAGCTTATTGGGACTGTACTGGGTGTTTATGTGCTCAATGGTCTTTGGTCGTCGGAGAGTGACCTCTTATGTGTGTGCGTGTGTCTCCCGTCAGAGTCCATATACCGACGCGGGGCTCGCCGCTGGAGGAAGCTCTACTATGCCAACGGACATGCCTTCCAGGCCAAGCGCTTTAATCGGGTCAGCAACCACACAAACACATACACACATATACTCACACTTCCATCCGATAGCGCTCTCACTGCTAATCAATTAAACTGCCTGACAGCTTAGAGCAATAAGACCTTTTGTTTAACTGGATACTCAAACATTGATTGTGTTTAGGATAATTACAAGGGCTCATAAAATATTTATTTGCCTCTGAGATTTGAAGTAGCCAAGCTTAGCCGTGCCCTCTCACAAGTGTGCCAAGTGTGTGTGTGTGCATGTGTGTGTGTGTGTGTGTGTGCGCGCGCCCTTGTGGCAGTGCCAGTTGACTGACTGGGTGTTCCTCTCCTCTCTGTGGGCAGCGGGCACACTGTGCCATCTGCACAGACCGCATCTGGGGCCTGGGCCGGCAGGGCTACAAGTGTGTCAACTGCAAGCTGCTGGTCCACAAGAAGTGCCACAAGATGGTGACGGTGGAGTGCGGCAGGCAGATGATCCAGGTGAGCTCAGCCTCAATGCCTATGGTGGGGTTACCTTAAAACAAAGAAAGGTACCTTCAACATATATGGAGTAGCCCACAAAGATTGTTGTGTTTTAATGATTTAAAAAAAGAAATCTCTTACAAATGACTACAACCAGATGAGGAATGCCCATTTTGTAACCTTAAATCATTTATGAGTTAAGCCCTATCATTCTCAGACAAAAGCAGTCAAGGTAACAAAGCTTTTGGTAGAGCAGGTATGTGAGAAGATGGCCTGACCCACTGTGTCTCTCCCCTCCAGGAGCCCCTCCTGCCTTCCATGGACCAGGTGTCGGCCCCCTCAGACCATCCCAAAACAGGTATGGGTCTGCCCTCCGCTGCGGATGCTACTCTCATACTGACACACACACACACACAAACGCACACACACATAGACAGTAATCCTGACACGTCACTGTACACCTGGACACACATACACACACACGCATACAAACACACACGCATACAAACACACACAGACGTGTAGTCAAGCAGACACTCAAACATTGACATACAGGGGCATGGATATAGACACACAGACATAGTGGCCGGCACAGACAAACACATACATCCACACACAGACACTCTAATACCCAGGCTCTGGCTGTTTCTTGTAGTGTTGGTCAGGCTTGATCTGACTGTCTGGCTCCTGCTTGCTCTGTGTCTTTGTAAGCCTTGCACACCATTCATTATAGGAAAGAAAGAAGAGCAGCTCTCACTAACCACACTGGACCACAAGCTCAGATGCTGGAGCACTTCAACCCTGCAGGCTGCGTTCGAAACACGTGCACAGGACCAGCAATTAGCCTCTTACACCAGTAACCCCTATTGTCCCGGTTAACTGACAGACATACAGGTTTCGATTGATTTCAATGATTTATTCAACCCGATCATTCCAGAGGCACCTACTTAAAAATGGAATGTTAAGTGGTTGTCAGGTTTTGTAATCATGCAGCTGTATAGACAGATACACACAAACACACACTCACACATGACACATCAGACCAGATAATTGAACAGGTCGTCACAGAGAGAGCGAGAGAGCAAAGATTTCTGAGAAGCTGAGAAATGACTCACTCCTGTCTCTCCTCCTTCTAGTCCATCCACACAAATACTCCAACGAAAGCCTGAATCATGACGGGGAGGAGAAAGAGGTGAGCACCTTTAGATCAGCACTGTCCCACTCCGCACTGTCTGACTGTCACCATGAGCTAAAGGCCTGCCTCTCGCTCTTTCTCCATTAGCTCTGACGGGGCCCATTGTTCTCTAGGCTTGAGGTGGGGGGGGGGGAATGGGGTTCTGACAGAGAGCACAAGAGACGCTATATTCACAGAAGACTGTATTGAGCAAAGGCAACGCTTTTGATGGAGAATCCAAGCCCTGCATTTGGCTGTGTTTGTAGTGGCTGTAAGCGTGTGGTCGATGCACAGTGTGACGCTGCACGCCTGCACGGCTTGCTGTGGAGTTGTTGTCAGATTGTCATGGTCACAAGCATCATTCATTTTCTTCCTGTAGCTCATATTAGTAGACCATGCTACCAACAACCAGAGGTGGGACACTGGCTTCAGAAAGCAAAAGTGCTACCACATGTTTGTTCCACCCATACACTAACCAACTTAGCAGACAGAGGGCCAGAAGTACGTACATTCGCGAACATAGCGTTATCAGCGCCATGGACAAACCGCAGATTGCGAACGCTGTCAGACCCAAGTTTCCGTCGTATTTATCAAACTCTCAATTCATAGTGTAATCTGCACCTTTCTCTGCCTTTCTCCGCCCATTACCGCAATTTGCGAACGTCCACAACTGAAAGGCAGAGCCTACATACAAGCACAGTTGAAGTTAACTGATGACCACATTGAAAAGAATCAAACGATTAGCGATCATGAAATAATACCATACATGATAAAATGTTAACAAGCAGGGAGAAAATGGAGATCAGTAGTTCTACTCAAACTAATTGTGGACATAGTCTATGGAAGATTGGTCAAATCTAGCAAGTAGGAAAGTTTAAGTGAATAACCTGAAAGTGAAAGTAAGACATTTGAAAGGCCAACAAAAGTTAAGGTTGCTTTTGATAGTACAAAGACTTACTAAACTGGTGCTCTAAATAGCGATTCTGTTATCTTTGAAAGGTTGTCTTATTGACGCATTGAACGGCAATTTGGATTAACACCTGCTTTTACAAGGCGGAAGTATTTAGGCGCAGAATAGACGTGCGCTTTCACAAGCAGTTTTTGTACATACCGCGGAATACATAATTAGGCACTCTTTACGCTTCCCCTCCCATCTCTTTACGCTAAACTCCCACTTTCCCCTAGATCCTCCCATGAATGCATATACATGATACAGAAAACGCAGTTTGCCATTTTCAGCTCCCGCGACAGGCAGTTTGCGCTTTTACATCATTGCGGCCTGTTTGTACATACCTCGCAATGATTTTACACGCACGTTGCTGGCCCTCAGTCAGGTAAATCAAGTATTGAAATAAACCTGTGTTAAGTACACAGGTATTACCTTGGTAACAACACCAAGGTAATGGACTAAGCATGCAGGGAGTACACAGATAATTAGATATATTAGTACAGTACTATTAAGTCTACTAAATGACTAAATGAGATCATCAAAGGGTAATGCAGGAGCTTCTTCGGAAGTGGTTCCGGGGGGTGGGATGGTTTGGGCTCTGCCGTTAGTTAAGGGGTAAGGGGGTGGGGTGGGGTGGTTAGGACTCTGCCGTTAATTAAGGGGTAAGGGGGTGGGGGCAGGTCGGGGTGTGCTGACAGACGAGCGCCTTCTAGGATTATTGATTTCCTTTCGTGGGCACTAATGAAGTAGGAGAGGCCTTCTCTCTGTGGGCCCGGCAGGGGCTGTCTGTGGAGTCCGCACATGATAAACGGGCCCAGTCAGGGGTGCCGCACAGCAGCTGGAGTGTGTGAGTGTGTGTGTGTGTGTGTGGGTGGGGTTTGCTGAGGTTTCTCTCCAGGGGCGACAGGGAGGTGGGGGGGTTTGGGTGGAGGGGTGTTATGGGCTGGAAAGGCGGAGAGAGTAAAGGAACAGCATATGGGGTTATTATGGTGATATGCAGTGTATGGGGTTGTGAATGCTGAACATCTGCATTGTGTTGTTGATGCATGCAAAAATAAAAATACACTCACGGGAGAAACAGTGGCCTGATGCAGATTAGAGTAGCCTGCTAGTGTTGTTACACGTGGCTTTGAGGCAGCTTGCTGAGTTTTCATTACACAGTAATATATGGACAGTATATATGTGCAAAAGCCCAGTAGTCACTGGGGAATAAGGATTCTGTTTAAGATAAGATAGACTTCAGTGTCCCAAAGGAAGTTTGTCTTTCACACATTGGACTTAGTGTTGCTTACTCATAGTGTCCATCAAATGAGGAGTGTGTGGAACAGAGACTGTCCCTGGCGCCTCACCCGTCTCTCTCTGTGCCCTCTGGGGTCTGCAGGCGACGAGCCGGGATGTTGGGAAGGCCACGTCCAGCCTGGGGCTGATCGACTTTGACCTGCTGCGCGTGATCGGCCGGGGCAGCTACGCCAAAGTGCTGCTGGTGCGGCTAAAGAAGACAGAGCGCATCTACGCCATGAAGGTGGTGAAGAAGGAGCTGGTCAACGACGACGAGGTGAGACGCACGCACACCCTCCCACACGGGGCCCTCGCGTGTTACTGTATCGGCAGTAACTGGCAGACAATTCAAGCACTCACTCCCTAGACAATTCAAGCACTTTTTGATGCACATCAAGCAAATGAAAGCAAAGCAAAGGAAATAATAAAATGTTCAGTATTCCTGAGTTGTATAATATAAGAGTATGCATGCATTTGTATGCACACACACTGTTGTGTGTTTTGATTATTTTGTCCTCACATTTTTTGCCTTTTGAAATGTTCATAAATGTTCTAGCATTTTGAAACCAAACCCAATGTTGTCCACATGTATACACAGAACCTGCAAAGTTGCCATCTGATAACTGTATGGATGTGCTATTTGTGACCCATTTTCTTACCAAAGCCTGAAATGATCATAGGCACATATAACACACAACTTGTAATTCATTGCATGCAATGCATACCTAACAGAGCTAGTGAGCGGAGCGGATGGAATTTTGTTGGAGCGCCGAGCGTTTTTTAATTAAGAGGCCGGAGCGGCCGCTCTGTTCCGCTCCAGTTTCGCTCCGATACCGCTCGCACCACGAGTCAGAGGCATGCCCTAATCCACCAAGACTTCGTTTCTTCATAATGAATAGTAATGTGACGTCTTGAGCTTGGGCATTGCTCGGTTCGACCGCCGCTTTTATTGACTAGCAAACAGAAACAGAGGGAAGGGACACAGACAACGAAAACAGCACACACTAGGCATGTCAAACACACACACACACACTACACATACAGGGGTGGACGCAGCCCCCCACACAAAAAGGATCACACAGGAGGAAGACCTAAAAGGGTAACACGCTACACTAAAACAGGGACATTAACACAGTAAATAAAGGCATTAACACACACAAACAACCCCCAGAGTTCTCCCCCGTATCCCAGAATGCATTGTTCCAGAGTCCGTAGCTCATAGTCCAGCGTGCCGACATTACAGTAAGTTCGTTGGTATTTTAGAAAGGAAACTGAAAGTCATAGGGCTTACAAGCGTACTATTCCTACAAAACAACTAGATACTAACAATGTAGAGCAAGAACGACTATGTGGTGACACTTTTCCAGTGAGATTTATTTTGGAATTTAAGAAGACACATTTCGCGGAAACATGAGTGTGCTACGGAGAGCAAAGAAAAACGTGAGCAATTTGAATAGCCTATGCTTTGAGTAAGGGAGCGAAATTGAGCGTGGCCTGACGTGAATTTGAGTGGAGGAGCGGCCGAGTGAACAGCCACCTGAGCGGGATATTCGCACCGCTCGGCTCCGCTCACTAGCTCTGATACCTAATCAGGATGATGTATTTAGTAGGCTACACCATCACAGTATTTGGGCTCCCCTTTACTGAAAAGGTCAAGGAATGTTAAGTCCCGAACTCTAAGATATGATGTATTATTACTTGGGCTTTATGAAATGTACATAGATTCTATTGTGGGTTTTGTTATTTTGTGATAAAGTATCTTGTATTTGGGCGGTAGGTGAGGTTAAGGGTTTTTTTATGTTTTTTTGTGTGGTGTTTTCCCTAAGGGCCTTGTGTTTGATGAACTTAACACACAGAGGAGCAGGTGGGAGTAAGCCCCTCCCATTGACCCCCAGCATGTAGGCTGTGCACCTTAGTCAGCACCTGCCTGTGTTTGTGTATATTCCCACATTCAAGAGTAGGTCTCAGCCCAATGCAAGCAAGTTCAGTGCTAGTGTGTTTTATATGTTATAGCTTAGTTGTGAACTGGGAAGGTGTATTTGGTTTTGTTTATTTAAAAGAAAATGAACAGTGGCATAATGAGTAATACAATGACGTGTGTGTGTGTGTGTGTGTGTGTGTGTGTGTGTGTGTGTGTGTGTGTGTGTGTGTGTGTGTGTGTGTGTGTGTGTGTGTGTGTGTGTGTGTGTGTGTGTGTGTGTGTGTGTGTGTGTGTGTGTGTGTGTGTGTGTGTGTGTGTGTGTGTGTGTGTGTGTGTGTGTGTGTGTGTGTGTGTGTGTGTGTGTGTGTGTGTGTGTCCCTCTCTCTGCTGCTCCAGGACATTGACTGGGTCCAGACAGAGAAGCATGTCTTCGAGCAGGCCTCCAACCACCCCTTCCTCGTGGGACTGCATTCTTGTTTCCAGACGGAGAGCAGGTCTGTATCGCAAGCTCCGACACACGAGGAGTCTGTGTCCTCTTAGCTCACATGCCCAATTGTGTCTGTGAGTGTGTAACCTTTTATGGTTTGCAAAGAATGTGTAATATGCATGTTAAGACATGTAAACACATTATGGGTATGTTAAATTGCCTATATCCTGTCATTTGTTTTAAAATGCCTATCCTGTGAGAAGGATGTTACACTAAGCTAATTGACTGATAAGTAACAGGACTAGCTATAGCCTGTAGATATTCAGTTCTTCTAACACAAGGAATGCAACAGTGTAGGTTTTCCCCTCTGATCTAATCTAGCGCTGTGTGTTTGGCAGGCTCTTCTTCGTGATTGAGTATGTGAACGGCGGTGATCTGATGTTCCACATGCAGCGGCAGCGCAAGCTCCCCGAGGAGCACGCCAGGTGAGTTACACTTGTTCGTCTGCCACCAGGAACCCTCCCAAGAACCCCCCTACCCCCAGCCCAGCCCCCCCCCCCCCCCCTTGATGAATGAGTCTGTCCTTGCGTCCTCTGTGCTTGTTCTGCCCTGTGCTCGTGTAATGATCCGGGCACCCTTGGCATCCTCCGCTGTTCTCAGTAGACTGTCAGAGGTGGACGAGCTAAAATGGGGCTTGTTATATTTCAGAGGAGGCTATTAGTGTTGGGTATGTGTGTGTGTGAGTTTCAGTACACCCACTCTTTAAAGAGGGGATGGAAGCAAATACTATGAATGGTGAAGGATATGAGCAAACGATATGAAACTAGGAATTTCTCCTGTTGAGCTGTTCTAATGTAGGTCGTGTTTTTTTTTTTTTCTTTTCTTGAATGCTAATAGTGCACCCACGGTTTGTGTTTATACATATTTATAGTCATAACTGTGTTTGTGTGTGTGTGTGCGCGCGCGCCCGTGTCCAATGTTTTTTGGCTGTTGGTAGTTGTGTAGTAAATCTGGTATGATGGGTTTCCCCTCTCCATCCTGTTCAGATTTTACTCAGCAGAAATCAGCCTGGCCTTAAATTACCTCCATGAGCGTGGCATCATCTACAGAGACCTGAAACTGGACAACGTGCTCCTCGAGTCCGAGGGACACATCAAGCTCACTGACTACGGCATGTGCAAGGTGGGTGTGGGTTCATGGAACAGGAACTGATCTTTTCTTCTCTAAGGTTTCTGGGTGTGTGTGCGTGTGTGTGTGTGTGTGTGTGTGTGTGTGTGTGTGTGTGTGTGTGTGTGTGTATGTGTGCGCGTGTGCCTGTGGGTGTGTGTGTGGGTGGCTGGGTAAATGTGTGAACGATGTATAAAGAGGTTGGTGCTGGAAAACCTGAAACCATTTTTTGCTTACTTTCTATCTTGAGTGAGTCACTCTCCGCAAACTTTTCACTGAACGCAGCATGACCTCTCTCGTGACTCAGCACAGATGGGTAGTTCCGTTAGCCACTTAAAAGAAATAAATAAAAGTACTGAGTTTCCACAGACCACAAAACAAACGAATCCAGGAAGAATTTGATTATCGTGACACGATTAACATTTTTTAAAATACTTACTGATCTATTTCAGACTTGCTTTAAATGGATAATAAGAATAATGTAATATAATACAATATAATACAATAATAAGTAAATCAACTTAGACATAAATATGGCTTAAAAGTATACAACATTACTCTGCAACCTCATGAGCAAGTGAAAAAAAAAGTTGTGAAAAAGTCCTTTTTTTGCTACAGACATTCTTTTAAATATAGGTAGATATAATCTGTTATTTCTACAACTGGTTTAATGTGATGCCATTATTATCATCACAGGAGGGTCTGAGGCCAGGAGACACGACCAGCACTTTCTGTGGGACCCCTAACTACATTGCTCCCGAGATCCTAAGGGGAGAGGACTACGGTAAACATGCACATGCTTCTGTTGGACATCTAGGTCACATCATTGAACTTCCTCAGACCGCCCATTGATTATAGAGAGGAACAAACCAGCCAGCGTTTTGTCTGAAAACCTGTTCATTAGCAGGACACCTTTTTCTCCACTTTTCATGTCATTGAAGTCTGAAATAATGCATGTTGATCTGTTTACACAGGCTTCAGTGTAGACTGGTGGGCACTTGGAGTTCTCATGTTTGAGATGATGGCTGGAAGGTCACCTTTTGATATTGTGGGCAGCTCGGACAACCCTGACCAAAACACAGAAGACTATCTTTTCCAAGGTAGTACATTCCCCTCAATTACTTTTTTCACATTCACTTCAGCTTTTTGCTCTTGATATTCCCATACTTGTGTGATGCCACAGCTTATCCCATGCCTTCTGCGTTTTCTCAGTTATATTGGAGAAACAGATCCGTATCCCTCGCTCGTTATCTGTCAAAGCTGCCAGCGTACTGAAAGGCTTCCTGAACAAGGTAAGCAGGAATAAAGCTCTGAATCTCAGTTGGTACTTAAAACTCTTCTCTGGAAACAAAGCCTTTTTAGGAATGACGTGGCAACCACCCCAACAACCTCACCCCAATATACCCCATTATATGTGTGTTATGTCAGGATCCCAAGGAGCGACTGGGCTGCCACCCACAGACAGGCTTCGCTGACATCATGGGACACCCCTTCTTCAGGAACGTTGACTGGGACCTCGTGAGTTATTTTATTGCCATCACAAAGGCTTCATAATGATATGTTAAAAGATATGTTAAATGGGGGAAAATGTTCCATTCATGATTCTCAACAAAGTGAAAACCAAAGGAAAGTGTGTTGGTTCGCTGTGGCTATCTCCACACTGGGGTGTCCGCATGGGGCCGGAACATTATCGCTCTGCCCAGCCAGCTGAAACAGCTTGTTCTGTGGGTTTGAGAAAGGCAGAGAGAAAGAGAGACGGCAGAGGATTGCTGTGACCTTTTATTCCTGTTTGGTCTGGGCCAGCGTCAGGAGGGAGGGAAGTAGCGGTCAGACTGTCTGTCTGTCTGGGTCAGGTTACACTTTCCTCTCTGACAGCTGGGCTGCACTTCTCCAGATGGCCTGCAGGTGGAGTTTGCTTTATCCTCGGCTCTGCTCTGACCTAATGGAGTAGACTGCTCACTTCACACAAAATGGTGTAGCAAGGGACTCTGATATAGAAATGTAGGTTAGGTTATGCATATCATTAAATTGATCAATATTATTATTATCTTACCAATCTTCTTTTGTATTATTAAGTGATATTTTGTAATGGAACACTTACATATCTGAAGTACTATTTAAACTGGCTGATGCAACAGTCCTTATACCAAATATTATAGTATGTAACACATGCTATTGGAACTATTTTGGGTCAGTTGTCTGATTGAAATATGAACTCTTTATTTTAGATGGAACAGAAACAAGTGGTGCCACCATTTAAGCCCAACATTTCCGGCGAGTTTGGATTGGATAACTTCGATGTCCAGTTTACCAATGAGCCCATCCAGTTAACTCCAGATGATGAGTAAGTGTCATCCCGAGCCACCATAGATATCTGTGACCTGTTTCAGACCTTATTATTAGAAATACGGAACCTTGGTTATGTAAAGTTTGTCATATCGAATGCCTTACTCATGTTGTTATTTGTTCTTTCAGTGATGCTGTAAAGAAGATCGACCAGTCTGAGTTTGAGGGCTTCGAGTACATCAATCCCCTCCTGATGTCGGCTGAAGAGTGTGTGTGATCAACACTGCTCTTGGCCGCCCCGGTTGCCTTTTGTTCAACACTGCATGGTTAAATGTGCACCAACATACCGGCGAACACGCGTGCAAACACTAAACCAAACAAAAACCCTGATGATCTTCATCCTACTGCTGAAGGAGCTGCCATGAGCTCCGGGACGCTAGTTGCCAAACCAATCTCACTCTGCCATTTATAACCACTAGTCCTTAAGTCTACTTTTTGTTTTTGTTTGTTTCATAATTATTTTTGTATCATGTAAAGCCGCACTGATATCAGCGTATTTATCGGTGCCTTTTATCAGTGGCCGTTTGTGGGCTATAGGTCAGAGGTCACGAGGTAGAATGGGAGAAAGCTAAGACGACATACAGCACTGTCTTTTCCCCCGGCTCCTGTGTGAGGATGAAGACTTTATGTGTACATATCTGTAAGAAAGCAAGTGAACATATAGTGGAGTTAAAGTACTAAAAGTAATACTGTTCACAGGGGGCATGTTTTGAACACTTTCTCTTACCTCTTCAACAGCCATTTCTGCTTCGTGCAGTGGGAAATGCAGATAAGAAAAATACAATACTAGCCTTCATTTACGCTTATCCTTCTGTGTAAGTTTTGTGCTTTTTCTCTCTCTGCCTATTTAAAGAAATAGCGGTATGGAAAAATGTACAAAGTGTTTTTATAAAGCCAGGCTTCCTGTCCATGCCAGAGAGAGGCGAGCCCCATACGGTCTGTCCGCAGATGTAGTGAAGACAGGGGGGTCCACTTCTGAGCCCAGCCACCTGGTGAGGGAGGCCACATAAGGAGCCCAGGAACATTAACAATAATGTAAATACTGACAAACTGTGAATGGAGAGGGAATTTCTGAAAGGAGAGGGGAGGAAAAGAGGAGGAGTGTGCTGTAATGGAGGACCCCCTCCCCCCCTAAACTATGATAGAAAAGACCATCCATGCAACATTACCTTTACACAGGACCAAAAAAAAAAGATAATATCCCACGCTAGGAAAGGACAGGATGTTCCTGGTGGGACACGTGGTAGATGTAAACTGTAGATCGTTGCGCCGTCTCAAGATTAATCATAGAGATCCTTGATTTTATTTTGTTTTTGTTCTGTTCTTTTTCACGTTTTAAGACATTGCCTTTCTGATATTGTTTTTTTTTTTTTTTGCTCTGTTCTTTCTATGTTTATTTTTGTACGATCACCGATTCACACTGTTGGTCTATTGATATTTTTTAATTTGTATTCTTTCTGTCATTGTCTCTTTAAATTGCTGTTAAGTTACTGAAGAGAAAGCTGTTGGCGATGTTTGTCCTTGACATGACACCCATGTCGGATATGTGCTTCCTGCTGGGACATCTCTTGCCTAGCCTCCCCTGAGCCCCCCACCCCCACCTACACATACACCCTTTCCAACACCTTGCTCTCAGTCCACACCCCTCCCTCTCACCCCTCTCTCACTTGACACTATGCTTGTCATTTTTGTTTTTAAGCATCCTATAACTTTTTTTTAATTCTACACAAGAATGAGCTGACCTTAGAAGTCTGGCAGGCCTTTAGAAGATCAAATGACCAAACACTGGTAAATGTACCGTACTCTCACATGCTCAGATGCGCGCTCTTTCTCTCACACGCACACGTACACACTCCCTCCCTCATTCCACGCCAGGCTGGCCTTCACATGCCTGTATATGCTTGCACTGGTTCCCCAGTGTGAGGAACTCATTGGTACCCCTGTGTTAGCAATGATTTGGTTAGTCAGAGCCCTTTCAACATTCCTAAAGTGATTGGTGCACCAGTCCGCGAATGTGGCTGTAAAATAAAGGCATTAGGACAGTGTGGTGGCAATCCACAAAACACAGAAACACCATTTGATTTTTGGCTGCCTTCAGGTGAAGTACTCTGTGAAAAGCACATTACTAACTTTGAAACGTTATGAATTTATTTCACCTATCAACATTTTGTTAAAAGTATTTAAGTGAATAATCCTGTTCAAATGTGGGAAAGCGTTCGAGCAAAAAAGGTTGAGAGCTAAAAGTTACTGAATACTTTGTGTTGAGATGATGTCACAAATGACTATACCACCACTTCAATTTCGTATTTGTTTTTCAGTGAAAAATCTGTCTAAAACAGAAATGATATTCAAAATAAAAAAAAATGACAAATTCAGGTCTTGTTCATTATTAAAACAATAATAATGCAAAAATGATTTATTACAGCCATATTTGTATGGTAGAAAACATGGTTCTTGTCAGCTGAAGAATTAAAATGACTTCATATTTCTTCGAAACGTTACTTTTCCCTTTCCATTTCACTAATGATCCCTTTGGACTGTGAGTGCTGGTCTCCATGCCAACGCGGGGTGTTTTGTTTTGTTAGCCGGCGTAAGTGTTCCAGTCCTGTGCCGGGGCCTGTAGAGAATCAGCCCAGACTAAACAAAGAGAACTGGCATCCATGTCTCCGTGTAACTTTAGCTCATGAGCTTTTGGGAAGCTGGCTCTCATGAAGCCACTTGAAGCTCCCAGCAAGCCGGTCTTGTTGAAACACACTAGGAACGGTGTGCCTATAGGCTTGAGAAATCTACTTCAAGTCTGTTTTCATTCATAGAGGAAAAAAACAAAGAACTAAAAATGTACCACCTCATTATTAATGACTTGTATCAACATAGTCTGACAATCCTGCCAGCAGTGGGGCCAAAAACTGCAGGAAGATGAGAGAGGGAAAAGCCTTGTAACACAATGCTGCAGCTTGTAATTAAATTCCCTGCCTGCCTTTACAGCCTAACTCTATGGTTACCAGATGGTGGAGCGCTCTCTTGGCTTGTTAAGGACCCCCATCCACCATCTACCGTGAAATAGACCCTGGGCCCACTACACACGCTCACCTTGGGTGACTTTGACAGAGGACTGTATTCTGGCTGTCCACTGAGAATTAGTGTTAGAAGTGGCTCTGCATGAGGCAGGCTCTCCCCCTTGTTGGATGTGTGACATTGCTGAATTGTCACTGATCTCAGAGGACAGAGAGCCTTCCTGGTTCCAATCCTCTGCAGAGACAATTTGCCCTCACAAGAGCCAAGAATCACCCTGTATTATAAATGAGGTATAAAAAGGCAGGTGACTTGAAAAGATATGTGCTGCAAATTAACCCTATTGCTCATGTCCAGATTTTAGTAGTAAGTAAGTTACGTTATTTGTCCTGAAGGATTTTTTTAAGCAAATGAGATGTTACAACATGTTAGAGATGGTAAAAATAGAAATAGAAGCCTTATAAAAATAGAAATAGAAGTCTTATTCACTCATTTTGAAACCTTTTGACATTATGTTCAGTCTGTACCAACGCATCAGTCCACAGAATAAATGTTTTTTTTTGTTTGTTTTTTTGCTTAAAGCAACAGAGTCACACTAACTCTAAGGTTGCTAATGCCTGCTTAAGGCCTGATATTGCACTATAGACCATTTAAATCTATTCCTAGAGGGTTTCTGGTTGAAACGTAGATAGGCTACTTTGAAATGAAAATGAATTGGACTTCATAATGCTGCACATGTTTTTTTGTTTTGTTTCTTTTTTATTTTAGATTTTTGTCCCCAAGTTACAGGGCTATGTCGATGCCACATTTACACTTCAATAAATGTACATTTGTCTTGCCTGGTGAAACAACTCCTTGCAAACCTCATTTCCTTGCAAACCTCAAGCGTCAGGGGTGCGTTTACTGCCTCATCTGACAGACAGTAAGAGTCGGCCCCAGACTAAAAGCTCCTCCCATTAATGCTTCTGTTCAGTCCCCCATACTACATTCAGTCTTGACCATTAGGCAGTCTGTAAATCAGAGGGCAAGCTTTCAATTAACATAAGGTATGGGATTAAATTACCCCTCCTAACACAAAAAGGGATTTTTATATTTGGGAGGTGAGAAAATCAATTTAGTGATGCATTCATTGCTCACATCTATTTTCATGTGTGTTGAACTTTGGCTTTTTCGAGTATTATTGGGGTAAACAGTAGGCCTACACTAGCCATTTTATGTAATGTCTTGCACCAGTGCGTGGAGGAAGAGGCCTGACTTAATTGCTAGGCTACAGACTACCAAATGTAAAAATAGCTCCTGTTTTATTAGCCTATTAAAGTACAGTTGTCCATTGGACGGTTCTTTTTCAATTCAATCCTTTTCATTTTAGGCTAGGGCTACCTTATATCATTATTCATGACAACCAAAGAACACATTCATATAAATCTTTAAGATCAGGCAGTTTGTCAAAAATACTTGGTAAATTGTGGTAAAATTGTGAATTCTCTTGCAGAAATATAAACCAGAGTACGCTAGGCCTATAGCATGCCTATGTAGTCTTCCTGTCGTTGAGATTAAGTCTTGTATTTATTTAGCCCATTGATCAAACGTTTTGCGCACATAAATCAAAATCAGACATAGCCTATGACTGATAACATTGCACTGTTTTGTCGTCGTTCCCTTGTGCAGGTTTACAGAGGCTAATGACCTCGAGACAGACTATCAGCCAGACACCCCCGCTCCGTTTCCGAGGCATGCCCAATCCGGGTTTAGTGACGTATCCTTTCGGCTTGAGCTGTGACGTTGTGACTGTCTGTAGTGGTGTTTCTGACTGCGTCTTGTTGACGGTCGGTCAGTCAGGCTGAGAGGAGACACACACGACTTCAGCTCGGGGAACGTGAGCATTTTTTCGAGGCAAGTCCCTTACTATTCTTATTTAATTGTGCCGGTAACTCTGGTTGCGTCCAGTATTTCTGAAATTGCCTTATTTCCGCCTTTGTTGCCTTGTCTAGAATTGTTTAGTTACACCAGATCATAGATAAGATTAGCTAGCTAGCTACGCTTGAGAAGGTTTTTACGCTAGCAAGCCAAGCTAGCTAACAAGGTTTATTCACACTGAACTAGAATACGTAGCGCGCTAGTTAGCAAGTACTCATCAGCCCCGCTTGCTTGGCAAGAGAGGAATTATCAAGTGGCTTCGGCTGCTCGTTAGACTGTCGTAGCCTTTTAAAATGGTTCAAGACAACTGTTCATGGGTTAAAGGGTAAACAAAATAACGTTTGTGAATGGTGTCCGTGTGAAATCATGGTCACTCAAGTTCATTTGGGAAATTTGGGTTGTTCATTGCAGGGGTTGTGTGATGTCGCTGAGAGTCCCGTGGTAACACCACTGCCGCTTCGCCAGAGCTTCGCCAAATGGTTGTAACGTTAGCGTTATGTCAAAATGTCAAACGGTGCCAAATTATACTCCACCGACTCACAGGGATTACATACACAGAAACTGGACATATTAGTGGTGAAAATATTCTGTCGAAACACTTAACGTACTTGGTTGCCCGATTCCCATAATGCTGCGACAAGATTAGTGTGAAAGCCCTGTCGGAAAGCAATTTCTAATAGGCTAGACTGGTTGTGTGCTGAGTGTAATTTCGAAGGTATGTGTGCTAGTCGACCAAATGACACATTCTGCTTTTCAGCAATAAAATAGCTTGGTGGGTCAGTTATTTTTCTCTCACTACTTTTTGTAATTAGAGTGGTCTTCTGATCAGGGACCGATTTCGCTTGTTTCGGGAATGTCACCATCACGGCTGTTTGCATACCATTGCTAGGGGTGAAACAGTGACGGGGTAGCCTGTGTATGTGCGCTGCGTGTCGAGCGGGGAGGAAAGGAGGTGAAGGAGAGGAGAGAGCTGCGCTGTGTCCTTGCTTGTATGAGCGAGGGGGTGACCGTACGCCATGGACCATGGTAATACTGTGGTTCTTTTCGGGGGTGTTTTAAAATGTAGAATGGTTATATTAATTTGCCACATTTAGCTAATACATAACACCCAAATCATTCTTACGCGCGTGAAATGAAAACGCAGTGGTCTGAACCATTGAAGGCATCAGCAGCAGCGGGTGGCAGCTCCGATAGGCTGCGATACAATATGTTTAAATGGTCATATTGCACGCAATGTTGCAGTTTTAAATTAGTCATCACCTGTATGTAGGCTACTACATACCTGGTTGTGTCTAGCATTTCTGTTTATATCAGCTAAAATTCTCGTGTTGAAATACAGACTGTTGTTGCTAAGCGTTGGTTCTTCAGTGGACAGACAACGTCGTGCAAGCTAGCGCAGATTTCACCAGAATTTGTTTTGGACAATCACTTGCTTGTTACCCCTGTTTCATCCCGAATTGGGTTGTTCGTTGAAATGTGTTTGTTTTCCGACCTGAAATGTTATTGCAACACATAACTTGCAATGCAATCTGTAAGGGCACTGGTTGTGTTCTCACGATAAATATATTTATAGCTCACAATAGTAACAACTCGTAAGCTTAATATCTGTGGTTAAATCGTTCTTTTTAAATCGTTATTTTAATGGTGTGACAAGTCATCAAAGAAATTACAATCGTATGTGTTGTTGTATTCACAGTAGTCCCTGCATATCCATTGGTCCTTTTGTTCGGCCGTTTTTATCTTGCTGTGCTTTTAAAGGATGCGTTGAAAGAGTGTTGATAGTCTATCAACTCTTTTCACTTGGGTGATGGGGTCAGCGGGCAGTCACCGTGCTCGAACAGGGAGCTCACCCGCTGACAATCCACAGCGGTGCTCGCTCTGACCTGTTTGGGCAAACAGCTAATTGTATTATCAGACTAGTGTGAACACGTTTTAGTCGGGGTTTAAGTGGGGAAATGGGAGCTGCTGGTTGCAGAATAAGTCGTTCACCTGACTATCCGCTGCTGATAAGTCAAGTTGCTTATTCCTCTCTGGTTTAGGTCTATTTGTGAAATTATGTAGGGTAATGGCCATTTGGCTCATTGTTTCCTGTGTCAAGTAATGTATGAACCCAACCACCCCCACACTGACAAACTTTTTTTGTTCCAAAGCCCCATTTTCACCTTATGTTTGTGTGTGAATTATTTGGAAGCCTATTCACATCTCTTATCCCTCTCCCTTTCAGGACATTGAGAAAACCTACTGAATTATTTCATCACCATGTATATATGTGGATGCAAGAGGATTCATATTTTTTGACAGAGAGTGGATTAGATTACAAGACACCAAGTTTAAGCCATCTTAAAAAGAACAACTTAAGTTCAAACAACTGAATGAACCTGTGTTTGACCATGGCCAGCACTCAAACGAGTTTGAAGACCCCCTTTAAAGACCTGACCTCCTTCAAGGGCAACATGAAGCGTCTGTACCGCGAGCAGCTGGACTACGCGCCCATCAAGAAGCGCGTGATGGCCGAGATGAACCTGAAGCGGCGCAGCCAGGAGAGCCTGCCCTGTGGCCCCAAGGTGAAGCACGAGCACGTGGACGCGGAGCTCCTGGGGGCCGAGCTGGACCCCGAGGGCCGAGACCTCCACGGCAGTGTGGCCAAGGCTCTAGATCTCAGCCCCGGCCTGAAGCACACTCTGGCCCAGTTCACCCTCAGCAGCCAGAGCTCGCTGGGGGGCCCGGCGGCCTTCTCCGCCAAGACAGCCCAGGACACAACCTCCAGCGCGGCCCAGCTCAATTCCATGCCCTCCCCGCCAGCCCTGGGGGGTGGACCGCTCCTGGTGCCCTGCGACAGCTCCACGGAGCTCACCCACTCGCTTCTGGAGGGCGAGTCCATCTCCTGCTTCGCGGTGGGCGGGGAGAAGCGCCTGTGCCTGCCGCAGGTACTCAACTCGGTGCTGCGCGACTTCTCGCTGCAGCAGATTAACGCCGTGTGCGACGAGCTCTACGTCTACTGCTCGCGCTGCGACGGTGAGCAGCTGCACATCCTCAAGGTGCTGGGCATCCTGCCTTTCAACGCGCCCTCCTGCGGCCTCATCACGCTCACCGACGCCCAGCGCCTCTGCAACGCTCTGCTGCGCCCGGGCACCGCCCTGCCCCCGGAGCTGGGCGCCAAGCTGTCTGCCCAGGGCCTGCTGAAGGAGAGCAGGGACAACTTCCAGGTGGAGCACCAGTGCCTGGGCAAGTGCCAGGGCCTGTTCGTGCCACAGTTCTACGTGACACCCGATGCGCCCTGCATCCAGTGCGTGGAGTGCCAGCTGCTCTTCTCGCCGCAGAACTTCGTCATGCACTCGCACAAGTCGTCGGACAAGCGCACGTGCCACTGGGGCTTCGACTCGGCGAAGTGGCCCTGCTACCTGCTGCTCGCCCGCAAGTATCTGGGCTCTGCCGAGGAGCCACGCCTCAAACAGCTGCTGGAGCAGATGAAGGAGAAGTTCCACTACCAGCCCAAACTCCTGCTAGAAAAAGTAAGTGGCCCTCTGTCTCAGTTTTTCCCCCTCTTTTTTTCCTGTAAAATCATATCCTATTATGTCTTTCCTGCCCTCCTAGTGCCTGCAAGGGGGGGGGGGGGTGCAGAGCAGGGACTTCTGTCTGCTTCCTTTGTTTTGATTTCAGTTCATTTTTCTGGTGTTTTTTCCCTACTTCCCTCTCTCCTGTGTGGTGGGTTGGTTTCCTTCATGCACTTCGCCCTGCAGTGGGTGTTGAGGGGAGCAAGAGAAGTTGTGGCCGAGGGTCGTATTTCCGGTCTGCTTTGGCTGGCCGGCAGTGTCTCTGATGCTGTCTGTTGGGGCCGGAGATGGCTGCAGCTGATACCTCCAGGCCTGCTGTGGCCTCTCTGTCTCATGGTTGTTTTCCTAAACTTCGACTGACCCACATCGTGTGTGTGTGTGTGTGTGTCTGTGTGTGTGTGTGTGTGTGTGTGTGTGTGTGTGTGTGAGATGGAGAGGGGCAGGTGACATTTGCTCTCTTGTGCCAGCCGTGCTGGGGGAGGCCAGCTGGCCAGAGCCAAAGGGGAAAGTACATCATTTGGCCCCTCGGTCAGCCTCAGGTCACCGAAAACAACAACCCACCTTAACAAAAGACTAGGGCAGGGTGTGGTAATTAGCACTCTGTTTTTCTGGGTGATTGTGGTGCGGGATGTCCAATTGGAGGGTTTGTATTACTCACTTGTGGTTTCAGAGTCTACCTCTCAGCCTTAGCTTTTTGTGTCATTATTCACCACCGCCCCTCCCCCCGGTCCTCCCCACCCACTGCTGCAAGGTAGAGCTTACGGGCAGGATCTGCTAGGGAAATGCCCACATTGCATCACCAACTGCATCCTTTGGCAACTCTATGAATATTAAAGGTTAGAACTCGGTGGATTGTTCCATAGTTTGTGTGTTTTTTTCCCTCTCTTTTTCTTTTCTTTTCTTTTCTTTTCTTTTTCTTTTTTTTTGCCGATGGAAAAAAGGGCACAAAGTCACCCACAGTGCAAAGCCTATTGAAGCTGTGGGCTACAGTAGAAAATGCTCTGGATTGTTTCAGTGCCATTGAGTGGCCATGTCTCATGACCTTTTGACCAGGCCAGGGCTTTTCAGCCTTGTGTTGGCTGCGGCTCATGACCGGCCCACTGCTCTGAGAGGTGGACAATAGAGAGGCAACACCCCCCCCCCCCCCCCCCCCCCCCACACACACACACACACACACACACAAACCCCCAACACCCAGCTGCTTCCACCTAGCCAGCCTTCTCTTCTGTCTGTTTAACTGTGGTAGTTCAGATCAAGCCTGTGACTACAATCACACACACACACACACCACAGACACACTCACACATACCCAGACACAGATACACACTGCAGCGGGTTATTTATATTTGGTGCAGGTGTGTGAGAGAGCTGTTTGCCGTGGACACACACACACACACACACACACACACACACACACACACCCCCTGTTCTATTTGTCTGAGTGAGTATGAGGTAGCAGCCCCAGTCACACCCAGCGTGCTTGTGCAAGTGTGCCGGAAATACCGTCTGGTGTCTCGTCTAGCGCCTAAACTACATAACCCCCCCCGTCTCTGCTGCGCACACTGTAACTGTCTGAGAGGATGCTGACACAGACCTTGAGCCAATCAGTCATAAAGCCATGTCTGCTATACAGGCTGACCTCATCCTGAACACAGACACACACACACACACACACACAGTCAGTTGACACATTCATAGAGACGCTTCGTCTGACACAGATGTATGCTGTATACCTGTGCCATATGATGTAGTCTACACTCCCACAACCACAGACATACACAGATGCATTCTTGACGTAATTGTGAGCCACTACAGTCACACACACACACACACACACACACACTCTCTCTCTCTCTCTCACACACACACACACAGTCTTAGGATGGCGGGTGTTAGGTGCGCCAAGCTGCGCTGTGTCAGTGGTACCTTCTGTCTAGCTATTAGTTGCTGAAGCAGTGACACGTGTGTGTGTGTGCCGTACTTCTCTTGTACCCTCTGTATTGCTCTGCTCTCAGGGGACTTCAGAACTTTGTTTTTCTAGAGTTTGTTTTTGTCTTCTGTGTGTGTGTGTGTGTTTTAAAAAAAAAAAATTTGAATTACAGCTCGAGCCTCCAGTGTTTTTTCCCCCTCAGCGAGTGCTTTCGGGTTGAGTAAATTGTCATTGGGTTCTGAATTGTTCTAGTGTGTTTTCATTACAGGTACATCCTGTACTGTCTATTCCCCTTTCTCTGATTAATGCTCAATGCTCTGATCTATCTCTTTTTATGTCTTTCTCTCTCTCTCTGGCTGTGAGTACCTTGCTTGCCCTTGCTGTTAAACATGTAAGCTTATGGCTAAACAGTTTGGCTTTCCAGGCTCTGGTCTTGGAAGGACAATCAACCACCCCCTCCACACAGACACACACACAAACACACAAGCACCCTCCAGTGTTGAGGAAACAGGTGTGTAAGCGTTGTTGCTATGTGTCCCCTATACGACTGGGAAACCAGACGGGAATGAGTGAGTGTGTGAAAGGTCACAGTACCGTTAGTACTAGTAGACACTGGATGTATCTCAAACATACTTCTCTAAAGAAAATACAGTGTGTGTAAGTGTGTGTGATAGGGAGAGTGTGTGTGTGTGTGTGGTGTGTCTTTGTGTGGGAAGTGGTTAAGGCAGACATGCTCCCTGATGGTGGCACTCACCCCAGACATCCTCCATTGTGTGGCGTCAGGAGAAGTGTGTGTGTGTGTGTGTGTGTGTGTGTGTGTGTGTGTGTGTGTGTGTGTGTGTGTGTGTGTGTGTGTGTGTGTGTGTGTGTGTGTGTGTGTGTGTGTGTGTGTGTGTGTGTGTGTGTGTGTGTGTGTGTGTGTGTGTGTGTGTGTGTGTGTGTGTGTGTGTGTGTGTGTGTAGTTCTCTGAAGTGAGACTGACTCAGACTTTCCAAAACTGAGTGAATGTTATTGAAGCACATGCTCTTTGACTGATGCCTTCTGCTCCGTGTTGATTTAACCCCATTTACTCTCCCCTTACTGTGCCCACCCCCCCACCGCCCGCTCTCATGTCCGTGTTTGCGCGTGCTGGCATCAACAGTCCAAGGCCCTCCAAAGAGTGGAGAGAAAGCCGTCTGCCTGAACCTGTGAGACTATTTGTGTGTTTTATGTGGTAACTGTTTGTTATCCTGTTGTCACAATATTTGAACAGCTATAAAATGACAAAAAAGAAAATAAATGGCCCTGGGTTTTTTAATAGGTTAGTGTAGTGCTGCACGTACATCGCAGTGGTAGGAGGGGAAATATAGGAGCCCCGATCTGATTGAACGGTTTGTCACAACAAACAAGGTCAGGCGGGATTGATCGTGTCGGCGCTGGTCATGTCAATGTGTGCCAAGTAGATCGGTGAGCTGCTGACCAGCGGGTCCACATCCTCCCTCCTGCTGGCCAGGAAACGCTGGGGTGTTACGTTTACTCTCTGTAGACATCACAAGGAACTTGTCTAAAACCATAACAGCACTGCGCACATCCGCAGCACAGCGCAGAGCCAGCGTCTGCTCTCTGTTCCTGAGAGCGCATGACGTTAATGGTAGAGTACAGAGTGAAAAGCTGTCTGGAAGTCTGATGTCTGGTTTGAAGGATAGTGAGGGCGATAGTGGCGTTACTCATTTCGTGTGTGTGTGTGTGTGTGTGTGTGTGTGTCTGTCTGTCTGTACTGGCCAATGTACAGACAGAAGAGATGATAGGGGGAAGAGTCATAGAGGGAGGGAGAGGTGTGTGTGTGTGCGTGTGCGCCTGCAGTGTCTGCTATGGAGGCCTGCTGTGCAGACAGGGTTGGCTGCCAGAGAAGTCTGCTCTCTCTGTGCTGGCCGACTGTCTCTGGATGCCTGTTCTCCCGTTGCCAGTTAGTGTGTTTGTGTGGTTGGCCATGTGCCTGTCCGTATCGCTATCTGTTTGTTTGCCTGTCTGTGTGTCCCTGTCTGCCTGTATGTCTGCACCTCTGTCTACCCCTGTCTGTGTGTGTGTGTGTGTGTGTGTGTGTGTGTGTGTGTGTGTGTGTGTGTGTGTGTGTGTGTGTGTGTGTGTGGGCGCGCGTGCGTGTGTGTGTGTGTGTGTGTGTGTGTGTCAGCCTGTAAGACAGCTTGCATGTCCAAGTCTCTCTGTATGTGTGTGTCCTGTCCATTTGACTTTGTGTCCAGCTTGTATTAGGTTGTAAGCCTGTCTGTGTCTCTGTCCTTCTCTCTCTCTCTCTCTCTCTCACTCACTAACTCACTTGAACTCACTCACACTCTCTCTCTCTCTCTCTCTCTCTCTCTCTCTCTCTCTCTCTCTCTCACTCACTCACTCGAACTCACTCACACTCGTGCTCTCTCTCTCTCTCTCTCTCTCTGTGTGTGTGTGTGTGTGTGGTGAGACTGTTTGTGTGTGTCTGAGGTAGACAGCAGCTGTGGTGAGGTGCAGACAGCTGTGTGTCTGTGCTCCCATTCTCTATTTGGAAACCAGTGAGTTCATATACCACAGACCAGCTCTCTCTGCCCTCCCCCCCTTTCGCTTCCTCTCTATCTTACCTCGTTCAGCTTTCCTCTCTACCGCTTTTCTTGGTCTCTGCCTGTCATTCTCACCCTCTAGTTTCTGAATTTCCACTGTTTGTTTTTTCCCCTGTCTTCTCTGTCTCTTATCGGTCTGTCTCTCTTGTGCTGTGGCTTTTTTTTTTTTTTTTTGAAGACTCGTCTGTCTCCTCGTCTCTCAGTGGGCCTTCCACCACCCATGGGTTCCTCCCTCTGTTCTCTCTCTCTCTCTCTCTCTCTCTCTCTCTCTCTCTCTCTCTCTCTCTCTCTTTCTCTCTCTTTCTCTCTCTCTCTCTCTCTTCACTTTCCACCCTGACCTTACTCCCTTTTCAGCGAGTCCCACTGACACAGTGGAACGCTTCAGCCAACAGACCCTTTCACCCACTCCACACAACCTCAAAATGGAGGACAGCGAGCAACATGGAGGGAAAACCACAGCATCCTGCACGCAGTCTAACTGCCTGCCTGCCTGTCTGCCTGCCTGCTGGCTCATACAGTCCTCCGCCTTTCGCAGACGTGTTTTGATTTCTCCTCCATTTTGAAACCAGTGTTGGTTCACCACTTGGGAAAGAGATGTCCTTTAGTGCTCTGACCGTATCGACATTTTCCTCCCAAGCCCCTTAAGCAATGGAAGTTCAGACTCTCAGAAAAGCATGTTAAGTGGCTGAAGCACTAAATAAGTCAGTGGTTATGTAAGGAAGATGGGCTTGTTAGTGTCTGAGACAGAGAGAGACACAGAGAGAGACACAGAGAGAGACACAGAGAGAGACACAGAGAGAGAGACAGAAGGCCCTTTCACACTGGCAAAATTGCCACGATTTTATGTACCAGAATCGCAGAACGACTGTCCCTTTCACATAGACTGAGGCGGAATGGCGGGACCAAGCCCCCTTTGCCGAGTTTTTTCGTTCCGCCACCAGTGTGAATGGGTCAAGGCGGAAAGAGGAATCTAGGCGGGCATTTCAATGCTATGTCCAGCCCACCACAGGAGATTGCAAATAAATCTAACTGATCAAAAGCAGCAATAGCAGAGACAGCACATTATGTCAATCTATAAATTCACAAAGTCTCCAGTCATTCAATTCCTGCTAGGGTTGACTGTAGCTTGGAATGCAATCCATAATAGGCTATCCTAAAATCCAGCGATAAAACAATTGCATGAACTCATGAGCGTCTGTCTGCCCTATATGTATATTCTCTGATTGTAATGCTTACAGATATCTAGGCGATATTTGTAACATTTATTTTGTATTTGGCCTGTTATAAAATCATGTAGACTTATTGAACAATTTAAACACATTAGGAACCGCAAAGTTGGAGACATGCATGAAGACATTGCTGCAAATTTAAAACCAGATTACTCTGGAATGGCTTACTGTGCAGGGGAATGCTTTACACATTTATGTTCGGTAAGGTCTGCTGTTTATTCTGATATATGGTTTGTCATGTGTTGAGGGAAAGTTCGCGAAGTATTCCACCAAGATGAATGGGTAGGGAGACGGGCGCAAAAAATATGATTAAATTAAAGTTACTTTTCTCGTGAACCGTTTACCACAACAACTAACCACTAACATTGTTTAAAGGCTGAGAAAAAGCTCTTTCGTGTGATACATGTGATGTCTGTGATGAATAGGCTACTTCGCAAGTAGTTTAGCAAATTTGGGTGGGACAGAAATACCTTTACAGAGCAGCAGTTCTGGCCATATCGGCTCTGGCTCACATGATGTACTGCTTTAAATGCATTATCGCTTCACTACCCAACACGCGAACAAGAAAGAAAAGAAAACAGAAACCAATGTGCTTATGTTGCGATTTCCGATAGGCCCAGGCCTAGAGAAAAGACAGCTATGGTAACCTAACAATTAGGATTTGCTTTGCCTACACTGCTGTTTGGTTGTCCCAAACTTTGAGACGATCCATACTCGCATTAACTGAATCTTATCAACCCGAACTGCGATGTTGAGTGACAGGATGCAATGCCTAATAATCTCACTGCCTTCGGCATAACTGCTAACAGTGCGCTTAGGCCTACTGTTAAACACCTGAAAAATATTAAGCTGCTGTGACGAGCACTAGGCCTGGCCTACGCTTGAATGGTTTATGACAATGGAACGTTGCGTTTTTAAAGAACTGCTTATTACGTCGTGTGACAAAGTTTACACTAATCATCATCTTCTAATGTATCCTTATGTTGAGATGTCCATTCTCTTTGCCCTAGGCTATCATTTGTGCGCGAAGCATGTTTCAATTAAGACAGTACACAAGCTATTTTAATTGTTGTAATATTGAATTATTTCATGAATAAATTGTACGCACAGTACATTGTACGGCCAACGCAAGGGGCAACTCTTCTCTTCAATTTCCCTTCCAAATTACGTTTTATTGTCTGAAGACATCTATTGCAAGAATTTAACATTCTAACAGCAACAGCAAAGCAAATGCAAGCTGACCAAAGTGCAGTCGGTTCTCCCGCCGTGGTTTTTGAAATCACACACCTGCTGTATCTAAAGGCCCACGCACATAAGGCCTGCTACGACTATCACTCTACACGCCCCCTGTTGCACGTCACAATTTAATTTACTATAGCTGACCCTGCCTCCTGGCTCCCCAAAATGCCGCTTCATGTGAACAGATCAGCAGTCCGGCAAATTTTCACCTCGCTTTCAGACACAAAAAGACGGCAAAAAGACGTCCCCTCTTCCCGCAAATTTAGCGTGATCTCTGTGTGAAAAGGCCTAAAGAGAGAGACAGAGAGAGAGAGAGAGACCGACAGACAGAGAGAGAGAGACAGAGAGAGAGAGAGGGAGAGATGTGTGACAGTGTGAAGGTATTGATCGGTCTGGTCCTCTGATGGATGTGGGAGACGCTGTGACACGGATGGTGTGAGGGGAGAGAAGGAGCCGTACATCTTTGAAGAAAAGGCCGCGGGTGGGGTGGGAGAGGCGTGACTGGAAATGTTTATTGAAGATCTGTCTGTGTCTAATTCCGGCACCTCGGACTCTGTGCTCTCAGGGAGAAGGAGAGGATTGTCTGTGGAGTGTGTCCATTGTCCACTCATGCGACAGCAGGCTGGGCAACATGAAAACACGCGCAGACGCTCGTTATGCATGGCCGCCGGCTGTTTCCGAGGCGAAAGTTTGACCTCCCAGAACCTCCGCTGAAATTAGGTGCTCTGGTCCAGAACAATCCTCTGGACCAGCCAATCAGGCGAAAACCTCTTCATCCTCTGACGTCTGCCAATTCTTATGCAACAATGCCCAGCCCCCCCTCCCCACCCCTATCCCCAACCCCCGCATGTGTATTTCCTCCACACAAACAGCCCTTAAACCACCCCATAGCCATAGAAAGGCCTACTGTGAGGTCCTGAGTGGCTCCAGTGTCTGCCTGGCCTATTAATACGTGCTGCTCGGGCCCCGGTTGGCCCTGGGAAGCCGCTGGCCTGCTGTGTGTGGTCCCTGTGGCCCACTGGCTCGCAGCGGCTGCCTGCCGGATTTAGGACCCGAGGTCTGGCTGCTGTCCCACAGCGGGCCAGAGATGCACTCAGGAGTGCATGGTTACCAGGAAACAACACGTCGAAAGGCAGGTATCTGAACCACCTACCTTTCAGCCTGTCTATCTGTGTCTCTCTGTCTGTCTGTCTGTCTGTGTGTCTGTCTGTCTGTCTGTCTCTGTGTGTGAGTTACTGTGTGTGAGTATGTGCATTGTACACAAATGACATCCAAAACACACCCTGTCTGAGTGTATTTCACCACTCAGTGGAGCCATAGAAACCCACGCTGGTCCACAGAGGCACAGGACTCTTCACGCATTCGCATTAGCTGGCTGCTGAGGAGCTGCTCTCAGTCTCTCCCCACATTTGCTGCCCCCTCAGTGTGTCTCCCCCCAGCCTCGCCGCATCTTCAGCGAGGTTTCCGCTCTACCGTCCTCCTCCTGGCCCCTCGCTGGGAAATCCTCGCTGTGCTGCTTCCTGCCTCCCAGCCTGTCGTCTAGACAGGATCTGGTGTTTGTGGCAATGCATTGCTACAGCGAGTAGCAGCGTAAACGGCGTAAAGGAGAGAGGGAGAGGCACGACGCTAACGTGGCGGCACGCACATTAGCAGGGAATGTGTCGTAATGAGGAATGACGTGCTGTAATTAAACGATAGCCGACGAGGATATTAAATGGCCGTCAGATCCCAGTGCGACTCCCGGAATGTGCAGAGAAGGGAGAGAGGGAAAGAAGGAAAGCAAAAAAGAGTAAGTGAGGAAGGAGGAGGTGGATTATAGTGTAAACTTTAAAGCCCTGAGTGTGTTTGCATTTGGAGAGACGCGGCTGCTCTCTGTCCCTTGAGGACACTGTGATTAATGCCGATACACACACGAGAAGTGGAGGGCACTCTACTCTAGTCTTCTGGGGAGATGGGGGCCTCCTCAACAGGCAGCACCCGTGGTTTAACACTAACCCAGACACGGCATTATCAGATGTGCGATAAGAGAGCAGGGCTGTCTCTCCTCTCGGCCTTTCGTTCCAATTCTCTTTCCCAATCTCTGTTCAGGTGTCAGTCATGGTACAAGTACAAATGATTTCAGTAATGTGCTCTTGTGGTTAGCAAGGAATTGGAGCACCAATGCTGCTGGTCAAGTGGGCGTCTTTGCATGAAGAAAGATTGCAGTGTGTGATCTACCCCCCCCATCCTCACCCCAAATACGAACGTACACACCCACATATATATACTCAGTCTCCAGGGATCTGGGTTTACATACAGACAGACACTAGGCACTGAGGGGCCTTATGGCTTTTCCATTTTAGAGTCACTCCCGTGCTACTCATCAGTCAGGCTGAGAGCGACACGGCGAGTGTGTGAATCACTCCGTGGCCTCACAGGTGGTTCTCGTCCGGCCTGAACGGCCTCTCCTCTGCTCCACTTCTGGCCCGGGAACCATGCGCGCCAGAGTGCACCCTCCCCGTGCCTCCCCCGCCTGTCTCTGTTTAACCTCTGCTAAGCCCCTCGGCTCGCTATGCCTCTAATCACGTTGCTGAGAGGCTCAGTAGCCTCCCCCCCCCTCTCTTCTTCTCTCACCCCTGCTGAAGGTAGGTAGGGTGGGGGGGTTGGGGGGTGGACTATTGGGACAACCCCCCCCCCCCCCCTTGAGGTGCCTCGGGAAAAGCGGCCCCTGTGTGTGTGTGTGTGTGTGTTTTCCCCTGCTCATGAACCCAGCCTGAGAGGGAGGGCGGAGACACATCCCACATGAGGCCCCTCTGAGCTTGTGTGTGTGTGCGTGTGTGCGTGTGCGTGTGTGTGTGTGTGTGTGTGTGTGTGTGTGTGTGTAGCGTAGCAGCACTGGCAGTGCATTCATATGCAGACACATTCCTACTCCTGTCAGACAGGCCAGCCCCACACCCCAGTCAGCCAGGGGTCAGCATGTTTTATGCTAATACCTGGTAGCATTTCTTTTCTCTTAATGTATGGATGTGGGTTTGCCCAGTTTCACTACCTAGTTTCACCCTACACTTGTCTTAATGACCTGGTTTGCACAGTAGGATGATTTACTACGCTGTTACCATTTGTTTTTGATCATGTGGCGCTAGGTGTAAAACCAAGTTCCAGAGAGACCGCATACCTGTAAAGTGAAACGTGTACTCTTCTACCTCTTCTGCAAGTCATTTAAACAAATAGTCTGTGAAAAGAAGATGAATACACACATCTGTTTATGGAGATTACAGGGCTCATCTGTCCATTTGAGATGACCTAGCCTAGCCTGGGCGCTAGCCTAGATAAATTCAGTCCATCTTAGACCTGCTCTCTGCTGTGGTGCGTTCTCTTTGGAGCTGGTAGAGTGCACTTATCATGCCCGGCAGACAGACAGGCACTGGGTTTGATTCCTCGTTAAGGCATGTATATTTATTGCCCTCTCTTTGTGTAGGCACTGTGGCTTATCATGTGTAACAGGGTTGTTTTCTCTGAAGTGGATGTTTGTCAAACAAACCCACCCCTTATTGTGTTGGTTTGTTACACACACGTGTCTGTGTGTGTGTGTGTGTGTGTGTGTGTGTCGAAGTGTGTGTGTCTCTGTTTGTGTGTGGGAGTTCTGTGAGGGGTTCTGCTTTGGTCTGTGTAAGTAGGTCTCTCCTGCTGATCTCAGATCCCTCCTGGTGCCGTCAGATCATCTCGGCTCTCCTCTGCTGCTTCCGCTTTCAATTTGCGCTCTCTCTCTCTCTCTCTCTCTCTCTCTCTCTCACTTTCACTCCCCCTCTACATTGGTTTTGTTCCTATTCCAATATGGGTAAGGAAGCAAGACCAGGGGCAGGGGTGTGTGTGTGTGTGTGTGGTCCCTGTTACGGGAGATGAGCGGGACCGTCAGCCAGGCAACCTAGCCTCCAGGCAAGTCTCGTTCCCTCTCACTTTCCATTCCTTCTCTCTCTCTCTCTCTCTCTCGCTTTTTTCTCTCACTCTCTCTTCTCTTTCTCTACCCACCCCATCTTCACTCTCTCTTGCACACAGAGAGAACCCACCCCCATGCATAACTAATCTCTGGCCCCCTAACAAGCAGGTTCATGCAAAATGCATGAGTCTTGTGTCCTTCTTCCTCTGCTCTTCTCTTCTCTATCTCCCTTTCTTTATCTCTCCCTCCCTCTGTGTGTGTGTGTGTGTGTGTGTGTGTGTGTGTGTGATGTCTGTGACCGTCAGGCCGCATGCCGTGAGCGGTGGGTGGGCGGGCATGCTCGACGTGTCTTGCTGTGAGAATCTCCAGAGAGGTTGGCGGTGGCGGCGGCTTCTGATGCAGCCCTTGGCATCCCAGAATCCCAGTCCCTTGGCATCCCAGAATCCTCTGCTCCTCAGCACGCACCTCTAAGCCTCCAACACCTGCTTTCCTCTTTCATCCTTCTGTCTCTCCATCTCACCATCTCTTTCCTCTTTCATCATTCTGTCTCTCCATCTCACCATCTCTTTCCTCTTTCATCCTTCTGTCTCTCCATCTCACCATCTCTTTCCTCTTTCATCTTCTGTCTCTCCATCTCACCATCTCTTTTCCTTTCATTCCTCCTGTTTCATCTCTTCTTCGTTGCTCGTTACCTGTCTTCCCCATCGTCTCAGACCTCATCGGGAGCAGAGGACAGCTCAACTAGTTTTGATTGGCTGTTGCGTGAGAATCGTATTAATTAATGTGGTGACTGTGACGTCCGTGGTGATGGCGTTAGGGAGGC
Organism: Alosa pseudoharengus; assembly: GCF_046254945.1. NCBI lineage: Eukaryota > Metazoa > Chordata > Actinopteri > Clupeiformes > Clupeidae > Alosa > Alosa pseudoharengus. Next base: position 10,908,202 of record NW_027468663.1, on the reverse strand, counting down.
TGAGTGGGCGGAGAGGGGGCTGTGAGTCAGAGGGCACGCTGACGGACGTGCTGCCCAGACAGATGGAGTGCAATCCACTCACCACCGATTGTGCTCAGAGAGAGAGAGAGAGAGAGAGAGAGAGAGAGAGAGAGATATCCCCCTGGCCCCACAATGGCCCACTTACAGCACAGCATACAGTCAGGCCCTCGGCTCTCATGGCCACTCACTGCAGACAAGCACAGATGGAGGGCTGCTTTCATTCAACACACAGTACATACACACACTCATATACACACAGTACATACACACACTCATATACACACACATTACATACACAATACACACACTCATATACACACATACACACTCACACTTGTATACACACGCACAAACTACGCATACTCTGACAGACACTCAGTCACAGACATACTCAGACACTCACTCACAAGCCACATGGACACTCACACACACATGCATGCTGACACAAACAGACATACAGACTGGCCAACAGGGAAACATGTCTCTTACACTGAACCACACACACACACACACACACACACACACACTCCCTCTCCTGTGCACAGCTGCCATGTCCGCTGCAGATGTGTGTGCCTCTAGTGCTGCTCTGACTAACACTGGGGGAATGGTGTGTGTCCAAGGGAGACGAGAAGGTTGTGCTCCTCTGCTTTGCCATCGTGTGTGTGTGTGTGTGTGTGTGTCTGTCTGATTGTACATGTGTGAACTACACACCATCAATGTCTCAACGTGTGTGTGTGTGTGTGGTAACAGTGGTCTTCTTTACAGTAAAGCGCTTGTGTTTGTCCACCCCCTCATGCCAGAGCCGTATGTGTAATTCAGGGAGGTGAGCGCTGACAGCTGGGTAATTACTGCTTTAGGGACCGCAGACCAATCAAAGCACAGGAGCAATGCCTCCCTACATTCCTATGCTTCCTCCCTGTGTGTGTGTTTGCGGCTGTTTATTTGTGTATTTCTGAAAGTTTGTGTTTGTGTTGTGATGTTTTTTTTTTAATTATTATTATTTTATGAAGTATATTTTGAGTCCGCTTTCTGTATTTGTTTGTTTCTCTGTATATGTGATTGAATTTGGCTTTAAATATTTTCATGCCGTATTTAGGTTTTCCTGGTATGTGTGTTTTTGTGTGAAGGTTTTTTTCTTTCAATAAGTGTGTGTGTGCGTGCGTGCGTGCGCTTGCGTGTGTACACACACATTCCTCATTGGGTTAGTGTGAAGCGCTTTAGGTCCACTGCACACAGCTCTCCATTCATGAGCGTATTTTAGAGCTGGCCATATTCAGCACTGCGAACAGACTGCACTCTGTTGGCCTGTCCAAAACCTGACACTAACTGGAGGAGGGAACAAGAAAAAGATTTCCCAGACTACACCACCTCAGCCTATGTCTGTCTGTCTGTCTGTCTGTCTGTCTGTCTGTCTGTCTGTCTCTCTCTCTCTCTCTTTCTTTTTTTTTTCTTTCTTTCTTTCTCTTTCTCTCTCTCTCTCTTTCTCTCTCTCTCTCTCTCTCTTCATCTCTCTCATGCTGTCATTCCTCTGTGGTCCTTGGCCATTGTGGTATCTGTGATCTGTTCCCAATTGTGAGGCTGGAACCTGAAATGGCTGCACTGAGTCAGTTGAGAGTGACGAGTCTGTCTGACGAACCTTATCTGAACGCTAAGTGTGATTAGACGCTCACGGAAAGAGAGGGAGATAGAGGGAGAGGGAGAAAGAGAAGGGGGTGGGGGGAGAGAGAGCCAGAAAAACAAGTGCCAGACGTGTAGTCTGGCTCAGAGCAGGCTCAGACAGAACAGTCTGTGTGCGGGTGGGTGCTGCTGCTGCCGCCACTGCCCATCACAGCCGTCTAGACGGAATACCCATGTGTCTCTGTTTGTCTCTGCCCTCTACCTCCCTCTCCCTCCCTCCCTCCCTCTCCTTCCCTCTAACTCGTTCTCTCCCCCCCCCTCCCTCTCTCCCCCTCTCTCTCCCCCCCCTTCTCTCTCTCTCTCTCTCTCTCTCTCTCTCTCCCAACCTCTCTCCCCCTCCCTCCCTAGCTCTCTTTCTCTCCAGTCAACCCTCACTGGCCAAAAAAATTGCCTTGGGCTCACAGCCAACTGTGGTCAAGAGTGAACCTGTCTGAGTACTGCTATGTGCCTCTGCTGATTGGCATCTGTGTGTGTCTGGTAGCTGTGTGTGTTTGTGTATGTCTGTGTGTTTGTCTGTGTGTGTGTTGTAGAGTATAAGACATTTTTGTTTGTCTGCTTTATTTCCTGTTAGACTGAAGGTTCGGCCTGAGTCTGAGTGTAATTCTTTGCTGCTTGTCATGGTGAGCTGCATTGTGTGTTTCTGTGCCGTGTGCGTGGGCCCCTGTCGGGCCTGGTGGGGCTTGGTGGTGGGCAGTTTGTGCTGGCTGGTTGATACACCCGTGTGGATTAGCAGTGCCACACAAAGGCCTCTGTTCTATTGGGCGGACCACCCTCCTGCCTGGCACAAGGGGTGACTCCCGTCCATATGCCCAGCGCTGGGAACGGGCCAGGCCAAAGAAAAACCTGCCCGCCCACTATCCGCCCGCCAGTCTGATACGCCTTAGAAGGCCTGGAGCGCCACAGGATGTGGGGAAGAAACAGAGCAACCTCATTCCTCCTCCCCCTCTGACTGATTGATTGTCTGTCTGCCTGTCTGCCAGTTTTCAAAAACTCTCCTTTTTCCTTTGTGGCACTCTGCCTCCCTCCCTCTATTACTTCTATACTTCTTTCTCTTTCCACCCATTTATCTCTCTCTCTCTCCCTTCTCCTCCCTCTCTCCCTCCCCCTGTCTCCCTATGCACTAAGGGTTGCCCTTCAGCACCATGTGCCCCCCTAGAGGGGCTTGGTTCCTGTGCTGGGCCCTGGTCCGTGCCAGGTTCCTGGCAGAGGGAACACTGAGGGGCTTTGTGTGCCACTTCTCTCCCCCTGCCCAACATGAAGGCTCGCCCGCCCGCCCGCCTGCATGGAACCTGCAGCCTGTTTGTAGTCTTCCCTTTCTTTTCTTTTCTTTTCTTTTCTTTTCTTTCTTTTTAGCGTTTTTTTTTAACTGTTTTGTTTGACACGGTCAGAGGCAGTGGTTGAGCTGGACAGATGGACAGATAATCAGAGAGAATCAGAAGGAGGAAGAGTATGGAGGAGAGAGAGAACAGAGGGAGGGAGTGTGGGGGAGAGAGAGAACAGAGGGATGAAGAGTATGGAGGAGAGAGAGAACAGAGGGAGGAAGACTGTGGAGGAGAGAGAGAACAGAGTGAGGGTGACGAGAGGAGGGATGGAGGGTTTTCTGTATCGTAACACCCCCAAATATCACCACTTTTGTTCAGAAATTCTAAAACAACGATGTTTTTTAACACTTCAAAATAACATTTGCTAAATGAACCTAGTGCTGGGCGGTATGACCAAAAATGTATATCACGGTATTTTTCAAAATTCTAACGGTTTCACGGTATATGACAGTATTTTTTTTCCATGCATAATCAGATGTTCACAGCATTTCCTACAGGATGGTCTATTTTATTGTCATGATGTAGAATAACTCCACACTAGTGGTAATGCAGTTTTGCATGGCCCCAGAAAATTATGCTGTTTACAAAGAGCCACTCATGATTCTAATGAAGAATCTACAAATTACATCTTGTATAAAATCTTCAAATTGCATCTTGTATAAAACCAATACAAAAAGTAGTGCAACTTGCAATAATTATATATTTTTTGAAAATTATATTTTGCATGACGTTAGTGGTAGGCTAACGTTAACTTTATGTGGATGTGGATGTCTTGTTAGCCTGCCATGAGCTTCGGTTCGGTTCGCTAGGCAAAACATTAACAAAAAAGTTCGTTTTGGTGCACTGATGACAGTCAGGATCATTTCTAACTAGCCAGCTAGTATTGCTCAGTTCATGACTATACATGCATTACTTGCTACCTGGATAATTTCAGCGAATATTCTTAAAGTGAGATTAATGATAAGATCATTAAACTTCACTGTGTTCGGTGGGTTGAGCCAGCCTGCTAATTACAGCTGTACAACAATCTCAATAGAATTTTCCTGATTGTATCCTGTGCAACACCCTTAAATAAACCCCTTACCTAAGGAGAAATTAAGCCTTAAGGGTCATACTTCAGGGGAAAAACTTAAGGTGTTTTGTGTTTACCCTCACTATGCCTCGCAGTGGCACCATGCGTGCGTGTGAAAAAAGTCCCGTCTGAAACACTGCGGCGCAGCGTTCCAAACGTTGTGTAATCAAATACACCGGTATGGCGGTATATTAAAAATTAATATCATAACGAAAATATACACCGGTATACGGTGTGAACCGGTATATCGCCCAGCACTAAATGAACCTTACATTTTTCAGTAGCCATAGGTGTGTAGATTTGAACAAAAGCTGGTTTGGTTCTTAACGGGAGCATTTACTGCCTGAAATATCCGATTTTGTTTACCACGCTCGGAGTTATATTGCTGGCCTGATGGGTCACCTATTTATGCCGTTTCAACGGCACATGAACGGTTAGACCGAGAATTCTCGTCATAAAATGAAAATTCCACTGGAGCTCCAAGCGGATGTGTACACGCAGCCTTACAACACTGTTTACAGCTCTTCGAGTCACTATAAAATGTAATTTTTGGTACATAGCTAATTTAGATAAACGTATGGTGTGGGTGGTTGCGTTTCTTCAGGAATCCGCCGTCTTGGTTTGTATAGAAATGGATATGAAGTGACACATACACGCAAGACGGCGGAAATACGGGACCGACGGTAATAGGGGGAGTTCCGATACTTTTTCTGTGCTGTTGTTATTCACACTTTCACTATATTGTACACACTCCCACACACACACATTCACATCTAAACACATGCAGTGAAAAAGGTCACCACTGTGTATGTGTGTGTCTGTCTGTGTGTGCGCACGTGTGCACTTGTATTGAGCACACTCTACCGTGGCCTAGATAGAGTTTGTCATCAAGCTGACTGGGTTGTAATTCCCCGTGCTGTGTTGGCAGCTGAAACACTGTGTGTGTGTGTGTGTGTGTGTGTGTGTGTGTGTGTGTGTGTGTGTGTGTGTGTGTGTGTGTGTGTGTGTGTGTGTGTGTGTGTGTGTGTGTGTGTGTGTGTGTGTGTGTGTGTGTGTGTGTGTGTGTGTGTGTGTGTGTGTGTGTGTGTGTGTGTGTGTGTGTGTGTGTGTGTGTGTGTACTGATTTGACCGGGGTTAACAGGATGGACACCACATTTAACCTTGAGTGCCCGTATGAACTTACTGGGTGTGACATGGGGTGGTCAAGCCTTTTCCAGTCAGCACATTAGTAACACACACACACACACACACCCTTCCATTTGTCCTCATGTGTCTGCTCACATTCTAATTTTTAAAGTATTCACCAGGTAATCTGACATTTTACCTGTTTCCTGAGAGTGTCCATTAGTAGTTGCTGATCAAGGCTCATCGTCATGGCTTAAAAAGAAACCAAAGAACAGTGATGGTGGCACTGGAACACCAGGATAGTTTTTCAGGCCAGTGTGACTGTGACCCTGTCCAAAAAGGTGTGCGTGTGTATGCACAAGTCCACTGGTGTGTGTGTGTGGATGTGTGTTTGTGTCTGTGGTTAATGGTGAGTTAACGTTAACCGGGTGAGTGAGAGAATGCGCAGTGCCACTTGGCGCTGATTAGAGTTGTGTAGGGTAGGAGTCACCCAAGAGTGGGAGTAATGGTGTGTGTGTGTGTGTGTGTGTGTGTGTGTGTGTGCGTGTGTGCGTGTGTGCGTGTGTGCGTGTGTGCGTGTGTGCGTGTGTGCGTGTGTGCGTGTGTGCGTGTGTGCGTGTGCGCGTGTGCGTGTGTGCGTGTGTGTGTGTGTGTGCATGCATGCGTGCGAGCGAGTGTCTTCGTGCTGTTTGAGTGTGGTGTGTGTGTGTGAGAGAGAAAGAGAGAGCCGCCAAGCCATAGCAGACTGCTGATGGATTAAGAACAGCAGGGGGAGAGTTCAGCTGAGTGAGCCGCAGGAATGCTAATCCACATTGTCAGAAAAGCTCGCCTCTGTAGGGCAGTGGGTAGACCCCACTCTTTGGGTGTGTATACATGCGTGTGTTATATAGAGTGGTCCAGAAAGAAAATGCATTGACTATAGTAATGTTACTGTGCAAGGAGACCTTCTTTACACAGACACAGACATATACCTAACTGTGTGTGTGTGTGTGTGTGTGTGTTTGAGACCAGGATGGGGGCACGAGAAGAGTTTCATTAAAATAAGATTACAAGGTGCTATGAGAGAGAGAGAGAAAGGATAATTGTGTGAGAGAAAAATAGAGACGGTCAGACAGATAGACTGTGAATTACTAAAGCAGACAGAGCCTCAGTGATGTAGACAATAACAGGCACTAATTACTTTTCTCCTCTCATTACTAGTCTATGTGCTTCCAAGTTGCTCTGATTTATTAGTATGTGTGTTTGTTTAGAGCCCATCCTCCACCCACACAGAGCTTGTGTCAATGCATGCAGATGTATGTGGGTGTGCTCAGGTTCTGTGTGTGTGTGTGTGTCTGCTAGGGACCACTGCTCCATGTTGGCCTTGAGGATAAGTATTATGGTCTTTCAGCGCAAACACACACACACACACACACATGCCGTAGCTGAGGTGTGTGTGTGTTTGTTTGTTTTTGGAAAAGTGAAGCAGTTTAAATGCTGCTGGTGGATGAGAGAGAAATTACTGAGATAGAGGAAGGAAGAGTGGCGATGCATTGTGTACTGCTGTAGAACTAGCAAGAGAAAGTGCGCACACATGGGCCTTGTGTGTGTGTTCCTCCTGTGCTCGCATGTGTACGTGATGCTCTAGATCAGTGTTTCCCAAAGTCTGGGTCGCGACCCACGGGTGGGTCGCAGGAGATTTTATTTGGGTCGCCAGCACAATTTATGTTGTGATACCATTTGTCATTTGATACCAGGAAAGCTAACAGTTTTCTATTAGGATGTAGTTTGTTAACTACCACAGTCACGCTTTTGTCATAAAAGCTCATGAAACTGGGGGACGAACGCATCGCAGAGGGGGTGCCAGAGCATGGATATCTACCTCTCAAAATGAAACCGTTATGTGGGCGCCTGCCATGTAGCCTACCTCGCAGTTGCAAACTAAGGGACATGAATCCGCCTATTTGCACGAACATTAACAGATGCCAGCTCCTCAACTTTACCGATTAAAATCTAGTGACCGTGCTGTCAACTAAAGCAGACATCAATAGACCGGACATAAGGCCGTTCAATTTGCATGTAGATAGTTTCGATTGTAGATGCAATCTTTAAAGTTAATAGCAACCTCCTCACATTCTTATTTCTGATTTAAAATGCACAACAGTGCATTATATTAGGCTACAATTTAAATGGATATTTTAAACACTATTCCTCTCGTTTTCTACTCTAACTCCAAAGTAAAGGTGCATTCTTCCAGCTATTGCGTAAAAGCCTCTTGTTCTGATAACGACTATACAATATAATATAATACAACAATACAACATAACGACTTGAGATATTTGCTGTTTACATCGGAATTGACGTCCACAGTGTTATGGACCCATTTGTCTGCAACGCAACGTAGCCTACATGTAAATCATATCTTTTCAGTAGTTATTTCCAACTTTTCACGCTGATGGTGCTCAAAATGCAACACAACCATGTTCAAAGCAGGATCTATCTATCTAGATCCTATAGCAATGTATGGTTGGGGAAGGCATAGAAAAGTAGGAGAACCTGTGGCCTAAAACAATATTGGTGGTTGCAGGGTATTTGAAGTGAAATGGGTCGCGATGGTCTGTCATTTTTAAAAAGTGGGTCCCCAGAAAAAAAGTTTGGGAAACACTGCTCTAGATCACACACTGGAGACGTTCTCTCCTCCTGTTGGTTTTGTAGGCATTGGGGATATTGGGTTAACATGAAGGTGCATTTCCTCCCCATCACCCTCCCAACACACACACACACACACACACACACACACACTCTTCTCTATAGCTGTTCCAGGATCAGAGGCCAGAGAGCACCCCCTCTCTTATACTGTTTAATGATTCCAGATCAGTGCACCCCTGCCTGTTCCAGGGGTTCCGAGGGCACTGGGGAGATTTGCTAGCAACGCTGTGGCGACTGGCATGGGCGATGTGTGTGTGTGTGTGTGTGGAGATGGGGGAGAAGGTGGGGGTGGGGGTGGGGGATTGTATGCAGGGCTGTAGTACTCGAGTCCGGACTCGAGACCGTTTTTCTATGGTCTCGGACTTGTCTCGGACTCGCTAGTATTTGGACTTGGTCTTATCTCGGTCTCGGCCACTGGTCTTGCCAAATATGGCTTTTGGTCTCGACCGAGTCCAGGTGTCTTTAGGGGCATCAAAATTAACGTGTTAATCGCCGCGATTCATTTTGAAATACATAATGCATTACAAAATATTAACGCAATAGTGTTTACCTTTGTGGGGGGCTGATGTCCTGTAACGGAAGCCGCAAAACCTAAAACCGCAAGCCTGAGAGTTTATTTTACTGTCTGTGGAGTTAGCTGAAGATGAAGAGGAACCAACATTTAGCCAATAAATAGTAGCTTTGCTGCAAACTGCTTTTCACT
>NW_027468663.1:10269594-10274594 GCF_046254945.1 Alosa pseudoharengus | reverse complement strand
GCAACACAACCCAGCATTTTGCCACCAAGAGTATCAATATAGGCTACATATGAACAAATGAACATGGTGGTCTTCTAAAACAGAAACAGCAGGCACTATACCTTTAGGGTATCCCTTTGTAGTTGACAGCTGACAGGGTCGGATCTTGTTTTTCCTTGGTGAAGGGAAGAGGTCCTAGACAGGAGTCCCCTGACGTTCAGCTTAAACACACCTGACAGACTGCTGGTACCAGGGTTAGGAGCTCCCTTGGGCAGAGATGTGAGAGTGCAGAGGAGACCTTTGATCCCAACAGTGAATGTGGGTGGTGCTGGATCAGAGAAATATAAAAGTTAAAGTTTAACATTTGGACGTCCACTGCTGGGTCATCAGCTGTCTTCATGCCTCACTCACCTGACAGGTAAACGGCCATCTGCAGAGCTGGACTGATTGAGACACACGCATTTCAATGACTTCACACACGCTTACACGCCACACATGGCATGTCTCACTCAGAGAAATTATTAACTTGCCCGCACATACATTTCTAAGGGCTATATTTCACAAACATGTCACACAACGTTGCTGTCTGTGCGCTCATTCAGCTCAGAGAGCAGCTGTTCAGTAACTAACCTATCGGCCAATCAGAAAATAGGATTTCTCAACCAATCAGAAAATCGTTTTGTTTTGCTGTGGGTCCGCAACGTGGAGACTGCTGGTCCGCGGAGTCGTGGAGTGAAATTAGGCCTGGTGCCTCGTCTGATAACTTCCTGCGCAGTTGATCAAGATACCGCGGACCGACAAAAAAAGAAAACAAACGTTTCTGCTATCGATGTCATTACAACATGGAGCCATACAATAAAGTTGTGGTATGAGCGTTCATTCAATGCAGGCGTCTGCGCGAGAGAAACTGAAACTAATCGATAGCCTACTTTCAAAGCTCCTTCAACCTGTTGAATGCTATTTAATTGTTTAACGACACTTAATACAACATTGATTTTTGGAACTTCCATAGAAACAGAACAGAGACTGTATAATACACTGTACTAGCACTGAGTATTGTATAGTCAAATTTGAATATAACGTGGTCAAAAGCTATTGTAGCCTTCTTTCTATCTGTTAAAGATAAACAGATCAGTGATTTTTTTGGCGAGCAAAAAAGCTGGTATTGTGTTTCCTGAATCCTTACATTTAGTCATTCAAATTAAACTTCATTAAAAAACATGTATTTTTTTTCACCATTTCCTACCAATGTATGATGCGTGCATGAGGGAAACATCCCAAAACAATAGCACCCATATAATTGTTGCTGTTTTGAGAAGTATTTCTTTTCTTATGCAAGCATCATGCAACCATGCAAAAGCAATAAAACTAATTATATCTTACATTAGTAAAGCAGTCCTCTGATGTGCATGTCACAAAACATTTAAAGGAACCGTATGTAGGATTTTGGCCAAAACTGGTACTACAATCACTTTCAAAATACTGTAGAGCGGTGTACACCGCAGATGTGGTAACTAGAGCAGAGCTGGCAACCCAGATGCCGAAACACTACTGACTTTGTGATTACTAGATGGGTGGAGGGTGGCGGATCAGGCTAAAACACAAATATTTAAACATCAACATCAGTTGAGGGCTGCAACTTCACTTTTTTAAATGAGGATATCCTGGCCGGACTACTGTTGTCAGTGATATAAGTATTTGAAATTAGCATGATTTCCTAATGTCTAGTGACAAATCAGGGCCATTTTATGATTAATTGAATTGAATTTCTTACATACGGTTCCTTTAAGTGAAAGTGCATGTATAACAATATAGGCATAATAATAATTGTGATAATGATAATGACAATTTGATTTGGAGGGAGTGGGGTTGGGTACGTGTAGATGAGCCCTATGACCACAAAGTCTGCCATGACTGGCCCTCAGGTCAAAGAAGTTTGAGAAAGGCTGGTCTACATAACCTCAGCCATCAGATTGAGGTTTGCAGTGATGCGGCTGAAGGCACTGGTTGAGGACCCAGTCAGTTACGTCACAATATGCACATTTGTTTAAATTCATACCTACGTAATCACCATGACCAAAATTGTACAAATTTTGGCTGTTACTGCAAACAAGAATATTTTTAAGGATGGCCTCATGACTGTGAAAATGGCTGACATTGAACCACAGTGCTTTAAATGGGAGCCCCCAGTATCAGTCATCAAGGCATCAAAATCTGCCACAAACACTTACAACACACAACATCACTCATAAACACACACACACACACACACACACGGACAGAACCACCACTGTTCAAGAGACCATTTTGGGGCTAAATGTGCTTTTTCTCATTTGGTTGTTTTCTGTTTGTTTAGAGCAGAATGAGCCACTGCTGTTCTAAGGGCCCATTTGGGTGAAATTATTATTATAATTTATGTTATTATTATTTATTATTATTTACTATAGGGTTCTAGAATAAATAAAACAGTGTTTGAAATAATGGAATTTGCTCTCTCATGAAGCTGGTCGATGGGACATGGGGAGGGTAGGTCTGTTGATCGGGAGGAGGGGGCGTGGTGCCACGAGTAGTTCAAGCAGACGTAGGACTTTCATGTACTTCGATCAGGGGGAGGGGGCGTGGCACTGTGCCACTCCCCCTCCCCCCTGGGAAACAAAGTCTCACTCCCTGCAAACTTCAAAACTTGAGAGCCCTGATTTGAGAAATGTATTGTGTGTTCCTTACTAATCGGTACAACCCCCATACTTCTCAAATGGTGTTGTATCAAGTATACAAGATCACAGTGATGTAATGCAAGAGGACATGTATTATTTGTTATGCTATATTTGCTATATGGTTTCTCTAACACCGTGCAAGCATCAGGCGGATTTGTTAGCCTGAGCTCCAGTGTTAACAATAATTTAGTTCAACATTAACAAACAATTGTCAATTTATTAATAAACATATTCCTGTAGCTGTATAATTTTATGGATGTGTGACTGAAACTCAGAACTTGAGTTCCACAGGGGTTCAGGGTTTAAAGGGTTAGCTTCAGACAGTTAGCATCCCAGTTAAAATGGCATCTGACATTTGCTAAAGTCTGCCTACATTTTTAAAAACAAGTAAATTAGGTGTCATACCTGTCAACACAAAAAGTAAGCAGAAGGGCGGAAGTAAGCACACGTTGGACGTCATTTTTAAAGATGCAGCAGCAGCCCACTGAGTATGTTTTGGCTGAATCCATTGAAATGAACACTGTTGAGTTTTATACAATACCTCCATGGATACTATTACCTGTACAAATGAAGAAATGGGTGTTGCAGAATTCCTTAATACAAGGAATTTGAAATATTTGCAATATAATGGAATTTATTTGGATTTGCATATAATGGAATGTTTTAGGTACAGGGGTTCCATGCTCAGTTAGAAATAATCACTGGAACATATTGAGTTGTACAATGATGTAATGGCATAACCGACTGCTTTAAATTCCATCATTATTCCAATGATTATATTGATTTTAGTATCTTTGTTTCAGTCTCACCAAAGAATCGCCAAAACCAAATGAGCAGGTAGCCTACATCATCCAGCCAGCTCTTAAGAATTCTAATGGAGCCAGCCAGCTCTTAAGTATTCTAGGAGAATGTATACATTTATGTATGTGCACAAGGTTAATTTTTTTCTTTAGTGTTTGCAACCATGTTATAAAGCAATAATACATGCAAAAGGATTTGACCCAGAACACATATTATGTGCATATAAGTCATCAAGACATATTACGTTTACTATCCACCATAAATTGAACGATTTATCAACCATTTATCAGTTGTTATAAAAACTGTTGCGGGTTGTTATGGTATCACACTGATTAACATGATGTGTGATTAAATGTTCTTCCTGTGTCAGCAATTACATTTTGGCTTTTGTTAATCTTTGAGACTCAGGCAGGAGAGAAATAGATGTGGTTTGAGACTGTGAGATTACATTACTACATTAATACCTTAGTTACATTACTACATTTAACACTAGCTGTCCTGATCACACAAAACACTATCATACTTTATGATAAACATCCTTAGCCTTACAATGACCAGATGGAAGATGTGATATAGGAAAGGGATGTTATATCTCTTCTTAAGACACACTTCACCATCAGATATGATCAGATACAACAGTAATGAACTCATTCACTGATAAGGGGTATGGAGGTCTTCTTCATGTGGGTGGTGATACAACCCTTATGTTGCAGCAGTCAGTGGTTCTTTATGGTTTAGTAACATAAGCAGAAACTACACTGATGCGGTCCATATTTCACTGTGTCTAAGTCATACCAGAACTGAACCAGACAAAACTCGAATGGTAGTCATCTATCTGCAGCTGCAGTGTAACTGGAAGAAATGGATATTTGAGTTTGAGTCAAATGTACAATTTTGAGTCTAATGTGAAACAGATCACCAAAGTAATTCCAGGGGAAGGAACAATGATCTCTCCTCCACTACTCCTCTTTCATGGCAAAGTGTGAGTAATAAGCTTATCTGAACATTGACTCTCAAGAAAAGAAACTACATCATAAAAAAAAAACATCAGACTCGAGACTTACCAATCACATTCAGTTAACAACACTTGCTGTTTCTAAACACAGTGGGAAGAATGTAAACAACTCAGGCTGTGTTCTAAACCGGTCGGGAGTAGTCCATAGTGAAGCCAAGCTAACAGTCCAGCTCGCCTCCCCAGGTTGAAAATGAACGATTCTCTGGAGAGGGAATCCTTGTGGGCGAACAAGTGTAAGGGAGACGAAGGATCACTTCCCCTGAAGCCCATGGGCATTTTACTGCAACCCAATCCAGCGCTGATTCACTCCTTCAGGAGACATTCAACAGGCCTCAGAGTCGTCACCAGTTACCCTGCATTATTGATTAGCCCGAAGACAGGATCGGTTACCTGCGAGGGCCCCTGAGCAGGAAGTGGGTCACAAAAGGCACACTGCTCCCCTAGTTTCTACCCTTATCAAAAACAGCCCTCACCATGGCAACTTGATCACT
>NW_027468663.1:10214594-10264594 GCF_046254945.1 Alosa pseudoharengus | reverse complement strand
TCCTTACAAAGGTGTTTGTAATGTGGGTACCCCCACATGCATTGCTGGAATGTATAGCTTGTTTCAACGCTATTGTAATTTTTTGGGACCTCCAGTGTTACTGAGATAAAAATATGTCTGATCACAAAAGAGTGAAAAGAAAACACTGATAAACATTTTGTTGAGTCTTATTCACACATACAACTTATTTATTAATGGCAGCATTTTAAAAGTTACTATTTACTAAGTGTTTATGGTATTTGATATGTGCTTTCTCTAGTGAAATATTTTTGGAGCTGTAATTCCAAGTATGTTCTTTTGCACTCAATATTATACTTACTAACCTTTGGGTAACAATTATTAGTAACAAAGTTTGGCTACAGTTTACTTGAAGGTATCTACATAAGAATGACATGACACTGTCATAACCCTAACTCTAACCCTAACCCTAACTTGCTATGACAAAAACCAAATGACACTTTGACAGAATACATAAACATATACATAAACGTTAATGACTTGTTTATAATGTGTATGACACGTTCATGACAGTGTCATGTCACTCTCAAACTTTGTTACTAGTAATTGTGCATCAAAATCAGTGCTGGTTTTAGCAAGGTACAAACAGTTACAACACTAAAATAGGATAGATAACAGATATGACCTTTATTTACTGCCACACACACAAAGTATGAGTTGCTTCAGTAATACCTAAAAAGGTAACCAAGGATTTCAATAGTATGCGAATATGCAGTATAAAACATTGACATTGTTTAATTAGTAACAAGTTAGTGGTAACTTGGTAAACCTTTGTCTAATGTAGGTTGCATACATTTAGGTTGACATCACCTCTGAGGTGAAAAGACCATCAAGTACAGTCCAAGTATCACCACAATTTACTTCTGTGAGAAACTCTCTAAAGTACTCTCTAAAGGCTAAAGGAAAGCACACACCCCAAATATGTGCACCAAATAGAAGATTTGATGATGGTGATGGTGAAGAAGTGAAGCATGTTTACTAGGGACATACTCTGATTAAGATTCCAAATAATGTGTGTGTGTGTGTGCACACGCACAATTTTTTTGTGTGTTTGTGCATGAGTGTGTGTGTATGTGTGTGTGTGTGTTTCAAAAAGGAGCACGGTGTGTGAGAGAGAGTCTGAGGATACGAGATAGAGGCAGCCAGCTCTTGCTGTTCCAGATATAGCAGCTGTGGACCCCTGCTGTGGAGATAGAGGCAGAAAGGCTCCCCTAGTTTCTCTGAGGTCAGGTAATGTCAAGGTCACGGGGTCAGTGCCTGTGTATGGAGGAAACCTACTGATAAAATCCCTCCTGTGTACCGTCTCTGAGCTTTGGCTCGCCTTGGATGGAAATGCTCACTGGGATGCAGCAGTATCAGCTGAGTGAAAGAGGTAGTGAAGGAGGCCACTGTGTAATGTTGTAGATGCTGTTTAAATTGACAAAATGACATGATCGTTTAAGCTCAATAACATCCTACAGATTTAGTTCCAGGACCTGTGGTGTACTTCGTATTGCGTGTCTCGGTGAGGGTCGGAGAGGAGAGGTGCTGCTCCTTCTGGTAAGGAGAACTGGTCATTGTGCACCTTTGGCTCTTGTGGTAGTGTAACGGTAGCCAGCTGGTCCGTAGCTGTGCAGTATGTACGTTGGTAAACCTCCCTCCCGATGCCATAAGAGTCGTGCCAGTGAGAGAGCTAACAGCTTGGGCTTTTAGCTCGATTGCTAGCATGCTCGATTTCCAATGTGCTGCTGTTTGTGGGTTTGAGTCTGGGCGAGTGCAGGGTGGAGGCGCGTAATCCACACAACACAGGTTACACTAGTTTGCTGCAGGATCTCAACATTCTCAGATCGGACTCAGCACGAATGGCCTTTAAGCTATGCCATGCCAACATTATGTCATACTGGTCCATATTACTCTTGGGGCTTCAGCTACCCTGGCAATTTGTGCAGAATGGTTGGGAACCTGATCATTTGTCCCAAGCTTTAACCCTTCGACATCCTCCATGACAATCAGATGGAGTTTGTTTTGTGCCGTCTGATTAGATATTGGATATGTGTTTGGCATAAGGCAGTCTGTGACAAAACAATTTTGAATAGGGTTATTCTGCCTATACATGCACCCATTTCTTTTGGTGTTCTGTGACTTAGCAATAAGTTGATGTTTATGATATACTTTTTGGAAACACTTTCAAGCTTAACATACTGTAAAGATGTAAAGATGTTAGCCAACTTTCAGTCCCCATCTGATTTTTTGTTGAGAACACATGGACACGTAAGGGATAATGTATAGAACGCCGGTCATTATTGGGAAAATAAGTCCCGACAGGGCGAACCGGACCCCGACGCGCATCAGAGGGGTCTTGTTCCGCCCTGAAGGGACTTATCTGTTACCGTCTCCCACTATCTGCTTATGATTCAGCTTTCCTTGAACCTAGTAATTAGACAGCTTTACCCTGACCGAAAATCATAGTATGCCATTAAAAATGTATGAAAAGCCTATCAGCAAGCTCTATGATTATAGATCGAGAGGTGGGGGCGTACTTGTACATATTGTATTAGGAAAAAATATTCTCTCATAACGTTTCCCTGTGTATTCATCTGTATACTTTACAGTGTTTGTTGATGTTTTTCTCAGTTATCATTTCTCAAATCATCCTTAACATTTTTAAGATAGTGAGTGCATTTCTCTAAACAATTCATATGCCCAGCACCATCATATGGATTACCTTAACCCATAACCCCCCCTCCCCAAAAATGCTTAGTGTATGTTTTAGTGAATAATTATTTAAATGAATAGTCAGTCACACCAAAATGAAAGTCCTTTTTTGTATGGTATGTAACCAAGACAGTCAAAATACATAATCATGTAATGCAATTCAATATGGAATTATTATATCCTGTAGTGTTTTTCATCATTTCCAAATGTGTTTTTTTTACTGTATCTCTTTCACTCACTAGAATTTATCACCATACCAGATTATTGGATTGGTGTTAGATTGGATTGGATTCTTTGGTCCACACTCAAATATGTTGCCAAAATGAAAAACAAAAAGAAGAATTTTGAACCTGACTTTATTTAGTGTTAGAATTTCTGAAATCTAAGCAAATTATTGCATATTTCATTAGATAATGGCTCAGTATACATAATATTTCAGAAAACTGACCAAATGACCACATACAGTATGCAATAATGCAGCATACTGCATCTACATAAAAACCATTGTTATGAATATGTCTACTGAGAATCGGCCTTGTACTACTAGCCAAATGATGTCTGAAGGCCTTTTAGCTGTGTAATCTGATAGTTCTATCTATCTATTTACACACCTCCCTGTGGTCAATCCAACCCCACCCCCCCGGGGTTGGAAAGACACTTGTATTATCAGACAGTTTAGGAAACTTACAGTGAAAAATCATGCAAAGTGTGATGTGATCCACCCGGAGGGAACAAAGGCACTTTTGCAAACTATGATGGTACTGTACTGGACATTGGGTGAGGAAATTGTTCACATGGAGCTATGGTATAGTCACACAAAGGCATACTCAGAAAGCAGACCAGACATACAAATGTTGCACACCCAAGTTTTTGAATATTTGCTAAACTTTGGTCATAATATCTGTGTATTTTCCTTACCAATGCACACATTTATGTTCATATGATTATAGTTATGGTTGTAATTTATTCAACCCTCAATAGCATCAGATAGAATGACACAAAAACAGTATAAAATAGTACTGTTAGACATTATTCATAAAAATAAAATAGAAGTGAACATATCATGTGTTCATGAATTTTTACATAAAATGGCAGGAACTGATTTCACCCGCCATGCATATTTGGTCGTCCCCAATGTTGACTCCATGGCTACAGCCTTGGGTCAAATAGCATTATACTGGTTCTCTGTTGAAAAAAAACAAAACATTTAGATATTAGTTTATTGCTTGAGACTCACACATGCAAAACTTTTTGAACCAGAACATGAAAAGTGTTGAATGGGCTGTGGTGGCATCATCTGCACACTGAAGATGGATGATGGTGGCCATTTACATGACCAACTATGACATTATATCATGTTACGTAATGTCCAAGACACAATAGTTAGCTGCATACACTATGTGTCTTTTTTCCTCTTTTCCTTTCCTGTTGTGCTGCTTGGTAGAATGGCATCTGATAAGAATAGTTTAAGCCCAGTTTTAGCCCTTAAACCAGGCAGACACTGTACTTTTTTCTGTTACATGACATGGTAACTCACACTACATTTCAATCCGACAAGATTGCTGTGCTCACACTCTTATGTTTGAACTTCTCGCAGCCGACAAAAATGTCTGACATGGCAGAAATCCAGTCTAATCAAACCAGAGCAGGAATGATTTTTTGCCTTCTAAACAGGCATTGTGAGCCTACTCAAACTACAACACAAATTGGACAGGAATTCTGCCTGATTCAAAACTTTATCAGGTTCGACTGATTCGGTGATAAAAACAGGCCAAAATCGCACCGTGTCTGCTTGGCACTAGGGCTGGTATGTCTTGTTGCGAGACTCCACTTGTTTCACAAGATTGACTCATCTGCCCACAAAGGTAATCGAAAAAAAAACACAGCTGGGCAAAAATAAATGAGAGGTGAAGTCAGTTAATTATTGAATAACATGGCCTTGGCACATCTTGGTCAGATACTGTAGATGTTATGCATATTTTATGGAATGGGAGGGGCCTTGTAAGGCTATGGGAGGTGAAACCAGCTCACTTCAGTGCAGCTTCAGCCTGCAGACCCCCAGCATCCTACTAAAGGATATGCTTGCTTTTTCCTTTAACATTCGCATACATTTACGCACACATCTATATGTGTTGTGAATGAAACCTTGCACTAAGTATAAGTATATATACTCTTTTGATCCCGTGAGGGAAATTTGGTCTCTGCATTTATCCCAATCCGTGAATTAGTGAAACACACAGCACACAGTGAACACACAGTGAGGTGAAGCACACACTAATCCCGGCGCAGTGAGCTGCCTGCAACAACAGCGGCGCTCGGGGAGCAGTGAGAGCACTACGCAAGTTACTGGAGAACTCTGCTAGAGGGCAGACAATAGTATTCTGACCCAGAGTCAATAATAAATAAAGTAAATAAAGCCAGTCTTGGCTGCTCATGTGCCTATACTACCAGTTTAGCGGAACAGGTCATGTTTTTTTGAGGACGTGCACAATGGAGGCGGGATACATGTTGCAGCCTTGATGCGTACTGTATGTGTGTACTCGTTGTTACAAGCAGGTATATCCTTGGCCTTTCTGAAAATGAGCGCATCCCTTCAGCTGAATGCCGGTGGATGGTGGCAGGCCGGTGGATGGTGGCAGGCAGCCGCTCTGAAGTCAAAGCATCTTTCAACAGGGATGGTGCCCTGTAATCAACAGCTCTTAGTCTTTTGCACACGTCTGCACACAGGGCGGCTCAAGGGAGCGAATGCCTTTCGTTGCTCTTCTGTCTGTTGCTTTGATGAGGGCCAAATGGAGCCCATCCATCCCTTAGCTTTTGTGCTGGTAGGCACTGAACAAAAGGAAGCAACTGCTCTTAGCAACTGCAGTGAAAAACCTGGTCTCAGGGCCATTTCCTCCCTACTACAGACTTTAAAAAGACAAACATTATATTTCCTTTATTTTGTATCTCCCCTCCTCTCTCTCTCTTGTGTTTTCAAGTGCTTTATTGGCATGACAAAAGAGAGTTTGTATTGCCAAAGCAGTCATTACTCTGCAGTCATCTCTCCTGCTCTCCAAACTGATATAATCCTTTAAAAATAACACCACTTAGCATGAAAGGCTGTGTTCCTTCTTTTCATAATGAAGAACCAGGTGCCATCTGTATCTGTACTATCAACCCCCAGGCCTTAACACCAGGCCTGAGAGAGGAGAAGCACTCCTTTTCTGTTTCATGAATTATTGCACTCCTTACCTCTTCAGATCCTCTCTCTCTCTCATGCATGCTCTGTCTCTCTCTCTCTACCTCCGCCTCGTTCTCTCCTCCCTGTGTTGACATCTGAAACTGAGCATTCAGTGGAGGTTTCGACACTGCTTAAAGGCCACAGACAGGTCACAGGACTGAGAGGCCCAGTGTGCAGCGAGTGCAGGCGGCTGGGTGTGTGTGTGTCTGTATGTATGTGTGTATTTACAGTGTGTGTGTGTGTCTGTACGTGTGTATTTATGTGTGTGTGTGTGTGTGAGTGTGTGTGTGTGTGTGTGTGTGTGTGTGTGTGTGTGTGTGCGCGCGCACGTGTGCGTGTGTAGCAGCAGCAGGGGAGGGGGAGAGAATGGATGGTTTTAATTGCCTTGGCTGACACAGGCCACACTCAGGGGATGGATGGTTATTGGGAGGCTGCTGAGTGATGCTGCCTGTTTGTTCACTGCAGGAGAGAGAGAGAGAGAGAGAGAGAGAGAGGAGGGGGGCGTAGGAATGGTAAGCAAGTGAGAGGGTTGGGGAAGAGAGAGGGAAAGAGAGAGCTTCCTGGCATTGCTGGGGTATGTGCCAATAAACAAACATTTTGCTGTCTGCTCAGTGGCTCGCTGGGAATTAATGACACTCAGAGAGAGGGCATGACACAGTAAATACCAGCAAATATCCTTCAAATACCACAGCTCATGTGTGGCTCAAGTGTAAAGCTCAACAAATTTGACTGTGCAGGTTAAAGCTGTAGACATCATCCTTTGAATAAACAAACAGTGTGTGGTCAACTATGTGGTAACTATGTGCGCTGCTTTAGAGACCCAAATGAACTTACTGTAAGCTACATACTAGGGTTGCTGTTTCTTGTCTGTCACGCATTAAGTGTATGGGTGTGGACACAGGAACTCTACACATGGAACCTGATGCAGACATCAGTCTGTGAGGTAAAGGTGACGTGTAAAATACAGACTCAACACAAACCATTTCAGCTCCTCCATGTTTGCACTCCTCATTACAGCTGGAGGTGTGGTGTTAAATACTGGAGAACTGAAGTGGCCAGTGAGAATGGGAATGAGCTTTGCCTTGCGTGATGCCTCTTGAGATTGATAAGTGCTTACGTAGGCCTGACTGAGCTTGTTGAGGAACTCCAGGCCTGCCCCTGGCACGTTCCCAGAGCACCGTGTGAATGCTGTCAGAATATGTTCACACACATTCTCATCAGCCACATGCTCCACACACACACACACACACGCTTGGTGGGAGAGAGAGTGGCTTGATAAATGTTTGATCTAAATCTGTCTTAGGCGGCCCTCTCCCTAATTTTACGATGAGATGAGGAGCAGCAGGAATTCTGAGACCCCTAGTGTAAGTAAGAGCAGTACCTCTTCTCTAGTCTCGCACTGATGCTAGTGCTGGGTAACAGTATGGCAGCATTAGGGGAAATGTTCTGTCACTGAAAGAAAATTTATGTTGTGGAAATTTTTAGCATTCAAAGTTCAAGAAATCAAAGGGTAATGATGAAGTACTTTGGATGATCTAAGGACTTGGTAGTGTCCTATCTCTGGAGGCATGGTTAAAGTATTCTATGTTTCTCACATCAGTGCTTTAAGCATTTGTTGCTCGTTTCCATTCACACCACGGCCTTATTCTGTCTAGAGTTTGTTTATGTAGCATAGGCCAGTGGGTCCAGATCTGTGCAATGGTTAAGCCTCATCCCCTGATGCCTAAAGAAATGTTGTGTACTACCCAACCAGGGGGTCAGGATTCTGAGGGTTAGCTTCAGCTAGTTAGCAGCCACCATCTTTAAAATGGTGTCCCTCAAGTGCTTACTTCCACCCACATAGCTAATTCAACCAAAAACATACTCAGTGACCCTCAAACACAAACGTGGCTAGGCCACCAACCTGAGCCCTACTGTCCAACCGCCAATCTACATGCACGACTTCATTTGAGGCCGTCGGAAATGTGGCACCTAATTGGCGTGTTTGTCAAAATGTGGGCAGACATGGCACATGTTAGATGCCCTTTTTAAAGATGGTGACAAATCTGAAATATTAAAGGCCACTGTTGAAATATTACTGTATAGGCTGCTGCATTATTAGTTGTGCATTATTTTTAATGTAGAGAGGTATTTTGACACCATGGCATGGCTTCAACATAGCGTAGAAGTAGTACAGAATGTTAATCTCTCTCTTAATCTTTGTGTGTGTGTGTGTGTGTGTTATTTTTTCTTTGCAGTAAGATAGATATCCGACTATATGGCAGCCCTTTTGGGAGACATGGGAGTCCTGACCTAATTACTGGTTATTATCAGGTTCCTCTCTGGGGATGAGAACCAGTCTCACTGGGCCTAGGAACGCAGAGGATGGCAGAGGGATCACATTCCTTGTTATGGTTTTCATATATTAATTAATTAATCATTTCAATATTATTGTTCTGGGGATTATTGTCTCTGACAACAGTCAAAGTTGAAGCCCTGACTGAAAAGCTCTGCCTTGGCTTCCTTCCTGAGTGCTTCAATTGAGAGGATAAAGGGGGTCAGGCCAGCAGCCAGTCTGGGAGTAGGTGACCTGGAAATGAGTGGGAAAGTAGGGAAGAGAGCTGGCTGTGAGATTAATTATCAGTGTGGAACACAGGAAAAAGTCACAATGAGCCTCCGATGGAGTAACAAGGCTCTTTCAGTATAGTTCTATTACATTACAATATACAACATATTCATCTTTTTTGTAGCGTGCAGTAATCACTGCCAGTGCCATCTGTAACAATGGTGGGGCTGGATGAATGCTTGTGCTTCAGTAAATCCACAGTTCTCCTGGGATATGACAATTCTATTCTGAACACAATGGCTCTATATTGTCACCCATTTTTTTGCCTGTGCTAGATCTCTTTGTTGGAGAACATGGCGCATCAAAGCGGATACTGCCATACACTACCATCAACTACATGCAAAGTAAGGTACTGGCACCACACTGGGTCCTTTAACTTGGAGTACAAACCCATCTCATCAGATCTGGAGGCTTTTTGTAGACATCACCACAGAATTGTTCATAGGACTGCAACACAGTTTGGATTAGGAAAAGGATTTTAATGGTTATAAGGTATGCATGCATACATACATACATACATACATACATACATACATACAGTATTATGGTATTGCTTAGATGTCCAAAAGCAATACTCAAATTCAGTATGATGAGAAATATTCAGCTTATAAAAGAGTGTTTCTATGTGGAAACTACATATTTTGAACTATAGAATCACCGGGGATGACAATTTGAAGTTGATAAGATCAGCACAAAGGTGAACAATTGTACCATTAAGCGCCAAGTCACAAGACCAACCGAGGAGTTTTAATAATGGTCCCCTTTGATCATTTTACTACATGGTTATAGAGTGAAGGGAGACCCGAACACAAAACTGTGATCGCGTGACTGTGCTCCTTTAGCAGATAATACAATTAAACTTGTGAACCCAAGAGGATAGACTCTGAAAAGCTTGTTTGTATCTGTATCTCTTCTTTATTCATGTGTGTCCTTTGAGTTTGTGATTGAGGCCATGTGCCTGACAGCCAGGTATTTACCCTGAGGAACCTGTGTTATTGTTTGCCTGATGTTGTGAGTATAGCTCACACCAGTGCAGAGGGCCGTTCATTGATTGATGGATTAGCATGTGACTTTAAGACTAAAGGCAGTTCAGTATTGTGCACACACACACACACACACACACTTATCTCTGTACTTTCCTCTCGTAAGCAAGTCAAGGCAGCTGGGTTATTTAAAGCTGTGCTGAGGCCTCTCGCTCTGTGCCCTGGCTTAATCATGCAGAGCGAGGCCGAGGCACGTGGGACGTGATCCTGGCAATTAGGCGCCAGGCATCCCTCTGCCCTGGACCCCCCTCCCTCCCATCTTATTGGATTGCCATTTAGTGCCTCCTCCACCGCTGCTGCCACCACCCTACCCCTGCCCACCCCACCACCTCCCCCGGCAGGAGGATACTGTGTGGAGTGTGGATTGCTGGCCGTAGATGTGGGAGGCTTCTGGCATGCTGCTGCGCCTCAGCTGGATGTAAGGGGCCGTTTATACGAGAACGATTGCGAAGGAAGACAACAAAATATTTTATCATAAGTGCCTTTCGTTTACACGGCGACCCCGCCATCGGGGCTTGAAGACGCAAAAATATGAAGACTCCTTCCAGAATGTAGAGTTTTGAAGACGACCCGGGTTGCGTCTCCGTCTAAACGGCTAAACCAAAGATCCTTGATTACCTCTCTGGCTAAACTGTCAAATAGGCCTTTATCACGGCAGCCGAAGTAGGAAGTGAACAGCCCTGCTCCTGTGTGAGCACAGGTGTTTCTAATTAAGTGTCAGATTCAGCCACAGTTACTTCAACCAGAGGCCTCGTTAATGTTTTTAGGAACACCTGTGTTTTGCCTGCTAACAGGAAAGTGAACAGCCCTGCTTCAGCTGCCGTGATAAAGGCCTATTAGAATGTCTACGCGTGACGTACCGGGGTTCTATCACACCACCACCCAGCGGTCTGGAATGCATATCCAATAGAATATCACATACTCTTGCGTCTTCATATAAACAAAGATTTCCCCCTGAGAATGCTCGTCTAAACGCAAATAAAAAAATCAAGACGAGACGCCACTTCTGCGTCTTCTCTTTTCAACGTCACCGTATAAACGTAGCCTAAGACAGCCCTTCCATCCTCCAGCTAGATCTTCATCTCTCTCCCTCTCCCTTTCTCTCTCTCTCTCTCTCTCTCTCTCTCTCTTTTATTCACATATTCTCTCAGTTCAATTAAATTTAAGTGAACTTTATTGCCATTATCTTTTTTGTTTAATTGTAAGGGAAACACAATTAAACACAATGTTTAAATGCAGAAAACAAAGAATAGGCAAACAAACATCTGAGATTAACAAACCTATATGTTTGTGTCTACACATACGTGTTATGATCATTAAGTGCCGACCCTTCTACCTCCCCAGGGAATTCACCGCGATTCTGCTGGTCGTGGTGTACATCCCCCCCAGCAACAAAAACAGTTACAGGAGCATGGCACTGAATGAGCTGTATCGGGTCGTCAGTGAACAACAAAGTGAACACCCGGATGCCTTCACAATCATCGCTGGAGATTTCAATCACGCCAATCTCAAAACTGTACTACCAAAATCAGAGGCGTATCAAGCTTTTTAAAAGTGTGGGGGTTGTGGGATAGGAAAATGAAACAATCTGGACAAATTATAAATAACTCCCTACAGGGACGTTGTAAGTATTTTCTGAGAGGGGTGCAGACTATATTGGTGTCCGGGAGTATCTCCCTCGAAAAAAATGTGAGATTCTGATTGCTAAACACACCATTTTAAAGGAGAATTCCGGTGTGATGGATTCCAGTTTCTTCCAGTAGCAGCAACTTCCAGTTCTTCCAGTAGCAGCAACTGGAATCCATGCATTTCCACTGAATTATTTTTGGAATCTGATCCCTTATCATACCTGTTCATTCTTACTCGTCGCTCGACTTATCGTGACTAAATTCAAGATGTCTGCAAACGCTAAACTTCGTGAAGATACTGTCTGTATAAATCGTCTCGTAAGTAAACTACCAGTGCTTTTTCAAAGTTCTCAATGTCTCGTTTTAAATGTCAGGGCCCTCGGAAGTCTACCAATGAAGTGTGGAGATACATTGAGCCTCGTAAATGGTGTAAAACAGTGATTTATTTGCATGGCTAGCCCGATGCCGAAGCACCACAATTGAAAAAGCTGTTGGTAGCATCGGCTAACTAGCGCCAGATTTTGGAGTGCAGGGGACAGGCCGAGATGGGCTATGAGACATACGTTCACACTCGGTATCATGTTTCAATACACTTTAGGTCAATATCACACCGGAATTCTCCTTTAATGCAGTTTGGGAGGGACAGAAGAAGCAGTGCCTATGTGTGGCTCATGTGACATGTAGGCCTACATGATCGATCTACCTGCTATCACTTCACTATTTGACACTACCCTACATGGAAACATATCTCATGTTATAAATCAAGAAATCATTTCAGAAATTATGTTTTGTGCATGTGGGTTAGCAGGCTACAATAAATTGCCTCACAGATAACAGCCTAATTTCGAGGTATCACTAATACCTATTAAATAAATGTAAAGGACACAGAATAGTGACAGAATTGTAAGCTCAAATTCAAAAACGTTTGAAGTCCACCCATTATGCAAAGGGAATATAAATACATTGTGTTGCATATAGCCAGTTGAATTAATGTCAATTTAAAGATTATGATTAGCAGTTTCTTTGGTTTTCCATTGATAGACAGGAAGCCACGTTGTTGTTTAAACTATTGTTGCTTCTAGCCCACGTTACCTCCAGTTGCACTTGCTGCAGGGACGCACATGTTACACTTTTACCCCAAGGATGACTCACAGGAGGCGGCAACACATTTACTTCTTTTATTCTGTGAACATATATGAAAATGGCAACAGGTGA
Organism: Alosa pseudoharengus; assembly: GCF_046254945.1. NCBI lineage: Eukaryota > Metazoa > Chordata > Actinopteri > Clupeiformes > Clupeidae > Alosa > Alosa pseudoharengus. The sequence continues at coordinate 10,252,171 of NW_027468663.1, read as the reverse complement.
ATAAATCGTGCTCACTCCAATCTCCATCAGCTATGCATCTGAATCATAACATATGCAATCCTACAAACACAAAACTAAACTGCATATCTGTCATTAAACTGTGTGGGTGTGAGTGTGGGTGTGAGTGTGGGTGTGTGTGTGTGTGTGTGTGTGTGTGCGCGTGCGTGTGTATATGTGCACACGTGCACATGTATGAGTGCACAAGGGTGCCTGCGTGTGTGTGTAGAACAAAGGTACTAGAGCTGATAAGTTCAGTACAGTCATCCAAATCATCCCCTTGCATCGTAACGCTATGCATTGTATCATTTACACTAACATCTTACAGTAGCCTAGTTATTAATGCCCATATCCAAGACATAAAGAAAACAGTCAAACATCATAACATTATTGTGTACCGTGTCTGTGTGTGCGTGGGCCTGCACGTGTAGTGCGAGTGTAAGCTACATGGCACTTATAGCACACACCACGTTGCTACCGTTGTAGCTTCAAGTAACGTTAATAGTGGGCTACTGGAATAGCATGCTTAGTAGCGAACTCACGTGAGCTTATTCACATTTTCTATACAGGACACTCATTAATCCTTTATACAAATTGTAACAGAAACGGTAATAACATAAGAGAAAGAGTGAAACCTCACAATAGTAGTACATATACCTGCTTCTAGAAGATATTACATGCTAGCGGACACGCTGGTAACAACATATTCCTTACCGTCTAATCTCACTTAATCATGTCAACACAGTGCATTTCCCACCCGCATTAAACTCAAAATATAGCAACAACCAAAACAACCATGAGTATTTATCTGTATCTCATCTAGTTATCTACTTACTATTGACTTCTAACATGGTTTCAAGCCCCTTACCTGTGAACATATATGAAAATGGCAACAGGTGAATAAATCGTGCTCACTCCAATCTCCATCAGCTATGCATCTGAATAGCGCAGGAGTGAAGCACAGTTGACGTTCCCACAGAGGTCATAGGTCAGAAAGTACTTTTCAAAAATAAATATTTTCCCCTTGTTCTATTACAGGTTAGTAATCTTTCTTTTCCTAATCCATTCTACTATTTGTAATTTTACCCTTTCTACTGTCATGAACAAACAATCAATATTTTTAACAAAAACAATATTTGCGGTTGCTACACTCGCCCCCACTAAAAGAAATGGCGCCCTCGACATTTACAATTGTGACAATGTGCATACAAACTTGTTACAATGTCTATTTCCTGCTGCTGGCACAGAAACTCAGGAACCACTTAGGCCCCAAGCAGTCATAGTCCCAAGTCAGGACCATGGCCCAAAACCGTCTATCGTAGTCCTTTGAGCTTTCACTGCCCAGACATTTTTTTTTTTTTTTTTAAAGTCTCTAGGACTGGGGCTGCTTAACAGTCCAGCATTGTCCTTTGGGCTGCAGCTGCCCAACAGCCAAACATGGTCCCTGGGACCATGGCAGATAAACAGTCCTTGAGGGCATTGGCTGTCCGTAGATAGCATATTCAACTAGTCAGTTATGCAGTTCTGTAGTCCATGGTCAACAGTCCATTACAGTCATGTAAGTTCATGACTGGTAAACAGACCAATATGGTCCTTGTAGCCATGGCTGCTCAACAGTCCATATTAGTCTTTCAGGCAATGCCTGCTCAGCAGCTGTAAATGGTCCCTGGGACCATGACTGCTGCGTAACTGTCCATAGTGGTTCTGCGGGCCACGACTGCACAGCAGCCTCACATGGTCTCTCAGACCATGGCTGCCCCACAGTCCATGTGGTCATTGGCTGTCCAGGAACCCCGGCTTCCAGTAGCAAACAGTCTCTGGCGGACAGTTCCGGGTTGAGAACTGTTGTTACTATGGGCCCGATCTCCAAAGGCCTACAGAGCCACCTCATTCCCCACTCTCCTTCCAACATCACCTGATTGATGCTGACTAGTGAAGGCTCTCCGGGACGCTCATATGTAAACCTTCTAGTTGGTCTCCTTTCTCTGCGTGGCCTCCCAGTCTCATGCTCCTCTTGCTCGTCCATACTCTGGTCTGATCCTGTGGTGTCCTCCAGACTCTCACATTCTCTTTCAGTGGACAATGCATCATCAGTCACTACATCATTTGTTGATTCATTGTTCTGGCCTTTTGCCATTTCATCCTCTACTGGCGCTGGGTCTAGAAGCTCTGCAGTAGTCTCTTCATGTGTTAGTGGCCACTCTTGCTCATGAGGCCTGAATCGATAGGTTACTTCGATGTCTCCCTCTACCTCCTCTGACTCACTCACAGCTGTTGTCTCTTTTTTTCTCAATCTTTTTCTGTATCGAGGCTGCCTTCTTTCTCCTACTTCCGCTCTTTCAAGGGGGAGCGAGTCACACGGCAAAAGCAAGTTTCGGTGAAGTACTTTTCTTCGACCCTTCCCATCTTCCGGCCAGACCTCGTATACCGGACCTTCATGTTTCCTCTCAGCCACGACATACACTTTATCTTCCCAGTATGACCTTAATTTCCCAGGCCCCCCTCGCTCCTGGAGGTTCCTCACTAGAACTCGATCGCCTCGTTTGAGCGCTGCTCCAAACATCTTCTTGTCATAGTGTGCTTTCCCTCTTCCTGCTTCTTTAGCTGCTGTCTTTGCAGCTACTTGATAGGCTTCCTTCATCCGTTCCTTCCATTTTCGCACATATTGGTCAAGTGTCTCCTCCTCAGTGTTGGGGTTCAGTCCAAACATCAGATCAACAGGTAGTCGAGGGGAACGCCCGTACAACAGGAAAAATGGTGAGAATCCTGTGGCCTCATGCCGCGTACAGTTATACGCATGAACCACTTTTGGCAGATGTCTCTTCCAATCTTGTTTTTCTTCATCAGTCAGCGTTCGCAGCATTGCCAGGAGTGTCCTGTTGAACCTTTCGACCTGGCCGTTTCCCTGGGGGTGATAGGGAGTTGTCCTGGAACTGTGAATGCCGCTCAACTCTTTCAGCCGTTGCAATAACTTGTTGTTGAACTCTCGTCCTTGGTCGTGGTGCAGTCTTGTAGGGAACCCAAATCGGAGCACAAAGTCTTCAAATAGCTTCTCCGCTACTGTTCTACCTGACTTATTTTTTGTTGCATAGGCATGTGCAAACCTAGTAAAGTGATCCATGATCCGTTTTTGCAGTGTTCAAGGTGGAGAAAGTCAATTGACACTAATTGGAAAGGGTATGTTGATGTGATTACCCCCATTGGAGCTCTGGTTGGCCGAGTCGGTTTTTTTCTTTTCAGACACACACAGGCATGCATTACGTAGTGTTCTACTTCCTGCTGCATTCCTGGCCAGAAGAACCGGTCCCTAATCAATGTCAATGTTCGTTCTACCCCAACATGCCCCATCTTCTCATGCAGCTCCTCAAGCACCAGCTTCCTGTATTCCCGGGGCAGAACTAATTGCAGTCTGGTTGGGGTCTTCCTGTATAGGACACCATGTGCATCAGTCCTCAGCCGTCCCCACTCTCTGGATAGTGCCAGCACTTCCCTGCCCTCTTCTTTTCTTTCCTTCTCCGATGGTGGTTTAGCTCTTTTTAAATACTCTAGGACACGTCCAATCACCTCATCATGTTCCTGTGCATGTTTAATTTCTTGAGGGGGAATAGCTGAAAGGGATTGATTCTCAGTAAACTGGTGAGGGGTATCTTGCATTGAAGGTGTCATGGTATTGATCCACACTGGTATGGGCTCCCTTTGCATCAACACTCCCTCTAATGTGGCATACACAGTATCCATGTTTGCTTCTTCTGTATACTTCTTTTCCAGCTGCTCATTGTCCAGAGGCATTCTTGATAGGCCATCAGCATCCCCATTTACCCGGCCTGGGCGGTACTTGATCGTGAATCGGTAATCTGCCAGTTCTGCCACCCACCGATGTCCAGTTGCATTCAGTTTGGCTTTGTGGAGCACATAAGTAAGCGGATTATTGTCTGTATATACAGTAAAAGATTCTGCATGAAACAGGTAGTCTCTAAACCGCTCACAGATAGCCCATTTGAGGGCTAGAAACTCTAGCTTCCCTGAGTGTAAATGGTAGTTCTTTTCAGCAGGTGTCAGCGTGCGGGAGCCATACCCAATGACCACCATCCGCCCTTCCTGCCGCTGATAGAGGACTGCCCCTAGGCCTTCCTGTGATGCGTCACAGTGTAGGACAAAAGGTAAGTTGAGGACGGGGTCACCGAGGATGGGCGGGTTGGTGAGGCACTCTACTAGCTCTTCAACAGTCTGCTGGTGTACAGAGGACCATTCGATTGGTGTTCGACTTGACAACTGGCCGACCTGTTTCACTCCGGTATTGCCTCTTCTTCCCTGTGGCCTACCCTTCTGCAATGTCTCTGCTTGGTTGTCAGGAATGTTCACTACCAGGAGATCATACAGTGGCTTGGCACGTCTGGAGAAGTTCTGAATAAATGGACGATAATATGACAGGAAACCCAGCAACTGTCGTAGTTCCCCAATAGTGTTAGGTCTTTTCTTTTTTAATGCCAGTACAGGTTCTATATCTGCCGGGTCCATGGTGTAGCCTCCCTCTGACACCCACTTCCCTAGAAATCTCACACTCTTCTTGAATACCTCACATTTTTTTGCTGTTAATTTTACCCCATGCCACTGATACCTTTGAAGTACCATCTGAAGGTGGACTAGGTGGTCTTCAAATGTCCGGCTATGGACTAAATTGTCGTCAAGGTATGGTTGACAAATCTCATCCCTCAGTCCTATCAAACATTCCTCCATGCTTCTCTGAAATTCGGCAGGTGCGGAGCTAAGCCCAAATGGAATGCGATTCCACTCATAGAGGCCCCAGGGTGTGATAAAGGCTGTGAGCGGCTTGCTGTCCTCATTCAGGAATCCTTGGTGATACGCTTTCCCTTGATCCAGCACGGAAAACCATGCACTCCCACACAAACTGTCTAAGAGGTCCTGGATTCTGGGTATTGGGTGTCTATCTGGTACAGATTTCCGGTTTAGTTCTCTGTAATCACAACATAGTCGCAGTCCCCCATCTTTCTTCCTTACCACCACCACTGGCGAAGAGTATGGTGACCTTGACTTCCTGATCCATCCTCTGTTGAGCAGGTCTTGAACATACTGTTTCACTTCCTGGTGTAGTGGCTTGGGTATTGATATATATGTTCACTGCACTGGTGTTAGGTCTTTGAGGGTGATGCGCATTTGTAGAGAGGGTATGCAGCCAATATCATAGTCGTCTCGAGCAAACGCGTTACATTCCTTTCTTAGTACCTGCTTCACTTTTTCTCTTTGTTCCTCTGTCAGGTGGTCTAGAGGTACTGGTGGGTCCCATTCCTCAACAGGCATGTGTTCCCCCACAGTAGTTTCCTGACGCTCGATTGGCAGCTTAGTGCTATGTACTTGAGGCTTGTTCCACTTTTCCTCTTCCCTGTCAGCTGGGTAGACCCCATTTAATGCTTCCAGGTATCCCAATGGAGTCCTCTTCTCCAGCACAACCTCGTGTTTGGTGTCATTCACAATGGGAATAAGTGTGCGACATGAGTTACCTTTCCGTAGGGTTATCAGCACTTCATCCACACCTATACCTTCTGGCCAGTTTAGTCTACGCTCAGGGATGAACAGCATCACTTTGTCGTTCTCTTGTGTCCCAGTGTGTATGCGGCCAGGCACCAAGGTGATCTGCCCTGGTGGAAGACGTACGCTTACCTTGCCAACTTTCACTGTCTTCGTTGACACGCTGCTACCATCATCTTCTACCACTTGTATCAATGTCTCAGCGCCTTCCCTATTCAGGGAGAAAGCCAAGCTTAACACCTGCACCAACTGGTTTGCTGAAGCTGGCTCTCCACTCTCAGCACAATGTCGGATCACTTCTGCTATGACATTGTAGCCAATAATGGGCTCCTCAGCTACTCTTGGATCAGGACAGACAAGTATGGGGACCTTTAACAGCCTTTGCGCTTTTGGTTCTCGTTCCAACTTAAACATCACTTCCGCCCACCCACAGAACGGGATTTCGGTTTGGTTTACAGCTTGCCCACTCACCGTAGAGGACCCTAACAGCTCTGCTAATGGTCTGACGGCTGTGTTTGGTAAGTGTTTTTGTCTCCACTCCTCATTGATTATGCTCACCTGGGCACCAGTGTCCCATAGTGCCGCTGTAGGGACATTATCTAAGTAGCACTGGACCAAGCATCTCTCTCCAATGACATTCAACAGTTTCTTTTGGCTCTTTGGTCCCAGATATCCTACCTTTGATAAGGTGACATTTTGTGTTCCTGAAGGCCTGGGTTGGTGGTTGTCTGTTCTTTTTGCAGTGTTTGGTCTATCCCTTGGGGGTATCTGGTAGGGGCTGCTAGTTTGAGCACTCGTCCCTGGTGCCTCTGTTCCATGTTGCTGTATCTGCCCCAGACATCCCCTGGAGAAATGACCTCCTTGGCCACACTTAAAGCAATGTTGACAGGTAACTTCCATCCCCTTTTGCTGACATGTATAGCATGCTTTGATTGCTGATTGTTGTGGCCGTGCAAAACCCATGTGCATGGAGGCTTCAACCATTTTTCTCAGCTCTGCCATCTCTGCACGTTCTGCTCTGCGTTCCGCTCTTATCTCTTCCCTGAGTTCCAGTAGACTCTCTCGGATAGACTCCATTTCTTTCCTCTCTTTTTTTTCATTTACTTGGGTGGAGCTACTGGTGCTGTTAATGGCTGGCTCCCTTTGTTTACCTTGCCACTCTGTCTGTCCTTCAGCTTGAATCTCTGCTGCCCGTAAAGCACGTGTGTTGGATGTTTTCTTCATTTTTTGACTACATTCATCTTCTAACTGTGTAGCTTCATTTAACTTTTCAATCAGCTGCCCATCACTAGTTGACTGGTTAGCTAAGACCTCTCGTAATTGTGTTTTCAGTGATTCACTGAGTAGCCCAGTGAATACTGTGCGAAGGAACTTCTTTTTTACCAACTCAGGTTTGTATTGCTCTATTTCTTCATCCTCTGAAGCCAACAGAAGCCTGTCTTTAAGCTGAATAGCTCTGAAGAGGAAACTTTGGGCTGTTTTTCTGGTGTCCTGTGACAGATTAACAAGCTGCTGATATAAATCTGATGTGTTTTCCTCTTTATAGTGGCCCTTTAGGATCGTCTTTAGCTCAGTTAGAGTCAGATTACTCTTTGTCTCTAGCATACTCCTCAATGGCAGCCCAGGCGTTATGGCCCTAATTACAGCTTCAACAATGTCATTCTCTGAGTATCCCTTTCGCAATCCAGCATTAATTTGGTGCAGCAGGTTTGTGTATGACAACTTATCTTTTTGTGCACAGTCACCAATTTGTCCCCAGATCTTGTAATCTTTTTTTATCGTCACTTCAGGCATGGGACTAGGGGAGGGTTTACTCGGGTCAGTTTTATTTTTAGAAGGAGCCCGACCTGCCTCTTTGTCAATGATAGCGATCAAATCAACAATGAATTGACATGCGTTGTCAGTCTCTTCGGCCTCTGATACTGAAACCACTTTGTTATCAAGAAGCTTCAGCAATGTAAAGTTGTTCTTGCTCTTTGCCTCATCCTCATCCACAAGGCATTTAGCATGCAAGCATACCTGAATGACGCTCTCTCTCTTCAGGGTGCGCAGCTTCATGCCCACTTCATCTTGGAGTTCAGCAAGGCCCATCTTGTCAGTTGTTTTCCCGGGATTCGGCACCAAAATATGTTACACTTTTACCCCAAGGATGACTCACAGGAGGCGGCAACACATTTACTTCTTTTATTCTGTGAACATATATGAAAATGGCAACAGGTGAATAAATCGTGCTCACTCCAATCTCCATCAGCTATGCATCTGAATCATAACATATGCAATCCTACAAACACAAAACTAAACTGCATATCTGTCATTAAACTGTGTGGGTGTGAGTGTGGGTGTGAGTGTGGGGGTGTGTGTGTGTGTGTGTGTGTGTGTGTGTGTGTGCGCGTGCGTGTGTATATGTGCACACGTGCACATGTATGAGTGCACACGGGTGCCTGCGTGTGTGTGTAGAACAAAGGTACTAGAGCTGATAAGTTCAGTACAGTCATCCAAATCATCCCCTTGCATCGTAACGCTATGCATTGTATCATTTACACTAACATCTTACAGTAGCCTAGTTATTAATGCCCATATCCAAGACATAAAGAAAACAGTCAAACATCATAACATTATTGTGTACCGTGTCTGTGTGTGCGTGGGCCTGCACGTGTAGTGCGAGTGTAAGCTACATGGCACTTATAGCACACACCACGTTGCTACCGTTGTAGCTTCAAGTAACGTTAATAGTGGGCTACTGGAATAGCATGCTTAGTAGCGAACTCACGCGAGCTTATTCACATTTTCTATACAGGACACTCATTAATCCTTTATACAAATTGTAACAGAAACGGTAATAACATAAGAGAAAGAGTGAAACCTCACAATAGTAGTACATATACCTGCTTCTAGAAGATATTACATGCTAGCGGACACGCTGGTAACAACATATTCCTTACCGTCTAATCTCACTTAATCATGTCAACACAGTGCATTTCCCACCCGCATTAAACTCAAAATATAGCAACAACCAAAACAACCATGAGTATTTATCTGTATCTCATCTAGTTATCTACTTACTATTGACTTCTAACATGGTTTCAAGCCCCTTACCTGTGAACATATATGAAAATGGCAACAGGTGAATAAATCGTGCTCACTCCAATCTCCATCAGCTATGCATCTGAATAGCGCAGGAGTGAAGCACAGTTGACGTTCCCACAGAGGTCATAGGTCAGAAAGTACTTTTCAAAAATAAATATTTTCCCCTTGTTCTATTACAGGTTAGTAATCTTTCTTTTCCTAATCCATTCTACTATTTGTAATTTTACCCTTTCTACTGTCATGAACAAACAATCAATATTTTTAACAAAAACAATATTTGCGGTTGCTACACACACATTGCATGAGCGCTCATAAGCGTTCTATTTGAGTTCTACATGCTGGAAATCTTAGTTCTCAGATGTAGAAATTTGTCTTGACGCCGCCGTTTGTAAGATCAAAATAAGATGTATACATGGAACGCGATCGTATTTAAGATAATAAGATCTCCAGTAGATGTAGCACTACGACACATATGACAGTGAAATGCCGCCGACGTTTGTAAGATCAGGCCAAATAAGACGTTCTAAATGGAACGCAATGTAATTAAGCTGATCTTTTCCAAGCGTTTTGGAGACATGTGTGCTGACTGGGATATGTCTATATAGTTAATGACACCAAATTTATAAGTTTTGATTGGGGAAACTTTTAGCCTAGTTTATTTTTGTTTTCAGTCCGCGGTTCCAATTCAATCTTGCTGCAAATCAGACGTGTGATGCACCGGGCATAACTTAATTTCGCGGCTACGTGTACCATTAGGTTAATTGTTGAGGAGGCCCATAGTTTAAGAAAAGCTGCAGATCATAGACAGAGAAAGCATAATGCTCCGAGAACAGTAGCCTTTCTGCAGAAACAAGTGCCTCGGTGCGCGCACCCCACTGTCATGTATGTACGCATGCGCGTTGAAAAGACAGGTGGACATATAAACATGCAACGGCGGGAAGCGAGGCACTCTGTCATCAGTCCTCTCCTGAATCTCCTGTTGTACTGTGGCTCCTGGAGCACAAGTTAATAAACACCAGTGATTTGTACCGTCAGACGTGGCCATCATTTCATATAAGCAGAGACTTACACATGGTGTCAGAAGTAACGCGAACAGAACACAAGAATCGGAATGGCAAAGTTTCGTCCTCCCGAGAGTTTGGATTTCACTCGACCGGAGCTGTGGCCGGAGTGGAGGCAACGGTTTCAAAGGTATCGTTTGGCCATGAAGCTAAATGAGGAGAGCGGTGCAGTGCAGGTTAGCACGCTGTTGTATGCGCTAGGCAGAGAGGCTGAACAAGTGTTCAATACCTTCGTTTTCGACGAAGATGAAGAGGATGAGGATTATGACGCAGTACTAGACAAGTTAAACACGTATTTCGTACCGAAAGTGAACGTAATTCATGAGAGAGCACGTTTCTACCTCAGAGTGCAAAAGCAAGGGGAATCAGCAGAAGAGTACATACGCACTCTGTATGAGCTAGCCGAGACATGCCAATTCGGTGGGGCTAAAGTCGAAAACATACGCGACAGACTAGTAATAGGGATCCTCGACAAAGAATTATCAGAGAAACTACAACTGACTGCCGACCTAACGCTAGACAGAGCGGTGGAGATGGTGCGACAGTCAGAACAAATAAAAGGACAAATTAGCCAACAGGCTAAAGCTAGCTCCACAGACGCTAGCCACCTTAGCGAAGTGGCGCGAAAGCAGGCACGCCCTTCGAACCCTCACGCAGGAGGGGGATGGAAACAACAGCGTGGAGGCAACCGCAACGTTCGACCGCTAACATTTGACCACCAGCACAAAAAGAGAGAGGGGAAATGCTTCAGATGCGGTAAGGACCACCCCAAACAAGTGCAATGTGTAGCCAGGAATGCTCAGTGCAGGAATTGCCAGAAAATCGGACATTTCGCCGCAGTCTGTAGATCAGCAAAAGTAAATGAGTTAGTGAACGTCAGGTCAGAGCATGAGGCAGGTCAGAGTAGTGGACAGTTTCTAGGAGAGATCAAATCAGCATGCACGATTGCAGATTCTACCACACCATGGACTGTGAAATTATACATTAGCAACACGCCAGTCACCTTCAAGATTGACACAGGCGCCGACACCAGCGTGATATCGGAGGATACTTACCATAAGCTTAAACACCAGCCTGCATTGGCCAGGGACAACACCTCCCTCGACAGCCCTGGAGGTAAACTTAATTGCCTTGGACTCTTTAACACTACGGTGAAATATGCAGGCCAGTACTACAAATTCGCCATCCATGTAATCAGAACAGCTAACGGCAGTGACCTGTTAGGACGCAATGTGGCCGTAGCCATGGGCCTGGTCAAAAGACTGAACGAAATCCAGAGCACCTTTGATGCTGAGCTGGGCCTATTGAAGGTAAAACCAGTAAAAATTCGCCTCAGAGAGGATGCTGTCCCGTACAGTGTGAGCACTGCGAGGAGAGTGTCCGCCCCTTTGTTTCCCAAGGTCAGAGCTGAACTGGAGAGGATGGTGAGATGCGGCGTCATAGAAGAGGTCAAGGAGCCAACGGAGTGGTGCGCTCCGATGGTTCCGGTCCCGAAAAAGTCTGGTGAGGTGAGGATCTGCGTCGATCTGAAGCGGCTCAACACAGCCGTTAAAAGAGAGAGGTACGTGCTACCAACCATAGATGACATACTGCCAAGGCTGGCAGACTCACGTGTGTTTTCCCTGCTGGATGCAGCCAGTGGGTTTTGGCAAATCCCACTGGACAGAGAGACTGCCAAGCTCACGACATTCATAACACCAATGGGGAGGTACTTTTTCAAACGGCTTCCTTTTGGAATCGCCAGTGCCTCTGAAATTTTTCAGAGGGAGATGTCGGTGCTATTCCGCGACCAGGAGGGAGTCGAGGTGTTTATGGACGACATCCTTGTCCACGGTAAGGACGAGAACCAACACGAGGAGAGACTCCAGGCAGCCCTACGGATCCTGAGGGAGGCCGGTTTGAAGCTGAACGAGGGGAAGTGCCATCTGCGTCAGAAAAGACTGACGTACCTTGGACACTGCATCGACAAGGAGGGCATTCGGCCCGACCCATCCAAGGTGAGCGCCATAATGGAGATGCAAGCACCGAGCGACGTGCCAGGCCTGCGGAGGTTTCTAGGCATGGTGCACTACCTGGGGAGATACCTGCCCAGCCTATCAGACACCGTAAAGCCCCTCAACGACCTGCTGAAGAGTGATGTGGCATGGACCTGGGACACGCCCCAGGCCGAGGCCTTCAGCCAGGTAAAACACAGCATATGCACAGCACCCACACTTACATTTTATGACATCAACAAGCCTACTGTAGTCAGCGCGGACGCCAGCAGCTACGGACTGGGAAGCGTACTGCTACAGCGGCACACTGATGGACTTAAACCGGTAGCATTCTGTTCAAGAACACTGACAGACTCTGAGACGCGCTACGCGCAAATAGAGAAAGAATGCTTAGCAGCTGTCTGGGCGTGCGAGAGATTTTCTCATTACTTATACGGGCTTGAACATTTCACGGTTCACACGGACCACAAGCCGTTAGTGCCCCTAATTAACAACAAAGATCTAGACACAGTCCCTCTGCGATGCCAACGTCTGCTCATGCGCCTGATGAAATACAACCCCACTGCAGAATATGTGCCAGGTAAAACACTGACAGTAGCTGATACACTTTCTAGACAGCCATTGCCTGTAATACAAAATGAAGTGTCAGAACTAACCTGTGATGTCTCAGCATTGGAAGATGCAGCCCACTCAGCATGGCCGGTGTCCCCGTCCAAGCTGGAAAGGATCAAGCATGAGACAAGCGCCGACTACGAGCTCCAGGTGGTGAAGAGTCTGGTGACGCGTGGCTGGCCAAACCATGTGAGTAGCGTCCCCATACAAGCTAAAGCGTACCACCAGTGGGGAAACGTGCTGTCGGTCTCCAAAGGACTGGTACTGTACGGAGAACGCATCGTCATCCCGCACAGCATGAGACACGACATCCTCAACCGTCTGCACGACGGGCACCAGGGCATCACCAAGTGCAAGGAGAGAGCACGCATGAGCGTGTGGTGGCCAGGCCTGGAGAGAGAGATCCAGGACCTTGTGACGAAATGCCCGGATTGCCGGCAGGTCAGGCCAACACAGAGGAAGGAGCCTCTGATGACAACACAGCTACCTTCCAGGCCATGGCAGCGGATTGCAGCAGACATCTGTGAGTACAAGAAACAGAACTACTTAATTGTCATTGATTATTTTTCCCGGTATCTGGAGATCGCCCACTTACCTGACATGACCAGCCAGACCACCTGCGCTCGCCTAAAGAATATCTTCGCGCGATGGGGGTGTCCGGATGAGCTGTACACCGACAATGGAGGACAATTTGCAAGTAAGGACTTCAAAAACTTTTCTGAATCATATGACTTCACACACGTCACTTCCAGCCCCCATTATCCTCAGTCCAACGGCGAGGCTGAGAGAGCCGTACAAACGGCCAAAAGGATCCTGCGGCAGGCTGACCCGTTTCTAGCTCTCATGAGCTACAGGGCCACACCCCTTCAAGCTACAGGTGCCAGCCCTGCGCAGCTTATGCTGGGTCGCCAGATCAAGACAACAGTGCCCACGCTCGACGCGGTCCTGTCTCCCAAGTGGCCGAACTTCCAAGCGGTCAGACAGGCCGACGCCAGAGCCAAGGAAGGTTACAGGCGGGCTTACAACAAGCGTCATGGAGCCCGAGCGCTTCCACCTCTCAACCCAGGGGCGAGCGTGGCGCTGAAACTGGACAATGAGTCCGGCTGGACGACAACCGGCACAGTCCAGAGCAAACACCCTGCTCCAAGATCTTACCTAATCCAGACTGGCCGGGGCGTCCTAAGGCGGAACAGGCGTCACCTGCGCCCAACCTTCGACTCAGCCCGACAGCACGGTGAGGAAGAGACTGTTCAAGCGAGCGAGCAGCAACCAGGTGAAGCAGAGAACACGCAGGCGAGCATGCATCCTACAGCCCGAGACTCACCCCAAAGAGAGACTGTTCCTGCAGAGCCGGCAGGACACGCCTCGACCCGGATGACGACCAGGGGTAGAGTCATCCGCCCACCTGAAAGACTCAAAGACTTTGTTGTAGGTCACACATAGCTTGCCAACTGGGAGCAGAATAATCTCCGGCAGCTATGAAGGTTACTGGGTAGTCCACCCCATAACCTAGGTTATAATGTTAAATGACAGGTGTTGATTGTATCAAAAAAAAAAAAAAAAAAAAGGAATATAATGTATTGTTCAACATATTTACACATGCTTTATAACAGAACGACAGGTACGTTTCAAGAACGTAATGCATTGTTCAACATGCTTCTACATTGTTCTACATGCTTTATGATCAATATGATATGTATTTTTTTTTCAAAAGACCAGACTGCATCAATGCGCAGATAAAGCAATAGTCACAGGGTTTGACGTTTCTACAATTTCAGTATTGCCCTAGTTATTGGCAACTTTTCTAAATTGTGTTTGTCTCAAAAAGGGGAAGATGTCATGTATGTACGCATGCGCGTTGAAAAGACAGGTGGACATATAAACATGCAACGGCGGGAAGCGAGGCACTCTGTCATCAGTCCTCTCCTGAATCTCCTGTTGTACTGTGGCTCCTGGAGCACAAGTTAATAAACACCAGTGATTTGTACCGTCAGACGTGGCCATCATTTCATATAAGCAGAGACTTACACACCCACCCCCGTTTTCACTTTGACTCCCTGCATTTCTACATTGTAACAAAAACTGTCAGTCAGACAGTGAATTTTGGTTTACTAAATTAGCATAATGCGGTAACAATTATCATTTAAATTCTACCTGAAATCTGCTCACTGCAGGCGTTATAATGCAGACCCAAGCAGCCGCACCCTTGTAAGACGCACACTTTGAATTTGATCAGAGCGGCTCTGATTCCTCACTGGCTAACTTGATGTGATTGGCTGGATGACCGTTCAATCAAATCAACAGACCTATTTGTGACTCTCTGTGTGTGCGTTATGGTAGATCTTTTCTTAGCCAACACCGCGCTCTCCCAATTATTCTCGTTTCTTTGTGGGTGCGTAATCCAGGGAACTCATAGAAAATAACAAATGGTCGCACTCCAAAAAGTCTTTTCTTGCTTTTAATTCATTTTAGCACAGGGGTTAATTGACAAACGTTTCGGCCTGATGGCCTTCGTCAGTGTGTAGATACCATAAGCGGAGGGAGCGGGGGGGCAGGGGGGGCGGTCGCTCCGGGCCCACGACCGCAAAGGGGGCCCACTTTTGGCCAAATCTATCTTGATTAATTGTTATATTTACCGATGCTTATTTGTACTAAAATGTTAGGCCTACTAAAGATGCCACTGGTCCGTAGAGTGCGCTCACAATGGGAGTTCGTCTGTCATGCTGCAAATTAAATAGCCCGCACTCTCCCTCTCGCTACACTGTTGCGTTTTAAAAGCGAAACTGATGCCACAACCGGTCTGGGTTTGCCGAAGTAGCCTATGCTACAGGCTGCATTTATTACAGTGTAGGTCTAGTCTACACTGTGCCTATTTAGAGGCAGGAGCATAGGCCTAAGCTTGCCGCGACAACAGCAGTCACTATCAGGCACGCCAGCAGGAATGAATGTTCAGCGCATCTACCCCTCCGCGCGCAACAAAACATTGAAAGGCTTATTATTTGTCCGTTTCCCGGTTTCGTTCATGCATTGGCCACCTAAAAAGTAGCCTAGTACAAAATGCAATATACAACAATAACGCCTAATAACGACCTATTCATTTGGACAACTTCATACGACCCTAAGGGTAAAGTTACCTTTAGTTTTGTTCTGTTTACCGTTTTGTATGGCTTTAAACAGCGTTCGCGCTTTAACATCAGTAAATATTATAATGGTAACGTTTTGAAAAGCATTTGCCTACCTTGTTCATCTGAAATAACTGCTCTAGTTTTGCTGCCTCCATCCTTTGCTACCTCCACCCTTTCATTGTTTCCAAAAAACGTTTTATATCCATGATAGCCTTGAAGTCTTGAGTTAGTGAATTAGCTTAACATTGTGTGTTGATAACTGGCAACCAGTGTTGCCACAGTTACCTTGAAAAAGTAATCTGATTACTGATTACTGATTACTCCTTTAAAAAGTAACTTAGTTACTTTACTGATTACTTGATTTTAAAAGTAACTAAGTTAGATTACAAGTTACTTTATTAGTTACTTTCAGCTGCTGCCGACAACACCCCCAATAAAAATGATAACGGTTTTGTCAATACTCAATATAGGAAGTGCATTTTAACAGCAATGTATAGTAGACATCCAAACCTAACCTACTTAGATACTGAAATTCAGATGTTTGTTCAATAATGTCTAAGTACACAAAATAAGGAAGGCCTATTGATAGAAACTGTTATAGTAAAATATGTAGATTTTTTTTCATGTAGCCTTGGCAACTAGCCATCTTGTAGCCTATAGGCCTGAATAATATGCAAATGAAATTACACTTGTTAAACTCACCTCAACAAGTCTTTTGCAATCATTTAACCCGCCGTGAGCAATGCTAAAGTTGCTGTTACAAACAGTGCAGTGTGCAAGATTATCATTATGTTTTAATCTTTTGAGACAATTGGGTACACTTTTGTGTAGTCTGATGTGAAATGGGTCTTAAATCTTCCTTTTTGAGGGGCACTGACGCTGCCATGACGCTTCTGTTCCTAGATACACTCAACTGATTAATTATGTTTGGGAGAAAAGAGATATAAGCACTTACACTGAAAACGGATTGGTTGATTTAGCAAAACAGACCAGGATGCTCTCTTGGATGCGCTTCAGGCACAAACGCACCCCTCCTCTCTCTCTCCCTCTCCGTTGTGTGCGCATTAAGCTATGCACACGCGATTTGAAGCAAAGATTCTAGAATCTTTGATTTGAAGTCCGGTCTGGCTTGCGTGCTCTTGTTTGCTCTAGGTTCCGGGAGATTTTATGTAATTTGCGGGCGTCAGGAAGCCGCTATCAATATGTGGAAGACTCCCAAAACTTCGGGAGACTTGGGATGTCTAGCTAGACAGCACTTTGTCGCCAGCACAGAATGTACAATGTACCTTAATGTTGTCATGTTTAACTGACACAAACTCAAAGTAATGACTGATGAAATGTGCACCTCTCTCTCTCCCTCCATTGTTGTTTACGTTTGTGTCGCTGTGTCGTGAATTGTCCTCATGCTAAAAACGTGAGCATAGCCTCTACATGGCATTAATACCCAAGACAAGAAGAAAGCAAAGAATATATCTTTTTATTAAGGAACATGACAAAAATAGTAACGCACAGTAACTTAGATTAGTAACTTTAATCTGATTACTGGTTTGTAAATAGTAGCGCGTTAGATTACTCGTTACTGAAAAAAGTGGTAAAAATAGACTAACGCGTTACTAAGTAACGCGTTACTGGCATCACTGCTGGCAACCATACTAAAATAAAGCAAGTAGCCTAGCCCACAACTTTTGTAATTGCTGCGTGCGTAGGCTATTATTCCCTCTCCTGCTCAAACAACATTAAAGTTGATTTTGACAACGTGTTACAAATTTTAAAGAAAATTGTAAATAGCCTATTGTCGAGCAGTTAATGGGATACTGCACAGTTGTGAAGCAGTTGGGAAGTTATGGTGGGCTAACTTTGTGTGAACACACACGGGAAATTCTCTCTCATTGAGTTGCCTGATAATACGCACAGCTGCACCGATGCATAAACTAAACGGTAGACTAGGTCATCAGGACATAAACAAAATGCCTCAGCCTCTAATAAGCACAGTATGAAGTGGGCTAAATAAAAACATGATGTTGGAATAAACACCGACAGTATAGGGGCCCACTAAAGATCGTCGCACCCCCTATAGTGAAGCATTAGCTCCGCCCCTAGTAGATACGGTTCCAACTCTGAACGGGAGCGTCTATTTCCATGTTTTACTTTCATTTTAATCTGACAAAAAGTGTGGGGGATAGAATCGTGTTCCAGCAAAAGTGTGTATGTTATAACACCCACATCCCCCACGCTTGCTACGCGCCTGACCAAAATTTCACCAACATGTAAACTTCCCAACAAGAGGGCAAAACACCCTGGACCTTGTTTACACCCCACAGAAAGAAGCCTACAAAGCCAAACCCCTCCCTCACATCGGACAGTCAGACCACTTTAGCATCCTGCTGCTGCCCCGATACAGACAAAGAGCAAAAGTCACCAAACCAGTTCTGAAGGAGGTGAGAGTGTGGCCGGAGGGGGCCGTCTCACAACTTCAGGACTGCTTTGAAACAACAGACTGGGATATTTTCAAAACAGCTGCCACCCACAACAACCACATTGACATTGAGGAATACACAGACACTGTGACCTCCTACATCACCAAATGCATCGATGATGTTACGGAAATAAAACACATCACCACTCGGGCCAACCAGAAGCCATGGCTGACAGGAGACGTCCACAGACTGCTGAGGGCCAGAGACAAAGCCTTCAGAGCTGGAGATGTAGCTGACCTAAGAACAGCGAGGGCTAACCTGTCCCAGGGCATCAGGAAGGCAAAAAAGGATTACACAGACAAAATAACAACACACTTTAAAGACAGCAGAGACGCACAGAGCCTGTGGCAGGGCATACAGGCCATCACTGACTACAAGCCTGTGCCACGGAGCTGTGAGAACAACACCTCTCTGCTAAATGACCTGAACAGTTTTTTCGCCCGTTATGAAGCACAAAATGACACACCCACAGAACCCCCCCCCCCACGACCAACCCCTGTACCTGTCCTCTGCCAGCGTGAAGAGGACACTAGCCACCATTAACCCACGCAAAGCAGCAGGCCCAGACAACATACCAGGCCGAGTGTTGAAGGACTGTGCAGAAGAGCTGAAGGATGTTTTTACAGACATTTTCAACACCTCTCTGGAGCAAGCAGTCATCCCATCCCTTTTCAAAGCTGCCACCATCATACCCATGCCAAAGAAATCATCACCATCATGCTTCAATGACTACCGTCCTGTAGCACTCACGCCCATAATCATGAAGTGCTTCGAACAGCTAGTCATGTCACACATCAAAGCCACCCTACCCCCCACCCTGGACCCCTTCCAGTTTGCATACCGAGCCAAACGATCCACGGAGGATGCAATCTGCTCTGCCGTCCATCCAAGCCTCACCCACTTGGACAATAAAGACTCATATGTGAGAATGCTGTTCATAGACTTCAGTTCAGCATTCAATACCATAATACCACAACAACTCATCAGCAAACTGGACAAGCTAGGATTCAGCACCTCCCTCTGCAACTGGCTGCTGGACTTCCTGTTGCAGAGACCACAAGCAGTACGTGTCGGGAACAACACCTCAAGCACTCTGACCCTGAGCACGGGGGCCCCGCAAGGGTGTGTGCTCAGCCCCACTGCTCTTTACACTGCTAACACATGACTGTACAACCACTCACAGCTCCAACCATCTGGTGAAGTTTGTGGACGACACAACACTGGTGGGCCTCATCACTAAGGGCGATGAGGCTCACTACAGAGAAGAAGTAGACCTGCTGGCTAAATGGTGCAAAGACAACAACCTCCTGCTGAATGTCAGCAAGACCAAGGAGATTGTTGTCAACTTTCAGAGAGGCCACAAACAACTGCCACCACTGTCCATCGACGGAGATGCTGTGGAGAGAGTGAGCAGCACAAAATTCCTGGGGGTGCACATCAGCGACGACCTCTCCTGGACCACCAACACAGCATCACTGGCGAAGAAAGCCCAGCAGCGCCTCTACTTCTTGCGCAAATTGAAGAAGGCAAGTGCCACGCCTCCCATCATGACCACATTCTACAGAGGGACCATAGAGAGCATCGTGTCCAGCTGCATCACAGTGTGGGGCAGAAGCTGCACAGATCAGAACAGGAAGACCCTCCAGCGCATTGTTAACACAGTTCAGCCTCCTGCCCTCTGGAAAGAGGTACAGGAGCCTCCGCTCCCGCACCACCAGACTTGCAAGTAGCTTCATCCACCAAGCAATCAGGATGCTGAACACTCTACGCACTCTCCCATCACTGACAGCCCCCCCACCCACCAGCCAGCCAGGAACCTAGGAACCTAGGATCCTGTCTACCCTAACCCCCCCCCCCCCCCAACACCCCCCCAGGACCGCCCTGTGGAACTGCACTGTGACTGCGCAGCCTAACGTGTTGCTGCTTCATATCAAGCCTGATATACTTGAAATGACTGCATATCAATGTAAATATACAGTACACACAAGCACAAGTTTAAACTTCATGTAAATGTTATCAATGTTATTTATCACTCTGCCACAATGCTGCTGCTACTACTACTCTGTCAGAAGGTTATGCTAGGACTATGTAAATATACAACACAACTACCTCTATTTTTTTGATATATGTTCTATATTTCTATATTTTGATATATGTTCTATATTTCAGTCTCACACTTTAATGTCTGTATGTGGTATGTCTGTATATTTTTTTTTTTATTGTCTATGGCTATGTCTATGTCTAAAGTATGTCTATGTCTGTATTTAAAGTATGTCTATGTCTGCATGGGAAAGTAAGAAACGAAATTTCAATTCTTTGTATGACCAGTGCATGTAAAGAAATTGACAATAAAGCCGACTTGACTTGACTTGACTTGACTACATGCCTATGTGTGCCTCTCTCTCATGCTCTCTCTCTCTTGCAGACACTCACTTTCTCTATCACTATGTCTTTCATTCTTATTTTCATACTCTCTTACATTCTCTCTTGCCTCTCTATCTGTCTCACTGTCTGTCTGTCACTTATCTGTCCATCTCTCTCTTCTGCTTTCACCACACAACTGCATGGCTTACAGGCAGCCACTCTCCCCACTAAGCAGCTCATCCATGTAAAAGTAATCAATAAGCCACTACCAGGAGAGTAGGTAATGGCATAATGCATTTGGAGCGTACAGCATGGAACGGAAAAAAGGCTAGTGTTTCACAATTGTCTGTATGGCAGAACCGTTCCCGTTAGTATGTAGTTGTAATAGTCAGGTATAGTGACCTCAGCTCTGGTTTCCAAAGCCAGAAATAAAGTATTGCTTAATGTTACAGTTGATGGATGCATGCAACGTCTTAGAAATAAACACTTGCAGTGGAAATGTTGACAGTATAGTGGAATTGGCATACACAGTATGCTAATAGGATGTGCTGTTTGCTTTAAGATTTTATTTTGGTAATGTTTTCTGACCGTGGTTTACATCTGTTATGTAACAGAGCAGCATGTTCTTTGTTCGCCTATTTCTCTGTCCCACTCTGTTATTAGTTCAGGCAAGCTCTCTCACTGGTCAGAGAAAGGTCCACATGGTACGTGCTAGGACTGAGAATGATTCAAGTAAAGTTTTCTTCATGTCTGAGGAAGAGAGGTATTCACAGTGCTGGTAATGGTCTACCATTCACAAACAAACCTCGTCCTCTTGTCTAAATGGCCTGTAAGTGTCTAGACCTTGCATAAGCTCATTTAGACAACATAAAAAAAACAAATGTGTTTGGCTGCTGTGTCTGTTCACCTCTCTCTTTCCTGCTCTCTTAGTGCTTGTTGTTGTTTTTGTGTGAGCTCTTTGGATTCATGACTTATACAATACCGGCAAATAGAAACTCGCACATAATGTATTTGAATGAGCTGTGGGGGACAGTCAATTTTTTCAGTCTTTGTTTACTGTGAAATAGCTGCTCAGATCCACCTAATCAGTATAGCTCTCCACAATGGACAGTGGATAACTTAATCAGAATGTCGAAGAAAGCTAGAGAATGCCACTGACGGAGGAATAGTGAAAGAGGAAAAGACGGAGGAGGAGGCAGAGAAAAAACAGAGGAAGATGAGAGTGCTTACCAAGACAAAGCTGTCTCCTTCTCCTGTTCTCACTCTGTGTGTCCATCTACAGCATGCCATTCTCTGGGTTGGGTGTATATGAGTGTGAACCTTTGTTGCGTCTTTGCCATGTGACTCTATAAAGGTGCCGAATTGTGTAATTGTGTGTGTGTGTGTGTGTGTGTGTGTGCGTGTGTGTATGTGTGTGTGTGTATGTATGTGTGTGTATGTACAGTATATGTGAGTGTGTATGTGTGTGTGTGTGTGTGTGTGTGTGTGTGTGTATGTGTGTGTGTGTATGTATGTGTGTGTATGTACAGTATGTGTGTGTGTGTGTGTGTGTGTGTGTGTGTGTGTGTGTGTGTGTGTGTGCACGCACATTCTGTATGTGTTCATGGTGCATACTGCATGTGTGTGCAGGAGAGTGTGTATACGGCTTGTTATGGCTTGTTTCTAAGCTGCATCCTCCTGCGACCCGGTAATTCCCCTGGCCCTTCGTCACACTGCCCTTGACCCATCTTTGCTCTCTGGGGCTGGAAAGGTGTCAGCTGTTGCCATGGTGCCACTCCACCCCAGCCTGCTGCCACATATGCACGACTACACGCCTGGATCAAACGCTTCGGAAGCATTTTCTCACCTGGCACAAAGGATTGCCTGGATCAAAAGCTCAAGTTTCAACCAGTCAACCAATTCCTAGTCTGGTACAGGGGCACGCCTGGATCAAATGTTCAGGAACCAATTTATACTTTATTCGTTTGGTTTACGGCTGGAGCATTAACGGGCCATTCCCCTCTGATCCCTGGGTGTGAGCAGTATGCATGGCAAAGTTCCTTGCATAATTGAGACAGCTCTGTGAATAAAGTTTTAATAAGGGGAAGAACTCTAGTGTACCCTTTGTATGCCTTTGTTCTCTCTCTCTCTCTCTCTCTCTTTCTGTTTCTCTTTTGGGTGGTGCATGTTAGTGCATGAGAAAACAGCAATAGAAGGTCAAAATTAAGCCCCCCCCCCCCCCACACACACACACAAAGAACACTCAGACAAGCCTTTTCCTTTTTGATACAACAGCCAGTTGGAGTGGTGAATTGTTCTCTGTGTCTCAATAATGCACACAAAACAACAAATCAAAGCCAAAGTACCCTGTACAGAAAAAGCCTTGGATTAGTCTTTCTACACCATTATTGTTCTCGACAAACACAAACCACGACTGTGTGCTTCTCAGACTCGTCCTGAATGCAGTGCTTTGACTGTCCAGTCTCACAGGAAGGGACCAGCAGGGCATTGTCTTCTCCAGTATGACAGCAACATACTGTGTTGCATAAACAGAAGAAGAAGAGAGAGAGAGAGAGAGAGAGAGAGAGAGGAAGAGAGTAAACCAGGGAGCCACCATCTGACAGAGGACTGGTGTGTCTAAGTTAGGGGAAAGAAAACAATGAAAAAAACATTCAACCATATAACGTTGTTCCCTGATCTCTTCCCTTTCCTTATGCTATCTCTCTCTATCTCTCTCTTTCTGTCTAGAGTAAAGATGTCTTATTTCCCTGTAGGAGAGCCAAAATTATGCAGTGGAGAGAATCTCCCAAAAGGACCAGAGAAAATGTGTGAGCGTGCATGTTTGTGTGTCTGTGTGAGTGTGAGTGTCTGTCCATGTCTTTGTGTGCGTGTGTGTGTGTGTGTGAGAGAGAGAGAGAAATTGTAAGTTTACGTCTTTGTTTTAATAATAACATTGTAGAAAGATGGTGCTTCATAAACCGTAGAATAACTGCATCATCACTTGTAGCAGATGAAAACAACAAACACATATCTCTCCACCCAATTAGATGAGAATGTAAGCTGCCATGGGAACAGTGGACTGAAACTCCCATAGGAGTGTTGGTGTGTGTGTGTGTGTGTGGGAGGGGGGCAAAGCTGAGTAAGTGTTTATCTGTGTTTGTGTGTGTGTGTATGTGTGTGTGAGAGAGAATGTGTGCTCTGTGAATGTCAGTGTATATGCGAATCACTATCATCAAGGCTGTGTGTGTGTGTGTGTGAGAGAGAGAGAGAATGTGTGCTCTGTGAATGTCAAATGTGAATCATTATCAGCAAGGCTGTGTGTGTGTCTGCGTTTGTCTGTGTGTGTGTCTGTCATGGGCGTCGGAGGCTTTTTGAAAGTGGGTGTTTGTTAATTACTTTGTTAATATGTGTTACTTTGTTAATACTGTATTTGGGCAGTTTCCCAAATATTAACAAAGTAGCACTCACAAAAACTGTTCACTAATGTTAGCAATGTTTTATTGACATAAACATGGATTTAACATTACCTAGCGCCGCTGTAATCAAAACGAGAAAGCCTTCGCAAGTGTTCGCTAGAATTTGACTGCTCATTTGTGTGTGTGTGTGTGTGTGTGTGTGCGTGTGTGTGCGTATGCGTGCTGTGAGGAGGTAGCAATGAAAACCTGAGAATGAGATGGAGTTTCATTGTAGCATTTGTAATCAAGTGGAATGGATTTGACATGGACATTCGATATTACATGGACAGTTATAAAAAGTGGGTGGGACACGTACCCTTGGATAATCAACGCCCATGGTGTCTGTATATGTATATCCAGTGTTGGGAGTAATGCATTAAAAAAGTAATGTAATTACAGTAGTGCATTGCTTTTTGCTGTAATGCAGTAATGTAAGGCATTACCAATGCAATCTCAGTAATATTTTACTCGGTACAGTTCTCAGTAACTGAAGTTACTTTGGTTTTTAATCCAAAATGGAGAAATGCTCAATTGGCACCAGAGAAGATTATCTAAGAATTAAAAAAAGTCATCTATGCTGGTCCTGGAATTTGATTGCCTTGTTTAGATGACTGTAGAAAGGGAATTTGAGTTATCTCTGCCATTCATGCAACAGATCTAACATGGTTAGGCTATACTTCTCATTTCAAGCAGTGAGAATAACTAAAATGTTTCTTTTACAGACAAAGATCATAGCCATTATTCTCAAACTATTTGCATTAAGTCTACACCACTGTAAGTGGAAGGAAAGGCAACCAGCAATGATGAGAACCATTTAAAGTCAACATAAAATTTCACTATGGCTATATTTTACCATGGCTATATTTTACTATATTAAGTTGTGAGTGACCTTTGGCCTTTGGGGGCCTACATTGTCCCATGAGCCATAACTGCAACTATTATATTGTTCTTTTTGTTAGCCTTAAGCCTAGCTCAGTCATTAATGGCATACCACATCATCTCCTGCCGTGTAATGAGCTGCATTGAAGACATGAAGATCTATTGAGAACACCAAATCCATATTTCCTGTTATTTTGGTGAAAGTAATGTAAACGTAGTGTAATGCCTTACAATTCAAAGTTTTACCTCTGCCACCTTCATGCTCACACACATGCATTTATTTACTCACCGGTATCCCATGTGGCAGATGAAATGTCCACTCGAGCTGCTGTGCCTTGACCAGGCCAGGTACTGGTTTTCCTCCCCCCTCGGCTACACTGCCGTCAGGCATGAGTGATTTATCCCTGCTGCTGAGCATGGCTGCTGGGCCACGCTTGTTTTTGACTCATGCATTATGGAGAGGTGTCAGCTCCAAGCTAAACGACCTCCACTGCATCGCTATCCACAGCAGCACAACCCTTGCATACAGGTACACACGCAGTAAATGTTTTAAACTGGAGGGTTATGGGCGCGGGACTGTGACTTTAGTCTACTTATGCAGGGGGTCATATTGGCCTCTCGTCATCTGTAGCGTTATTAGATCTGCCTCAGTAAGCAGGTTGGCTCGTAAAGATGTCTCGTCTTTCCCCAGCACTGAGAGGCTTGTGTACTAATTGATGCGACTCTTTATTCCAGAAATGTCAACCTGTAATTTCTATAGAGGGAAGTGGAAAGGAAGGTTATGCCACAGCATCACTGCTCTGTCTTGATTGGAGTGGCAATGTGTTTTCAGCATGTAATGTCATTAAACATTGTAAGTAGTATGTATGCTTTCTACTGAGGCTGTGTGTTAATGAACAGTATGGATTTTCAAGGTGGAGTGGGGCTGCATTAGTTCAAGTGGTGAAATATATCTTGAATTTGTCCCATTTCATGTATGCAGTCATGTCTTCTCTCATACTAGTCTCAGTTCAGATGCAACTGCAGCAGCTGTTAATATACTCAAGGTGAACACAAGTACATGCTGAAAAAAAAGGATTCTTTGATATAGTAAGGCTTTTATTTGAGCCGTCTACACAACACCATGCCACACTATTGTCAGTTTCAGTTAGTATTAATGTAGTTTGGAATAAAGTTGTAAAGTTTTGGAAATTAAATTTATGAAAGATTCTAACATGGGAGAAAAGCTGCAGGCATGAAAAAGGAAATAAAGTAGCTGTAGCATAACTGCTTTGATGGCAGATCTCACGTCAGATCTCTTCTAGACATTCAGCAATCAAATACAACTCCAAGTAACTGTAGCATAACTGCTTTGATGGCCACGTCAGATCTCTTCTAGACATTCAGCAATCAAATACAACTCCAAGTAACTGTAACATAACTGCTTTGATGGCCACGTCAGATCTCTTCTAGACATTCAGCAATCAAATACAACTCCAAGTAACTGTAGCATAACTGCTTTGATGGCCACGTCAGATCTCTTCTAGACATTCAGCAATCAAATACAACTCCAAGTAACTGTAACATAACTGCTTTGATGGCCACGTCAGATCTCTTCTAGACATTCAGCAATCAAATACAACTCCAAGTAACTGTAGCATAACTGCTTTGATGGCAGATCTCACGTCAGATCTCTTCTACACATTCAGCAATCAAATACAACTCCAAGTAACTGTAGCATAACTGCTTTGATGGCCACGTCAGATCTCTTCTAGACATTCAGCAATCAAATACAACTCCAAGTAACTGTAACATAACTGCTTTGATGGCCACGTCAGATCTCTTCTAGACATTCAGCAATCAAATACAACTCCAAGTAACTGTAGCATAACTGCTTTGATGGCAGATCTCACGTCAGATCTCTTCTACACATTCAGCAATCAAATACAACTCCAAGTAACTGTAACATAACTGCTTTGATGGCAGATCTCACGTCAGATCTCTTCTAGACATTCAGCAATCAAATACAACTCCAAGTAACTGTAACATAACTGCTTTGATGGCCACGTCAGATCTCTTCTAGACATTCAGCAATCAAATACAACTCCAAGTAACTGTAGCATAACTGCTTTGATGGCCACGTCAGATCTCTTCTAGACATTCAGCAATCAAATACAACTCCAAGTAACTGTAACATAACTGCTTTGATGGCCACGTCAGATCTCTTCTAGACATTCAGCAATCAAATACAACTCCAAGTAACTGTAGCATAACTGCTTTGATGGCAGATCTCACGTCAGATCTCTTCTACACATTCAGCAATCAAATACAACTCCAAGTAACTGTAGCATAACTGCTTTGATGGCCACGTCAGATCTCTTCTAGACATTCAGCAATCAAATACAACTCCAAGTAACTGTAACATAACTGCTTTGATGGCCACGTCAGATCTCTTCTAGACATTCAGCAATCAAATACAACTCCAAGTAACTGTAGCATAACTGCTTTGATGGCAGATCTCACGTCAGATCTCTTCTACACATTCAGCAATCAAATACAACTCCAAGTAACTGTAACATAACTGCTTTGATGGCCACGTCAGATCTCTTCTACACATTCAGCAATCAAATACAACTCCAAGTAACTGTAGCATAACTGCTTTGATGGCAGATCTCACGTCAGATCTCTTCTACACATTCAGCAATCAAATACAACTCCAAGTAACTGTAACATAACTGCTTTGATGGCCACGTCAGATCTCTTCTACACATTCAGCAATCAAATACAACTCCAAGTAACTGTAGCATAACTGCTTTGATGGCAGATCTCACGTCAGATCTCTTCTACACATTCAGCAATCAAATACAACTCCAAGTAACTGTAACATAACTGCTTTGATGGCCACGTCAGATCTCTTCTACACATTCAGCAATCAAATACAACTCCAAGTAACTGTAGCATAACTGCTTTGATGGCAGATCTCACGTCAGATCTCTTCTAGACATTCAGCAATCAAATACAACTCCAAGTAACTGTAACATAACTGCTTTGATGGCCACGTCAGATCTCTTCTAGACATTCAGCAATCAAATACAACTCCAAGTAACTGTAACATAACTGCTTTGATGGCCACGTCAGATCTCTTCTAGACATTCAGCAATCAAATACAACTCCAAGTAACTGTAACATAACTGCTTTGATGGCCACGTCAGATCTCTTCTAGACATTCAGCAATCAAATACAACTCCAAGTAACTGTAACATAACTGCTTTGATGGCAGATCTCACGTCAGATCTCTTCTAGACATTCAGCAATCAAATACAACTCCAAGTAACTGTAACATAACTGCTTTGATGGCCACGTCAGATCTCTTCTAGACATTCAGCAATCAAATACAACTCCAAGTAACTGTAACATAACTGCTTTGATGGCAGATCTCACGTCAGATCTCTTCTAGACATTCAGCAATAAAATACAACTCCAAGTAACTGTAACATAACTGCTTTGATGGCCACGTCAGATCTCTTCTACACATTCAGCAATAAAATACAACTCCAAGTAACTGTAACATAACTGCTTTGATGGCCACGTCAGATCTCTTCTACACATTCAGCAATAAAATACAACTCCAAGGTCTTTCAGGGATACCAGTACAAGAGAGGGACAGCATGCATATGCTGGCAGACAGATGCCGTACTAAAAAGAATAAGCAGTAGACAGAGGAAGAAACAACTAGCTGTCAAAATGTTAAGACAACTCTCATATCTCCAACTCTCATCTTCATCTCATCTTCCTCCCCAACATACTGACAAGGAGGCAGAATAAGAATAAATCAATGTAACAGAACATCCCAAAACAGGGAAGCATTACCTGCAACGAAAACGACAGCTACCCCCCCCCCCCACACACACACACACACACTGGGGCCACCATGCCTCTTACTCTACTTCCTGTTGTGCTTGGAGCCCCAGGGCCTGCCTGTGGCTTTCTCCCTCATTACTGGCAGGGGGAGAGGATGAGTAGGAAGAGAAGGAGGAGAAGAAGGAGGAGGAGGGGCAGCCAAAGAGTCACAGTGCTCCTCAGTGCACTTGTCTATCTGCAGCCAGAATGCTGTCTGTTCACCTCCGCTTCCCTCTTTCTCCCTCTATCTCTCCATCTCCCTTTCTCTCTATTCCCTCTCTCCCATGCACCTCTACTCTCTTTGAATTTTGTTATTCTCTCATACATCATTTCCTCTGTCTTCCCTCTTTTATCTCCCCCTTCCTCTGTTTTTCTCTGTCCTTGATGGAGATTGTTTCATTCTCCACTGTGAATAGGAATCAGTGCCTTTTCTTGTACAGTCTCTTGCTGTATTCTCCCCTCACAAGGACAGATGGCTGATATTGGTGGAGGAGGCACTCATGCAAGAGCCCACACAAACCCCCTCAGCGCCAGATTGTGTCAGGACAATCCAGGCAAAATGAGGTGATGTCAGATTGATCTGGGTTCACTCAGGTGGGTCTAGAAGTAAGGCATGCAGGTGTGTTTGTGTGAGACGTGTCACTGCATGCAAGTAAGGTGCAGATGGACGACATGTGAACTATGCACACACAGCTTTTCTACACAAAGCTTAACAACTGGGCTTAATCCCCTGCAATCTCTCATTCTGTTTTCTCACTCTTTCTCTTGCACTCCCAATCATCCTTCTACACACACATGCATGTGTTGGCACACACACACAGAGAGAGAGAGAGAGAGAGAGAAACACACACACACACACACACACACACACACACACACACACACACACACACACACACACACACACACACACACACACACACTATACAGCCTGAGGTTCCCATGTGTGTTAAGTGTTAAGAGAAGAGGCGGAGATGCCCGTCCGTGTTAAGTGTTAAAAGCAGAAGCTTCACTATCCGGATATAACACCACAGGACTGGGGGAGTGTGACAGCTTGAGCGAAGCTCATTTATCAGTGTTATCGCACAGTGGAGGGGGCTGCATAAGATCAGAGAACACCTCGGCCCTGTGAACAGCCAAGGCTGCTGATGCCTACAGCTCGTGTGTAGGAGAGCAATGGCTAATATGGCAGCGTCTGAAAGGCACAAAGGCACACGGACGTTAAAAAAGTAGGAGAGGGAGAGACAATCACACACACACACACACACACACACACACACACACACACACACACACACACACACACACACACAAACACACACACAATCATAATATGGAAATACACCACGTGAATTATGTGAATTTAATTGAAAAAAGATTGTGATAACAATGTAAAAAAGTTTTCTGCAGTGCCATTTGATACTACTTGAAAATCATTTTTCTGCATTGTGGATTGTTGCATTTCTTGTCAGATTGCAGTGGAGAAAAATGAAGGCATTATGATATGTTTTTATTCAATTAATTTCAGGAGGCAATTTTGTATTGAGCACATCTGACACATTTATACGCTACTTCCACACACACACACATACAAAGAGAGAGGGAGAGAGAGAGAGTGAGGGAGAGAGAGGGATAGAGGGAGAGGGAGGCCCAGTAGGCTCAGCAGTTGTCAGAGTGCTTTGGGCTTATATAAGCTGTCTGAGTTCATGTCAGTGCCTGGCTGCTCACTCTATGTCACTCACAGGAAAGCACAGTGAGGGTGAGGAGTGTGTATGTGTGTGTGTGTGTGTGTGTGTGTGTGTGGAGGGGGGTGATGAACGATGACCGCATATGGCCTCACTTTTTCCATGGCACATTTTTTAAGCATGACTTAAAGCAGGGCAAGATTAAATCAAAATGCATGCATTCACACAGACACATACATATGCAGAGGTGTCAAGTAACGAAGTACAAATACTTTGTTACCTTACTTAAGTAGAAGTTTTGGGTATCAATACTTTACTGGAGTAATTATTTTTCAGCCGACTGTTTACTTCTACTCCTTACATTTAAAAAATAGCCTCGTTAGTCCTATTTTGTTTCGGCTTGTTTTCATTCCGACATGTCATCGTTCAAAAAAAAAAAAACCTATCCAGCTAAATCGCGCCATCCGGATAGAGTGAATTTGATTGTGGTTGGATGAGAAGTATAAACATATACCATTCCGACATCCTATTGGTTTGTATGTGATCCATTGCACCTGCACACTAAGACACTAAGAATGTCACACTCCGGCAAGGACATAGCAGACGTATGTAGCCAAGTACAAAGATGTCCGTGGCAGAGACTCGAGAGAACTCGAACAAAATTTCCCAACCAAACCAAGCACCAGCAAGGAGGTTGCCAACCAACCTTTGTACGTCCTTGGCCATACCTGTACTAAAATGCATATACTGTGTGCGGCTGAACAGGTAGCCTAGTGCATCCAACATTTTTCAACATTAACATTTTAATATAACATTATAATCATTATGGCCAAAATGTTTTTTTTTGGGGAGGTGGGGTAGAGCACTATAGGCCCCTGTGGTGCGGCCTAAGCTTTTGTCCTTAATGCCATTGTTTTCCCTTACATTACTTTTACTTTTATACTTTAAGTAGTTTTGAAACCAGTACTTTTACTTGAGTTTATGGTTGACTGTACACTTCAACTTCTACAGAAGTCTTTTTAAACCCTATATCCAGGGATGTAATGGAGGCTAAACGCAAGTAAACACAATTTACCTACATCTGAAATTTCAGAAATAGAGTTTATCCACCTCTTATTAGAGTTTATCCACCTCTCAAAAGAGTTTATTCACCAATTGCAACTTTTAACATTAAAAAATCACACTATTATTCACATTCACAATATATACACTCATCAACACTCTAGGAACTATTTAATACCACTGATATTGTTAGAAACATTGGACAATAACCTCCACCATCACCAAACATGTTCTGAATGTTCTACCTGAGTAATGAATGTGAATATTTTTGACACCTCTGTACATATGTAGACCCATGATATACAGTACCCTCACACCCACTACAACAGACAGACGGAAAAACAGACAGTCTAACATATAGCATTTGTTAAGTCCTTATGGGATTCTCATTCGTCAGTCATCTTCATTAAATTACTAAGCAATAGGAGAAACCTGTGATTTGGACCATGTATACAGTAGCTTATATATTAAACACTTTCCAACCAGACACAAAGACACAGCTGTCCCTCTTTCACTTGTGCATGTAGGTCTGTAACGTATATGTAGAGGTTAACTTCACAGATAAAGGATGAAAGAGAAAGATTGTAAATGGAGAAATAGAAGGCAGATGTCCTAACCCCATCTAGACAATGCAACCATTTTAATAAGGAAATCACAGCGGCAACAAACACAAAACAGAAAGCTTCCAGTTCGCGGCCTGATCACACACCAGCCCCTTGACTAATTCAGCAGCTGTTATGCAATTATGTGGTTTGATCTCCTGCACTCAGGCTGAGGAAGCCTGTAATTGAATAATCACCCTGGCATAACACAACAACCAACCAGCTCAGGGCTGTCATATGAGGACCGTTCTCTTGCAAATCTGCCAGTTTAAAACGCTTTCGCTGTATCCCCACCATCGTCCTGCT
This sequence comes from Alosa pseudoharengus, assembly GCF_046254945.1. Taxonomy (NCBI): domain Eukaryota; kingdom Metazoa; phylum Chordata; class Actinopteri; order Clupeiformes; family Clupeidae; genus Alosa; species Alosa pseudoharengus. The sequence goes on along the minus strand of NW_027468663.1, from coordinate 10,220,060 downwards.
CAGAGATATGATACATAACTTTGTCATCAGTGCAAAAGCCACTCTTGAGGCCATGAGCTTCGCTAGACCCCAAAGGTCTGAATAGTTAAGCTGTATGAAGTTTCAGACACTAAGGTGATTTATAGTTGACTTGAATTGGGCTTTGTAGTTATTTGCATGCATATTATGACTTGTTTTGTGTCAAAAATCAATCAATTAAAATCAATATTGTTACGTAGTATAATGTAAGTGATATGTTATGCATATTTTGTATTTATGTTATGATAAGTTTTCATAATTGACTAACAAATTTGATTATATGAGTTTATTAATATGAGATTTGTGCACATTTATTGAATAATAACAGAACAATTGCCACACACACACACACACACACACACACACACACACACACACACACACACACACACACTCTCTCTGTCTTTCTCTCTCTCTCTCTCTCTCTCTCTCCATCGGAGGTGGGTCTTAGAGCTCCCCTGTCTGGAGAAGCAGCTGTCTGTGCTTCTCGTCCCACAGCTGTTCAGCTGAGTGCTCTCTTCAACATGGTGGCGTTTACAACATCGTGACTGACGGGCAGCTATACTGTGGCCTTTGGACAGGACAGGACGAACAGGAAGGCAGTGTATAAAAATATGTCCACTATATGGGAGGTGAAGATTTTACTGTGCTGCCACACAGCATTAGCTTGGAGGTAATTATGTTATGGATAATATATTGTTCACTGGTCCTCCGCTTCACCTCGGGGTTCTGTTCAACCTGTTGGGACTTTTTTTCTGATAATGACCAGTGGACATTATCCCGCTTCATGCTAATGGTACTTTCTGCATTCTGAAGAGCTGTATAATAATACTAGGTAGAAATCTAGGTAAAAGGCATTAGGCCTACTAGGTACAAGAAAACAGAAATTAATTAGCTCATAATTCATCCAGTGCTCATGCCCTGAGTTCATCTCTGTAATACAAAAGCACTTCTGCTAAAGTACCAGTGACAACTGACTAGTCAGGATTGTGACACATACACACTAAGTCGTTTCTCATTGCAACAGGGGCCATTCAAGGTTGCTTGTGCCAACACAGTTTAATATTCAAACGAAGAATTGGCAGAAAGGGAAATGGCCTCTCTGATGAGGTAAATACAACCATCTTTGATGAAGCGCATAGAACCCCCTTTTTTTCCACTGACGCCTGAGCGCTCTTGTCAGAAACATTACCCGCAGTTGTGCACACAGACGAAGTCAGAGAGTCAGGTTTAATGGGGTGTATCCCTCTATGCATAAAAATGCCATTTCTATTTATGCCGTCACGCTCCACCACATAGATATGATGCTGCTGGGAGAGAGCAGTATCTCTTATCCCGGCCTGTTGACATTTATTGGATGGTATTCATACATTCTCCCCCGTCTGGCCCCTGCTCTGCCTAGGAGCAGGCAGATAGCACAGGCACCTAATGGAAAAGGAGCTATTCTTTTATTGACTGGCTCAGGGGACTGGATTGATGGGTTACGTCTCAGGCCCTGCTGCAAGATCAGCGCTTCTGCGCAAAATTCTAGTTTATGGGTAAAAACACATTCAGCATTTCCAGCATTTATAGTGAGATTATACTACTGACAGGGCCCACGAGTAGGCCACTTTGAATGGGAGCTTGGCGGAAGCTTGTTTAATGATTTCTGGGAAGGCAAGATGCAACAGTTTTCTACGCTGTCTGTTCCAAGTTGTAAATGAAAGCAAGACAGTATTTCACCTACCTGTAAATGCCTGTCAAAAGCAGAGGACTGTTGCTATACCAAAATGATCTTATGTAAGAACTAAACACTATGTATGGATGGTATGACAATAAATAACTAACATATTTTATGATTTCACACAAATGTCTTGTAGGTAAACAACTCTGAAGCAGTGTGCTGAAACATAGGTTTATTCCTGTAGAATTTCATTGTGACATTTGCAATAACATTTGTGGAAACAGGAGAAATGATTCCTCCTGTAATCACTCATTAGGCCCTTTTTAAAACACATAATGAGGTAAAAAAAATGTATTTGTAAAAGGAAAGATATCGTTTAGAATAGGAAAGAGAGATAGTTTAGAGTAGGTTCACTCCCAGTCGCTGCTGCTGTCGGAGATGAATGAGACAAATGAGAGTGCTCCAGTGTGAGTGATGAGGAGCAGGCTCATCCAGAATGCATCTGGAATCAATCGCCTCAACGCTCCCAGCCATGATGCCCCGCCGAGCGGATCTTTAACGGAACATCATCGGTCCTCACTGGTCCTCACACACACACACACACACACACACACAAACAGAGAGAGCTCAGACAGAGGTGTTGACAGCTGTCTCAACCTAGCAAAACAGCAGAGATTAATCTCACATACATGATCCATCTGATTTATTTCCTGCAGAAGAAGGTGTTGTGCTAGTGACTAATTCCTATCATCTTCTTTATTATTATTATTTTTATTTACTAGTTTTATAGATTTGGCGAGAGGTTTTTTGACACGCCATTGGGGCAATCAAGGAGGCCCTATTATCATGACAAAAGCTTTCTGGTGACAGGTAGCTCAAGGAGCAGCTTTTAGAGTGTTTTCGATAGAGCCTTTAAGGTCGGAGATTTGGAGAGTTGGAGAAAAAGGAGAGAAAAAGGGGGGGGGACTGGACCTTAATCAAACCTTTTTATCAGATGCCTAATGTCAAAAATTGGTTACATGGAGCACTTAGTTGTGGAGAGCGTCAGAATGAGCGAGCCACTCTTCAGCCACCATAGTCTCCGGCTGATAGGCTAAATCTACATACAGCCGTTTTCCCACGTGTGAAGAGAGCTCCATTAAACTGTCAAACATCCCCTGAGAGGACCGGTCTGAAAGCAGTGTTTGCATATTGCATTACATCAGGGGCAATTGTTTGATCTAAAATTACACAGCAAAAAAAAAATGTCAACATGAAGGGGGTTGGAGTAGAACATTGGTTCCCAAAGACTGGGACCACGGCTGGGTCGCAGGAGATTTTATTTGAGTCGCCAGCACACGCTGATGGTGCTCAAAATGCACCACAACTGTGTTCAAAACAGGATGAGGAAAACCTGAGGTTGTGTGTTTGTACAAAACTGAGAGAGAATGCAACAATGCAAAACTGAGAGAGAATGCATCACCAATCCCTGTAAATAGAGTAGTATAGTAGAGGTAGGCCAGACCTAGGCGCTATTACGTATATGGCACTGTAGAATGGTTGGGGGTTGGGGGGGGGTAGGCATAGAAAGGTTTGAGAACCTGTGGCCTAAAACACTGACATAGACCATAAAACAAAACAAATATACATCAGGACACAACGCAACCATGGAAAAAGGTTTGGTGGCCCATCGTGGTTCATAAGGGTTGAGCTATGCCTTAAAAAAGTGTCCTTTGTCTCCTTTCTCCCAGGGCTAGAGGGAGATGGAGGGTGCTGGAGAGGCACTTAGGTAATTGACAGTCATCCTTCTCATTGGGGAAAGCACCACAAGCCTTTCAAAACAGGAGACAAATGTACCTGTCCCTCTGTCAAAATAGCTCCCAGTCTAACAATCTATGAGTGTAATGATGTCTACGACCTTTGTGTGAGAGTAAACTGCCCTTACACTTTCAGGTATTGCATTCATAGCCAATAGGATATGATTGTTTTTCTTATCTCTGATGAGGTCAAGATACTCTTTCATATTCTAATCTGTCTCCCAATGCTATTTGCCTTCCAGCCATAACACTAGATAGGTCCTCTAGTGGACTAATTAAAATCGCACAAGTACAGAACATCACCTCTACTTTCCAATCTCCCCTGAGCTCTAAAACTCCACCTAACCATGTAGTAAACATAACTGCCTAGTGCCTACACAAGTATAGAAGATGAGCTCAAAGTGAAAACATAGTGGGGAAAAAAGGTCAAAATACATACAAGAATAAATGTCTTATTTGTAAATTCCAAAGAACTGAAGCATGGCAAAACAGCTCAGAGATACATGTTTATGCATGAGGTTTGCGAGTGAGGCCTTTCCAGGAGGTCAGACTGCCTGGATGAAAACCTTTAGTGAAAGGCATCTTTGATCTCCAAAATATTGAATATGTAGAGACCTTTGAAATGTCCGCTACACATATTTAAAAAGCCTTAATTTCTCTGGCTTACTGAAGGTCTGACTGAATGTGGTCTCAAAGGTATCATAAAAGCATGTTTAGGCCTTTCATAGCTGTTTACATTTAGAAGACTAACAGTAACCAAGACATACAGACAAATACCAAAATATCAGTACACTGTAAAACGATTGTAAGTACATTGAGACTTTACGCTGAGAATACCCCTTAAGGCATTTACGGCTATCGAAATGCATTGCCAATGGTGCAATGTTACTATCAAGTGATCGAGTGCACACAACACACAGAGCATGTAAGGAAGTGAATCTGGAATCAGAGTGCCTCTTCAGCTGATACAGTATCTCATTAGCATTCAAAATGCTGGCACAGCGCAGTTCCACATCCTCTGGTAATGACCCTACCACCTCTCTATTCTGGAATGGATGCTGTGTGTGTGTACATGTATGTGTGTGTGTGTGTGTGTTAGCGCTTATTACTTCTGTTTCAGTGTTAGTGTTTTAGCTTCTTGGAAATATCTTTTTGCCGAAGGGCCATTTGACCAAGATGAATAAATGGTCGTTTTTCCCCAACCTCTGGGCAGGTGAGTTAATCACCACTGTGCAACAATCATAACTGTGCTTTGTGTGACACTCTATCAAAATGCCAGAGTCTTTTTCATGTAAGCTAATGGGATGTGCTGTGAAGCTCCATGCCTTGAAACATCAGGGTTTCTCATTAAGACCCTGACTTCAGTGAGATGAATCACTTTCTCATGCACTTCAACTTTCACTGGCATGTGGGACATGAGCACCATCTAGTGGATATTGGAGGTAGAAGAGGATGTGTATGTGTTCATAGATGGTGAAGTGATGATGAACTTCAAAATGGCTAAAATATATGTGATTTGAATGAATAAACATAACATTTTGCAATCAGTCATTATATCTAAAGTAATTCTTAGTTCATCAACTTTCATCCAAAAAGCTCAGTCTTTTTAATAATTTGCTGTAACACAAAGCCTTTTGAGATAAATACACAGATGCTCAGACAGTTGGGGGAGAACTGAACATTACATGGATATGGCATGTGAGGTATAGGCTATTGAAGCAAACTTATCTGGCTGTTGTAATGACAACTGATGGATCCAGCTGGTGTTTTCAGACAGACTAAGCACAATTGGTTTCCATTTGGGCATGAGGAGAGTGGAAACTTCTCCTGAGCCGACTTCTGCCTACTTTGCCAAACTGTTTACAAGAAAGATTTTCCACTAAATCAATTACCCAAGCAGCAGAAGGACCTCCAGACACCACAGCCTTTGCTGCTCAAAAAAAAACAAAAAAAAACTTGATGACAGATGATTTGGTAACAAAGCAAATG